>NC_086449.1:160565481-160881731 GCF_028390025.1 Pseudophryne corroboree
AGGTCGTGCTGAGGAAGTCTGCTTCCCAGTTGTCCATTCCCGGAATGAATACTGTTGACAGTGCTATCACATGATTTTCCGCCCAGCGAAGAATCCTTGCAGCTTCTGCCATTGCCCTCCTGCTTCTTGTGCCACCCTGTCTGTTTACGTGGGTGACTGCCATGATGTTGTCCGACTGGATCAACACCGGCTGACCTTGAAGCAGAGGTCTTGCTAAGCTTAGAGCATTGTAAATGGCCCTTAGCTTCAGGATATTTATGTGAAGTGATGTATCCAGGCTTGACCCTAAGCCCTGGATATTCCTTCCCTGTGTGACTGCTCCCCAGCCTCGCAGGCTGGCATCCGAGGTTACCAGGACCCAGTCCTGAATGCCGAATCTGCGGCACTCTAGAAGATGAGCACTCTGCAACCACCACAGGATGGATACCCTTGTCCTTGGTGACAGGGTTATCCGCTGATGCATCTGAAAATGCGACCCGGACCATTTGTCCAGTAGGTTCCACTGGAAAGTTCTTGCGTGGAATCTAACGAATGGGATTGCTTCGTAGGAAGCCACCATTTTTACCCAGAACCCTTGTGCATTGATGCACTGAGACTTGGTTCGGTTTTAGGAGGTTCCTGACTAGCTCGGATAACTCCCTGGCTTTCCCTTCCGGGAGAAACACCTTTTTTTTTTTTTTTGGACTGTGTCCAGGAACATCCCTAGGAAACAGAAGACAAGTCGTCGGAACCAGCTGCGATTTTGGAATATTGAGAATCCAATCGTGCTGCCGCAACACTACCTGAGATAGTGCTACACCGACTTCCAACTGTTCCCTGGATCTTACCCTTATCAGGGAATCGTCCAAGTAAGGGATAACTAAAATTCCCTTCCTTCGAAGGGATATCATTTCGGCCATTACCTTGGTAAAGACCCGGGGTGCCGTGGACCATCCCTACGGCAGCGTCTGAACTGATAGTGACAGTTCTGTACCATAACCTGAGGTACCCTTGGTGAGAAGGGTAAATTTTGACATGAAGGTAAGCATCCTTGATGTCCCGAGACATCATGTAGTCCCCTTCTTCCAGGTTCGCAATCACTGCTCTGAGTGACTCAATCTTGAATTTGAACCTCTGTATGTAAGTGTTCAAAGATTTTAGATTTTAGATTTAGATTTAGAATCGGTCTCACCGAGCCGTCTGGCTTCGGTACCACAATAGTGTGGAATAATACCCCGTTCCCTGTTGCAGGAGGGGTACCTTGATTATCACCTGCTGGGAATACAGCTTGTGAATGGCTTCCAAAACTGCCTCCCTGTCAGAGGGAGACGTCGGTAAAGCCGACTTTTGGAAACGGCGAGGGGGAGACGTCTCGAATTCCAATATGTACCCTTGAGATTTTACCTGGAGGATCCAGGGGTTTACTTGCGAGTGAGCCCACTGCGCACCGAAAT
Organism: Pseudophryne corroboree; assembly: GCF_028390025.1. Taxonomy (NCBI): domain Eukaryota; kingdom Metazoa; phylum Chordata; class Amphibia; order Anura; family Myobatrachidae; genus Pseudophryne; species Pseudophryne corroboree. The sequence continues at coordinate 160,566,915 of NC_086449.1, forward strand.
TCATTGAGAACGGGCCCCCACCGTGCCTGAGCTTGTAAGGCCCTAGCGTCATACTGAGGGCTTGGCAGAGGCGGGAAAGGGTTTCTGTTCCTGGGAACTGGCTAATCTCTTCAGCCTTTTTCCTCTCCCTCTGTCACGAGCAGAAAAGAGGAACCTTTTGTCCGCTTGCCAACAAAGGACTGCGCCTGATAATACGGCGTCTTATTTTGAGAGGCGACCTGGGGTACAAACGTGGATTTCCCAGTTGTTGCCGTGGCCACCAGGTCTAAAAGACCGACCCCAAATGTCCCTTTTCAAAGGCAATACTTCCAAATGCCGTTTGGAATCCTCATCACCTGACCATTTTACTGGTAGAATTGGACAACGCACTTATACTTGATGCCAGTCGGCAAATATTCCGCTGTGCATCATGCATATATAGAAATGCATCTTTTAAATGCTCTATAGGCAATAATATACTATCCTTATCTAGGATATCAATATTTCCAGTCAGGGAATCCGACCATGCCAACCCAGCACTGCACCTCCAGGCTGAGGCGATTGCTGGTCGCAGTATAACACCAGTATGTGTGTGAATACATTTTTGGATACCCTCCTGCTTTCTATCAGCAGGATCCTTAAGGGCGGCCATCTCATGAGAGGGTAGAGCCCTTGTTCTTACAAGCGTGTGAGCGCCTTATCCCCCCTAGGGGGTGTTTCCCAACGCACCCTAACCTCTGGCGGGAAAGGGTATACAGCCAATACTTTTTAAGAAATTATCAATTGTTATCGGGGGGAAACCCACGCATCATCACACACCTCATTTTATTTCTCAGATTCAGGAAAACTACAGGTAGTTTTTCCCTCACCGAACATAATACCCCTTTTTGGTGGTACTCGTATTATCAGAAATGTATAAAACATTTTCCATTGTCTCAATCATGTAACGTGTGGCCCTACTGGAAATCACGGTTGTCTCTTCACCGTCGACACAGGAGTCAGTATCCGTGTCGGCGTCTGTATCTGCCATCTGAGGTAACGGGCGCTTTAGAGCCCCTGACGGCCTATGAGACGTCTGGACAGGCACAAGCTGAGTAGCCGGCTGTCTCATGTCAACCACTGTTTTTTTATACAGAGCTGACACCGTCACGTAATTTTCAACAGTACATCCACTCAGGTGTCGACCCCCTAGCTGGTGACATCACTGTTACAGACACTCTGCTCCGTCTCCACATCATTTTTCTCCTCATACATGTCGACACAAATGTACCGACACACAGCACACACACAGGGAATGCTCTGATAGAGGACAGGACCCCACTAGCCCTTTGGGGAGACAGAGGGAGAGTATGCCAGCACACACCAGAGCGCTATATATATATATATAGGGATAACCTTATATAAGTGTTTTTCCCCTTATAGCTGCTGTATGTTTTAATACTGCGCCTAATTAGTGCCCCCCTCTCTTTTTTTAACCCTTTCTGTAGTGCAGGGAAGAGCAAGGGAGCTTCCCTCCAACTGAGCTGTGAGGGAAAATGGCGCCAGTGTGCTGAGGAGATAGGCTCCGCCCCCTTTTCGGCGGCCTTATCTCCCGTTTTTCTGTATATTCTGGCAGGGGTTAAATGCATCCATATAGCCCAGGAGCTATATGTGATGTATTTTTTGCCATGTAAGGTATTTTTATCATGTTTTATTGCGTCTCAGGGCGCCCCCCCCAGCGCCCTGCACCCTCAGTGACCGGAGTATGAAGTGTGCTGAGAGCAATGGCGCACAGCTGCAGTGCTGTGCGCTACCTTATTGAAGACAGGAACGTCTTCTGCCGCCGATTTTTCCGGACCTCTTCGCTCTTCTGGCTCTGTAAGGGGGCCGGCGGCGCGGCTCCGGGACCCATCCAGGCTGGGCCTGTGATCGTCCCTCTGGAGCTAATGTCCAGTAGCCAAGAAGCCCAATCCACTCTGCACGCAGGTGAGTTCGCTTCTTCTCCCCTTAGTCCCTCGATGCAGTGAGCCTGTTGCCAGCAGGTCTCACTGAAAATAACAAACCTAAACTAAAACTTTCACTAAGAAGCTCAGGAGAGCCCCTAGTGTGCACCCTTCTCGTCGGGCACAGAAATCTAACTGAGGCTTGGAGGAGGGTCATAGGGGGAGGAGCCAGTGCACACCAGTTAGTCCTAAAGCTTTCTTTAGATGTGCCCAGTCTCCTGCGGAGCCGCTATTCCCCATGGTCCTTACGGAGTCCCCAGCATCCACTTAGGACGTTAGAGAAAACTATGAAAGAACACATATGGAATTATGTTGTAAACAAAAAAGTGTTAAACAAATCAAACTATGTTTTATATTTTAGGGGGCTCAAAGTAGCCCCCTTTTGCTTGGATGACAGCTTTGCACACTCCTGGCATTCTCTCAATCAGCTTCATGAGGTAGTCTCTCCTGGAATGGTTCTCCAACAGTCTTGAAGGAGTTCCCAGAGGTGCTGAGCACTTGTTGGCTGCTTTTCCTTTGCTCTGCGGTCCAATTCATCCCAAACCACAGGAATTGGTGATTTTATATATTTTATTTAAAACCTATATCTCAACAAGATCTATATCAGAAAATCCATACACAACCACCGGCTGGTATTGTAGTATATATTAAAACAATAAAATCAAATAAATCTGACTGGAATAATATAAATATTCACAAAGCTTATATTCTAAGAGCACATATTAGCAGCACCAATCCCTAGCTATAAGAATACAGACACTATTCACTTTAGCAGCTTAATAGCAATATGTGTCCTTTCTCATAAATTAGCTTGCTGTCTCCTAAATTACTGAGGAGACACCGTGTTCGATTGTTACCAGATCATCTCATACAAGTTGCTTAACAAGAAACAATTGGCAACATTTGTTCTTCAGCTGTGAATATGTAGACACCAAAGAGGTTTACGGTTTGTTAATAACAATGTATCCAGTTTGTATCAATTCAGCCCACCCCAGCTGTTCAAGGGCATATGCTATTTGCACACAACACTATTAACAGCATCTATTTGTAGCTGTAAATGTGTGATCTTATTTAAGTTCAGCATATAGTGGATGGCCCCTCCAATAAGCAATATTGTTAAATCTGGCCAGATATTTATAAGGGGTTATGTGTGGTCTCACCACTATTTGTTCTGCTGTAAGTGATTCTCCCAACCGCTGGCGCTTTCAGCCTCATACTGCAGTCATCTCTGGAAGATTCTTCGGTTGAACCGTTTCAGCATACGTGCATATTGGGGTGTTGAATAAATTCCGATCTAGTAGTGCAGGAATATAGTAAATTTTCGTTTGACTCGTTTACCAGCCTCCTTTTGGAATCAGCGGCTTCCTCAGAAGTTAAGCAACTTGTATCAGATGAACTGTTAACAATCGAACACAGCGTCTCCGCACTAATACCCCTTTTCCACTAGCTCAAAAAACATGGGTAAATGCACAGGGGCGCGCATTTACCTGCGTTTGCTAGTGGAAAAAGGTCCCTCTGCAAAAACCTGGATCAAGTGACCCGGGAATCCTACTCGGGTAGCTACCTGGGTAGGACATGGGAATGATCTGGGTAAGGTTGTAGTGTAAACGGAAGCCGTGTCAATGCGACACAGCTCCCATTTACACTGTATGGAAGGGCGGCGCTGGAAGATCATGTGATCTCCCAGCACAGCCCCTGCCGCGTTACCAACCCGGGTGAGTGCGGTGGGAAAGGGGGTTCTGATGCGGGTCACAGCCGAGTAGCTCCCGTGTCAGGCTCCCGGCTGCGACCCGCATCAGTAGTGGAAAAGAGGTATAACTTAGGAGACAGCAAGCTAATCTTTGCCTATGAGAAAGGACACATTGCTATTAACAAGCTGCTACAGTGAATAGTGTCTATATTCTTATAGCTAGGAATTGATGCTGCTAATATGTGCTATTAGAATATAGGGGGTCATTCCAAGTTGATCGCTCGCTAGCTGTTTTTAGCAGCCGTGCAAACGCTAAGCCGCCGCCCTCTGGGAGTGTATCTTAGCTTAGCAGAAGTGAGAATGAAAGGATCGCAGAGCGGCTACAAAAAAAAAAATTGTGCAGTTTTAGATTAGCTCCAGACCTACTCAGCGCTTGCGATCACTTCAGACCATTCAGTTCCGGATTTGACGTCACAAGCACGCCCTGCGTTCGGTCAGCCACGCCTGCATTTTTCGCGGCACGCCTGCGTTTTTAGGAACACTCCCTGAAAACGGTCAGTTTACACCCAGAAACACCCCTTTCCTGTCACTCTGCGGCTGCCATTGTAACTGAAAAGCGTCGCTAGACCTTGTGTAAAAATACATCGCCCGTTGTGAAAGTACGTTGCGCGTGCGAGCTGCACCGCATGCGCAGAAGTGCGCTTTTTCACTTAATCGCTGCGAACATTTTTCACTAGCGATCAACTCGGAATGACCCCCATAAGCTTTGTGAATACTTCTATTATTCCAGTCAGACTTATTTGATTTTATTGTTTTAAATAAGAATTTACTCACCGGTAATTCTATTTCTCGTAGTCCGTAGTGGATGCTGGGGACTCCGTAAGGACCATGGGGAATAGACGGCTCCGCAGGAGACTGGGCACATCTAAAGAAAGATTTAGGACTATCTGGTGTGCACTGGCTCCTCCCCCTATGACCCTCCTCCAAGCCTCAGTTAGGACACTGTGCCCGGAAGAGCTGACACAATAAGGAAGGATTTTGAATCCCGGGTAAAGGGCCCTACACACTTAAAGATTATCTGTCCAATCTGTCTGATTGGAAAGAAAATCTGGCAATGTCTGGGAGCAAATGACAATCAACCATTTGGTCACAAAATCCAGAAAATGGACAGAAATGGTTGTTAAGATCAATTGTTTTAACGAAACAAACTTAACCAATTTGTTTGAAAGTCCATTTTTGTCTGTTGTCCAGTGCTTGAGAGCAAATAGTCATTTGTCATTTGCTCCCATACATTGCCACATTTTTGTTCCAACCAGAAAAATTGGACAGATAATCTTTAAGTGTGTAGGGCACTTAAGACTCATACCAGCCACACCAATCACACCGTATAACTCGTGATAGGAACCCCGGTTAACAGTATGATAACGGAGCCTCTGAACAGATGGCTCGCAATAACAACCCGATTTGTGTAACAATAACTATTTACAAGTATTGCAGACAATCCGCACTTGGGATGGGCGCCCAGCATCCACTACGGACTACGAGAAATAGAATTACCGGTGAGTAAAATCTTATTTTCTCTGACGTCCTAGTGGATGCTGGGAACTCCGTAAGGACCATGGGGATTATACCAAAGCTCCCAAACGGGCGGGAGAGTGCGGATGACTCTGCAACACCGAATGAGAGAACTCCAGGTCCTCCTCAGCCAGGGTATCAAATTTGTAGAATTTTGCAAACGTGTTTGCCCCTGACCAAGTAGCGGCTCGGCAAAGTTGTAAAGCAGAGACCCCTCGGGCAGCCGCCCAAGATGAGCCCACCTTCCTTGTGGAATGGGCTTTTACAGATTTAGGCTGCGGTAGTCCCACCGCAGAATGTGCCAGCTGAATAGTGCTACAAATCCAGCGCGCGATAGTCTGCTTAGAAGCAGGAGCACCCAGTTTGTTGGGTGCATACAGGATAAACAGCGAGTCAGTTTTCCTGACTCCAGCCGTCCTGGAAAAATAAATTTTCAGGGCCCTGACTACGTCCAGTAACTTGGAATCCTCCAAGTTCCTAGTAGCCGCAGGCACCACAATAGGCTGGTTCAAGTGAAACGCTGATACCACCTTCGGGAGAAACGGAGGACGAGTCCTCAACTCTGCCCTATCCATATGGAAAATCAGATAAGGGCTTTTATAGGACAAAGCCGCCAATTCTGACACACGCCTGGCCGAAGCCAGGGCCAACAGCATGACCACTTTCCACGTGAGATATTTCAAATCCACAGTCTTAAGTGGTTCAAACCACTTAAGACTGATTTCAGGAACTCCAAAACCACATTGAGATCCCAAGGTGCCACTGGGGGCACAAAAGGAGGCTGAATACGCAGAACTCCTTTGACAAAAGTCTGAACTTCAGGCAGCGAAGCCAGTTCTTTCTGGAAGAAAATCGACAGGGCCGAAATCTGGACCTTGATGGACCCCAATTTGAGGCCCAACGTCACCCCTGCTTGCAGGAAATGCAGGAATCGACCCAGTTGAAATTCCTCCGTTGGGGCCTTCCTGGCCTCACACCAAGCAACATATTTCCGCCAAATGCGGTGATAATGTTTTGCGGTGACATCCTTCCTGGCTTTGATCAGGGTAGGGATGACTTCCTCCGGAATGCCCTTTGCCTTCAGGATCCGGTGTTCAACCGCCATGCCGTCAAACGTAGCCGCGGTAAGTCTTGGAACAGACAGGGCCCCTGCTGCAGCAGGTCCTGTCTGAGCGGCAGAGGCCAAGGGTCCTCTGAAAGCATCTCTTGAAGTTCCGGGTACCAAGCTCTTCTTGGCCAATCCGGAACCACGAGTATAGTTTTCACTCCTCGCCTTCGTATTATTCTCAGTACCTTGGGAATGAGAGGAAGAGGAGGAAACACATAAACCGACTGGTACACCCACGGTGTTACTAGAGCGTCCACAGCGATCGCCTGAGGGTCCCTTGACCTGGCGCAATATCTTTTTAGCTTTTTGTTGAGGCGGGACGCCATCATGTCCACCTGTGGTCTTTCCCACCGGTTTACCAGCATTTGGAAGACTTCTGGATGAAGTCCCCATTCTCCCGGGTGGAGGTCGTGCCTGCTGAGGAAGTCTGCTTCCCAGTTGTTCACTCCCGGAATGAACACTGCTGTCAGTGCTAACACATGATTTTCCGCCCATCGGAGAATCCTTGTGGCTTCTGCCATTGCCCTCCTGCTTCTTGTGCCGCCCTGTCTGTGTACATGGGCGACCGCCGTGATGTTGTCTGATTGGATCAGTACCGGCTGGTTCTGGAGCAGGGGCCTTGCTTGGCTTAGGGCATTGTAAATGGCCCTTAGCTCTAGAATATTTATGTGAAGCGAAATCTCCTGATTTGACCACAGTCCTTGGAAATTTCTTCCCTGTGTGACTGCGCCCCAGCCCAGAAGGCTGGCATCCGTGGTCACCAGGACCCAGTCCTGTATTCCGAATCTGCGGCCCTCTAGTAGATGAGCCCTCTGCAGCCACCACAGCAGCGACACCCTGGTCCTTGCCGACAGGGTTATCCGCTGTTGCATCTGGAGATGGGATCAGGACCATTTGTCCAACAGGTCCCACTGGAAAGTTCTAGCGTGGAACCTTCCGAATGGAATTGCTTCGTACGAAGCTACCATTTTTCCCAGGACTCGTGTGCATTGATGTACCGACACCTGTCCCGGTTTTAGGAGGTCTCTGACTAGAGATGACAACTCCTCGGCTTTTTCCACTGGAAGAAACACTTTTTTCTGGTCTGCGTCCAGAATCATTACCAGGAACAGAAGACGTGTCGTCGGGACCAGCTGTGACTTTGGAATATTGAGAATCCAGCCGTGCTGTTGTAGCACTTCCCGAGAAAGTGCTACCCCCACAACCAACTGTTCCTTGGACCTCGCCTTTATCAGGAGATCGTCCAAGTACGGGATAATTAAAACTCCCTTCTTGCGAAGGAGTATCATCATTTCGGCCATTACCTTGGTAAAGACCCTCGGTGCCGTGGATAACCCAAACGGCAGCGTCTGGAACTGATAGTGACAGTCCTGTATCACAAATCTGAGGTACTCCTGGTGAGGAGGGTAAATGGGGACATGCAGGTACGCATCCTTGATGTCCAGGGAGACCATGTAATCCCCCTCGTCCAGGCTCGCAATAACCGCCCTGAGCGATTCCATCTTGAACTTGAACCTTTTGATATAAGTGTTCATGGATTTTAAATTTAAGATGGGTCTCACCGAACCGTCCGGTTTCGGTACCACAAACATTGTGGAATAGTAACCCTTCCCTTGCTGAAGGAGGGGTACCTTGACAATCACTTGCTGTGAGTACAGTTTTTGGATAGCCACCAACACTGCCTCCCTGGCAGAGGGAGTTGCTGGTAAGGCAGATTTTAGAAAACGGCGGGGGGGGGGGGGGGGGGGGGACGTCTCGAATTCCAGCCTGTACCCCTGAGATACTACTTGAAGGGTCCAGGGATCCACCTGTGAGAGAGCCCACTGTGTGCTGAAATTTCTGAGACGGGCCCCCACCGTACCCGGATCCGCCTGTGAAGCCCCAGCGTCATGCTGTGGACTTACCGGACGCGGGGGAGGACTTTTGCTCTTGGGAACTGGCTGTATGTTGCAGCTTTTTCCCTCTACCTTTGCCTCTCGGCAGAAAGGATGCGCCTCGAGCCCTCTTGTGTTTATGGGGCCGAAAGGACTGTACTTGATAATACGGTGCCTTCTTTTGCTGTGGGGTAGCCTGTGGCAAAAATGTCGATTTCCCAGCCGTAGCTGTGGAAACGAGGTCTGAAAGACCATCCCCAAACAGTTCCACCCCCTTATAAGGCAAAACTTCCATGTGCCTTTTTGAATCGGCATCACCTGACCACTGCCGAGTCCATAACCCCCTTCTGGCGGCAATGGACATAGCGCTTATTTTTGATGCCAGCCGGCAAATATCCCTCTGTGCATCACGCATGTATAAGACAGCGTCTTTTATATGCTCTACTGTCAGCAAAATAGTGTCCCTATCCAGGGTATCAATATTATCCGACAGGGAATCTGACCACGCAGCAGCAGCACTGCACATCCATGCTGATGCAATCGCTGGTCTCAATATAATGCCCGTGTGTGTATATATAGCTTTTAGGGTAGCCTCCTGCTTTCTATCAGCAGGATCCTTTAGGGCGGCCGTATCTGGAGACGGTAGTGCCACCTGTTTTGATAAACGTGTAAGCGCTTTATCTACCCTAGGGGATGTTTCCCAACGTGACCTATCCTCTGGCGGGAAAGGGTACGCTGCCAATAACCGTTTAGAAATTATCAATTTCTTATCGGGGGAAGTCCAGGCTTCCTCACACACCTCATTTAATTCCTCAGATGCAGGAAAAACTACTGGTAGTTTTTTCTCACCGAACATAATACCCTTTTTTGTGGTACCTGGGGTACTATCAGAAATGTGTAATACATTTTTCATTGCCTCAATCATGTAACGGGTGGACCTATTGGAGGGTACATTAGTCTCATCGTCGTCGACACTGGAGTCGGTATCCGTGTCGACATCTGTGTCTGCCATCTGAGGTAGCGGGCGTTTTAAAGCCCCTGATGACATTTGAGACGCTGGAACAGTCACAAGCTGAGTAGCCGGCTGTCCTATGTCGTCAAACCTTTTATGTAAGGAGCTGACACTGTCACGTAATTCCTTCCATAAGTCCATCCACACAGGTGTCGACCCCTCAGGGGGTGACAACACATTTACAGGCATTTGCTCTGCCTCCACATCATTTTCCTCATCATACATGTCGACACAGCGGTACCGACACACAGCACACACACAGGGAATGCTCTTACAGAGGACAGGACCCCACAAAGCCCTTTGGGGAGACAGAGGGAGAGTATGCCAGCACACACCAGAGCGCTATATACCACAGGGATATCACCTATAAAGAGTGTTTTCCCTTATAGCTGCATATATATATTATACTGCGCCTAAATTTGTGCCTCCCCTCTCTCTCTTTTTTACCCTTTCTGTAGTGCAGGACTGCAGGGGAGAGCCAGGGAGCGATCCTTCCAGCGGAGCTGTGAGGGAAAATGGCGCCAGTGTGCTGAGGGAGATGGCTCCGCCCCTTTTTCGGCGGGCTTTCTCCCGCTTTTTGTGTTATTCTGGCAGGGGTAATTTACACCTATATAGCCTCTGGGGCTATATATGGTGTCAGTTTTGCCAGCCAAGGTGTTAATATTGCTGCTCAGGGCGCCCCCCCCCCCCCAGCGCCCTGCACCCATCAGTGACCGAAGTGTGTGGTGTGCATGAGGAGCAATGGCGCACAGCTGCAGTGCTGTGCGCTACCTTGGAGAAGACAGAAGTCTTCAGCCGCCGATTTTCCGGACCTTCTTGCTTCTGGCTCTGTAAGGGGGACGGCGGCGCGGCTCCGGGAACGGACGACGAGGTCGGGTCCTGTGTGCGATCCCTCTGGAGCTAATGGTGTCCAGTAGCCTAAGAAGCCCAAGCTACCACCACTTAGGTAGGTTCGCTTCTTCTCCCCTTAGTCCCTCGCTGCAGTGAGCCTGTTGCCAGCAGGTCTCACTGTAAAATAAAAAAACTAAACTATACTTTCTTTCTAGGAGCTCAGGAGAGCCCCTAGTGTGCATCCAGCTCGGCCGGGCACAGAAATCTAACTGAGGCTTGGAGGAGGGTCATAGGGGGAGGAGCCAGTGCACACCTGATAGACCTAAATCTTTCTTTAGATGTGCCCAGTCTCCTGCGGAGCCGTCTATTCCCCATGGTCCTTACGGAGTCCCCAGCATCCACTAGGACGTCAGAGAAATATATAATACAATACCGGCCGGTGGTTGTGTATGGAGTATCTGATATCTTGTCGAGATATAGGTTTTAAATAAATTATAAAAATCACCAATTCCTCTGCGCTGTAATACTTTTTCCATCTTCTCTTTCGAACCAACCTTTAGGGTTGAGTAACCCCTATATTACAGGCTGTACTGTACTGTTTTTCTTTTTTGTTTTTCTTTTTTTTTGGGGGGGGGGGGGGGGGAGTGCTTAATTAACTTTGTGTGTGTGTTCATCCCAAACCATCTCATTTGGGTTTAGGTCGTGTGATTGTGGAGACCAGGTCATCGGACGCAGCACTCCATCACTTTCCTTCTTGGTCAAGTAGCCCTTACATAGCCTGGAGGTGTGTTTGGGGCCATTGTCTTGTTGAAAAACAAATGATGGTCCCAGTAAGCACAAACCAGATGGGATGGCATGGTGCTGCAGAATGCTGTGGTAGCCATGCTGGTTAAGCGTGGCTTGAATTTTGAATAAATCTCATACAGCGTCACCAGCAAACACCACCACACCTCCTACTCCATGCTTCACAGTGGGAAGCACACATACAGAAACCATCCACTCACCTTCTCTGCATCTCACAAAGACACGGCAGTTGGAACCAAAAATCTCAAATTTGGACTCATCAGACCAAAGTACAGATTTCCACTGGTCTAATGTCCATTCCTTGTGTTTCTTGACCCAAACAATAATCTTCTTCTTCTTCTTCTTCTTCTTCTTGTTCATCCTCAGTAGTGGCTTCATCGCAGCAATTCAACCATGAAGGCCTGATTCACGCAGTCTCCTCTGAACAGCTGATGTTGAGATTTGTCTGCTACTTGAACTCTGTGAAGAATTTATGTGGGCTTTAATCTGAGGTGCTGTTAAGTAGCGGTTTCTGAGGCTGGTAACTCTAGTGAACTTATCCTCTGCAGCAGAGGTTACTCTTGGTCTTCCTTTCCTGGGGCGGTCATCATGAGAGCCAGTTTCATCATAGCGTTTGATGGTTTTTGCAACTGCACTTGAGGATACATTCAAAGTACTTGAAATTTTCCTTATCGACTGACCTTCATGTCTTAAAGTAATGGACTGTCGTTTCTCTTTGCTGAGTTGAGTGGTTCGTGCAATAATATGGATTAGAACAGTAGTCAAATAAGGGTGTCCACTGTGTTCTAACCCTACCTCTGCACAACACAACTGATGGTCTCAAACGGGTGTAGTATGGTATGCTGGCGCTCGGGTTCCCGGCGACCAGCATACCGACAGCGTGGCGAGCGCAAAGGAGCCCCTTGCGGGCTTGCTGCACTCGCCACGCTAGGCGCGCCACTCTATTTTATTCTCCCTCCAGGGGGGTCCTGGACCCCCACGAGGGAGAATAGTTGTCAGTATGCCGGGTGTCAGGATTCCGGCGCCGGTATACTGTGCGCCGGGATCCCGACATTCGGCATACAGAAGACCACCCTCTCAAACACATTAAGAAGGCAAGTAATTAAACAGATTGACTCTTGACAAGACACACTTGTTCATTCAAAACCATTCCAGGAGACTACCTCATGAAGCTGATTGAGAGAATGCCAAGAATGTGCAAAGCTGTCATCAATGCAAAAGGGGGCTACTTTGAGGAAACTAAAATATAAAACATATTTTGATTTGTTTAACACACACACACACACACACACACACATATACACCATGAACCTGTGTTGTCGAGGCAGACACAAGAAAGCAATGGGCATGCGGGGCAGATGTATTAAGCCTGGAGAAGTGATAAAGCAGTGATAAGTGCAAGACGATAACGCACCAGCCAATCAGCTCCTAACTGTAAATTCACATATTGGAGCTGATTGGCTGGTGCGTTATCACCTTGCACTTATCACTGCTTTATCACTTCTCTAGGTGTAACACATCTGTCCTATGTACAGAGCTACTAAACCTAAAACAAAAGCTGGTCCCATTAGAGTTATACAGATGACAGGAATGAAGCAGAGTGATTTATGGTAATATGATGGAGGTGCAGCGAGCAGCAGAGACTCTGCCAGAGAATCAGTGAAGAGCTCTGCAGCCAGTACAGGCATGTAAGAGGGAGCAATAACTTCAGCAGATGATAATTGTGCCTGCTTTAATAGTCACAATTTCAAGCAGGTGTCAGGAGAAGAGATTTCTTCATGGTTGAATATGAACTTTCATTTCCTTTGAAATAATATCTCCTCCTACAAGCGCATCAGGCTCTGCAAAATGGATCTAAGCTTATTTAATTTATATAAAAGAACGCTTAAGACTGAGGAGTGGTCTCTTGAGTGGTTTAGCTACGTAGCAAGAACTGGGTACAATAGCATAGACAGAGCCATGTTACACCTGATGCTTAAAGATTTCATGTTTGCTTAACTTGGTACATACCTGGCCGACCTAATGATTGGTAAGTACATAGACACTTACCAAGTGCAAGGATAGGCTACATTCTATCATGGATTAAGTGACCTTACATCAACCTTATTCTTCTTATTTCTGCCCTTCTCCCATTTTATCTCATCCTTTCAGCCAGGTCTGATTTCCTCCTGATCATCTTTTCTCTCCTCTCATGACCTGCTTTTTTTTCTTTAACCTTCATGGTCGCTCTACCTTTATTTCACCATCAACATTGTTCCATTCCTTCACCAATATTGTTCATTACTCTCTCTAGTAACATCAGACCTGTGATTTGTCCTAATCATTCCTCCTCAAATGCACTTATCCACTTGTTCTGTCTGCCTCTTTTCCTTCCTGCATCCTTTATCCCCCTGTAGCATTATCTACTCCACACCAATAGCAAGTGATTACCAATCTAGCATTCATACCCCAGTAGCATTTCCCCTCCAACACCCCTGCAGCATTAGCCACCCCCACCTGTAGCATTTTCCTATAACCCTAGTTTAGCCCCACACCGTTGATCCCCCTGTAGCATTACCCCCCCACCTCAGTAGCAGTTGATCATCATGTAGCATTTTCCTACCATCCATGCAGCAGCTGACTCATTATAGCATACTATAGCAAATTACCCCCTGTAGACTCCTACTTTTCTCCCTCCTTCCCCCCGCCCCCAGTGGTTATAGAACCCCTTGAACTATTATCCCCACCTTTGTTGCCAATGATCCCCACAGTAATACAATTTCTTCTACCCCTCTGACCACTTCTAACATTTAGCCATTACTTCGACAGATCACTCATCAGTCCCCTCTGGTCAGAGCTCAGCGCCGTACAGTAGAGTGGGACTGGTGATATATCCAAAGGGGAAACACAGTTCCTCTGTGCACACATCTGTATTTGGCTGACCAGAACTGCAGATAATGCACAGAGCACAATGGACATGTGATGTCGGTGGTTACTGACCTCACTGCTGCAATCTCACATCGCAGCACTTCTCTCTGAGCAGGATTCTGTGTGCAGGTCAGGTACAGTAGGTCAGGTATGACTGGGATGCACATTGCATAAAGCAGTGCTACTACCCTCAAGGTGAAAAACGATTGTAACACAAAGGTTAGATCTTATTAAATACATTCATATACTGTGATTATCAGGTAAGATGAAGACTGTCACATGTGAGCAGCCTTGTTCTATGACACTTTCTATGTACAACCTTCAGTACAGAGAAACAGTAATAACCACTTGGATTCAAAACAAACCAAGCTAATAAAAAGGGGGGGGGGGGGGGCTCCTTAGGAATAAAACAGCCATAAGGAAACCTAGAGGGAGAATAGAACCTGTGGCGAGCTAAGCTTAAGATACACTCTCAGTAGCCCTGTGGTCTGACCGGTGTAAGCGGCAATATCCTGGAGACCTCAATTCAATGGGCAGATCAGCACAAGGTAGCCCTAACAGTGATCACAAGGTAGCCCTAACAGTGATCACAGGGGAGCCCTAACAGTGATCACAGGGGAGCCCTAACAGTGATCACAGGGGAGCCCTAACAGTGATCACAAGGTAGCCCTAACAGTGATCACAGGGGAGCCCTAACAGTGATCACAGGGGAGCCCTAACAGTGATCACAAGGTAGCCCTAACCGTGATCACAAGGGAGCCCTAACAGTGATCACAGGGGAGCCCTAACAGTGATAACAGTGATCACAGGGGAGCCCTAACAGTGATCACAGGGGAGCCCTAACAGTGATCACAGGGGAGCCCTAACAGTGATCACAAGGTAGCCCTAACAGTGATCACAGGGGAGCCCTAACAGTGATCACAGGGGAGCCCTAACAGTGATCACAGGGGAGCCCTAACAGTGATAACAGTGATCACAGGGGAGCCCTAACAGTGATCACAGGGGAGCCCTAACAGTGATCACAGGGGAGCCCTAACAGTGATCACAGGGGAGCCCTAACAGTGATCACAGGGGAGCCCTAACAGTGATCACAAGGTAGCCCTAACAGTGATCACAGGGGAGCCCTAACAGTGATCACAGGGCAGCCCTAACAGTGATCACAGGGGAGCCCTAACAGTGATAACAGTGATCACAGGGGAGCCCTAACAGTGATCACAGGGGAGCCCTAACAGTGATCACAGGGGAGCCCTAACAGTGATCACAGGGGAGCCCTAACAGTGATCACAGGGGAGCCCTAACAGTGATCACAGGGGAGCCCTAACAGTGATCACAGGGGAGCCCTAACAGTGATCACAGGGGAGCCCTAACAGTGATCACAGGGGAGCCCTAACAGTGATAACAGTGATCACAGGGGAGCCCTAACAGTGATCACAGGGCAGCCCTAACAGTGATAACAGTGATCACAGGGGAGCCCTAACAGTGATCACAGGGCAGCCCTAACAGTGATAACAGTGATAACAGTGATAACAGTGATCACAGGGGAGCCCTAACAGTGATCACAGGGGAGCCCTAACAGTGATAACAGTGATCACAGGGGAGCCCTAACAGTGATCACAGGGGAGCCCTAACAGTGATAACAGTGATCACAGGGGAGCCCTAACAGTGATCACAGGGGAGCCCTAACAGTGATAACAGTGATCACAGGGGAGCCCTAACAGTGATCACAGGGGAGCCCTAACAGTGATCACAGGGGAGCCCTAACAGTGATCACAAGGTAGCCCTAACCGTGATCACAGGGGAGCCCTAACAGTGATAACAGTGATCACAGGGGAGCCCTAACAGTGATCACAGGGCAGCCCTAACAGTGATCACAGGGGAGCCCTAACAGTGATAACAGTGATCACAGGGGAGCCCTAACAGTGATCACAGGGGAGCCCTAACAGTGATCACAGGGGAGCCCTAACAGTGATCACAGGGGAGCCCTAACAGTGATCACAGGGGAGCCCTAACAGTGATCACAAGGTAGCCCTAACAGTGATCACAGGGGAGCCCTAACAGTGATCACAGGGGAGCCCTAACAGTGATCACAGGGCAGCCCTAACAGTGATAACAGTGATCACAGGGGAGCCCTAACAGTGATCACAGGGGAGCCCTAACAGTGATAACAGTGATCACAGGGGAGCCCTAACAGTGATCACAGGGGAGCCCTAACAGTGATAACAGTGATCACAGGGGAGCCCTAACAGTGATCACAGGGCAGCCCTAACAGTGATCACAGGGGAGCCCTAACAGTGATAACAGTGATCACAGGGGAGCCCTAACAGTGATCACAGGGGAGCCCTAACAGTGATCACAGGGGAGCCCTAACAGTGATCACAGGGGAGCCCTAACAGTGATCACAGGGGAGCCCTAACAGTGATCACAGGGGAGCCCTAACAGTGATCACAAGGTAGCCCTAACAGTGATCACAGGGGAGCCCTAACAGTGATCACAGGGCAGCCCTAACAGTGATCACAGGGGAGCCCTAACAGTGATAACAGTGATCACAGGGGAGCCCTAACAGTGATCACAGGGGAGCCCTAACAGTGATCACAGGGGAGCCCTAACAGTGATCACAGGGGAGCCCTAACAGTGATCACAGGGGAGCCCTAACAGTGATCACAGGGGAGCCCTAACAGTGATCACAAGGTAGCCCTAACAGTGATCACAGGGGAGCCCTAACAGTGATCACAGGGGAGCCCTAACAGTGATAACAGTGATCACAGGGGAGCCCTAACAGTGATCACAGGGGAGCCCTAACAGTGATAACAGTGATCACAGGGGAGCCCTAACAGTGATCACAGGGGAGCCCTAACAGTGATAACAGTGATCACAGGGGAGCCCTAACAGTGATCACAGGGGAGCCCTAACAGTGATAACAGTGATCACAGGGGAGCCCTAACAGTGATCACAGGGGAGCCCTAACAGTGATAACAGTGATCACAGGGGAGCCCTAACAGTGATCACAGGGGAGCCCTAACAGTGATAACAGTGATCACAGGGGAGCCCTAACAGTGATCACAGGGGAGCCCTAACAGTGATCACAGGGCAGCCCTAACAGTGATCACAGGGGAGCCCTAACAGTGATAACAGTGATCACAGGGGAGCCCTAACAGTGATCACAGGGGAGCCCTAACAGTGATCACAGGGGAGCCCTAACAGTGATCACAAGGTAGCCCTAACAGTGATCACAGGGGAGCCCTAACAGTGATCACAGGGGAGCCCTAACAGTGATCACAGGGGAGCCCTAACAGTGATAACAGTGATCACAGGGGAGCCCTAACAGTGATAACAGTGATCACAGGGGAGCCCTAACAGTGATCACAGGGGAGCCCTAACAGTGATAACAGTGATCACAGGGGAGCCCTAACAGTGATCACAGGGGAGCCCTAACAGTGATAACAGTGATCACAGGGGAGCCCTAACAGTGATCACAGGGCAGCCCTAACAGTGATCACAGGGCAGCCCTAACAGTGATCACAGGGGAGCCCTAACAGTGATCACAGGGGAGCCCTAACAGTGATCACAGGGGAGCCCTAACAGTGATCACAAGGTAGCCCTAACAGTGATCACAAGGTAGCCCTAACAGTGATCACAGGGGAGCCCTAACAGTGATCACAGGGGAGCCCTAACAGTGATAACAGTGATCACAGGGGAGCCCTAACAGTGATCACAGGGGAGCCCTAACAGTGATCACAGGGGAGCCCTAACAGTGATAACAGTGATCACAGGGGAGCCCTAACAGTGATCACAGGGGAGCCCTAACAGTGATAACAGTGATCACAGGGGAGCCCTAACAGTGATCACAGGGGAGCCCTAACAGTGATCACAGGGGAGCCCTAACAGTGATCACAGGGGAGCCCTAACAGTGATCTACCTCCTAACAGTGATCACAGGGGAGCCCTAACAGTGATAACAGTGATCACAGGGGAGCCCTAACAGTGATAACAGTGATCACAGGGGAGCCCTAACAGTGATCACAGGGGAGCCCTAACAGTGATAACAGTGATCACAGGGGAGCCCTAACAGTGATCACAGGGGAGCCCTAACAGTGATAACAGTGATCACAGGGGAGCCCTAACAGTGATCACAGGGCAGCCCTAACAGTGATCACAGGGCAGCCCTAACAGTGATCACAGGGGAGCCCTAACAGTGATCACAGGGGAGCCCTAACAGTGATCACAGGGGAGCCCTAACAGTGATCACAAGGTAGCCCTAACAGTGATCACAAGGTAGCCCTAACAGTGATCACAGGGGAGCCCTAACAGTGATCACAGGGGAGCCCTAACAGTGATAACAGTGATCACAGGGGAGCCCTAACAGTGATCACAGGGGAGCCCTAACAGTGATAACAGTGATCACAGGGGAGCCCTAACAGTGATCACAGGGGAGCCCTAACAGTGATAACAGTGATCACAGGGGAGCCCTAACAGTGATCACAGGGGAGCCCTAACAGTGATCACAGGGGAGCCCTAACAGTGATCACAGGGGAGCCCTAACAGTGATCTACCTCCTAACAGTGATCACAGGGGAGCCCTAACAGTGATAACAGTGATCACAGGGGAGCCCTAACAGTGATCACAGGGCAGCCCTAACAGTGATAACAGTGATCACAGGGGAGCCCTAACAGTGATCACAGGGCAGCCCTAACAGTGATAACAGTGATCACAGGGGAGCCCTAACAGTGATAACAGTGATCACAGGGGAGCCCTAACAGTGATCACAGGGGAGCCCTAACAGTGATCACAGGGGAGCCCTAACAGTGATCACAGGGGAGCCCTAACAGTGATCTACCTCCTAACAGTGATCACAGGGGAGCCCTAACAGTGATAACAGTGATCACAGGGGAGCCCTAACAGTGATCACAGGGCAGCCCTAACAGTGATAACAGTGATCACAGGGGAGCCCTAACAGTGATCACAGGGCAGCCCTAACAGTGATAACAGTGATCACAGGGGAGCCCTAACAGTGATCACAGGGGAGCCCTAACAGTGATCACAGGGGAGCCCTAACAGTGATCACAGGGGAGCCCTAACAGTGATCTACCTCCTAACAGTGATCACAGGGTAGCCCTAACAGTGATCTACCTCCTAACAGTGATCACAGGGCAGCCCTAACAGTGATCACAGGGGAGCCCTAACAGTGATAACAGTGATCACAGGGGAGCCCTAACAGTGATAACAGTGATCACAGGGGAGCCCTAACAGTGATCACAGGGGAGCCCTAACAGTGATCACAGGGCAGCCCTAACAGTGATCACAGGGGAGCCCTAACAGTGATAACAGTGATCACAGGGGAGCCCTAACAGTGATCACAGGGGAGCCCTAACAGTGATCACAGGGGAGCCCTAACAGTGATAACAGTGATCACAGGGGAGCCCTAACAGTGATCACAGGGGAGCCCTAACAGTGATCACAGGGGAGCCCTAACAGTGATCACAGGGGAGCCCTAACAGTGATAACAGTGATCACAGGGGAGCCCTAACAGTGATCACAGGGGAGCCCTAACAGTGATAACAGTGATCACAGGGGAGCCCTAACAGTGATCACAGGGGAGCCCTAACAGTGAGTACAATAACAGCTAACAATAGTAGCAATCTCTGTAACACCAACGCATTTCTCCACACAGCAGGGTGGCTTGGTCAACCAGCATTTGTGAGCTACTTGCAAAAGCAGCCAGTATTTACCCGGTATGCAAAAAATAATATATGCACAACTTTATTATTGGTCCAGGTGCTAAGCGACTTGCTTTTTTTTGGCTTGGCTTCCACCTCAGTATCAGCCATGTGTGGCAACCTTGTTTCCCAGTGATGCTTAAGGTATCTTGTCACCACGTACAAGCTGCAAAACAGCTGGCTGTCAACCAATATGGCCACATACTGTATACGTGTGACCAAACTGGATACAGGTCTTGCACTATAGCAATACAGGACCATGGACTGAACCAACACACTAGTGGAGTTTCATGTGTTACGTAGATTCTAGCAGAATATTTCCTTGTATAGTAAATAGTAAATATAAATAGTGATATATTCATATAAAACGTCAGCAGTACAATATTCTCAGGGCTGATATGTAGCAAATAAGGCAACATACATTAGTCTGTGATAAAATGTAAAGAGATCTTGCAGTGATTTATTGTAGACCTAGGTAGAATTTATTTATCCATGAGTGTTTGGTATTAAATACCAGCGATCAGGATCCCACCGGTCACACCAGGATCCCGACAGGCGGAACGCCGGCAGCGAGCACAACAAGTCCGCTCGCCATGCCTCAGGGCTGGTGGCCATACTATTATATTCCCTCTCGGGTGGTGGCGTGGACCACCACCTGAGTGGGAATACAAAGGTAGGGTCGGTATTACGACCGCCGGCATTTCACTGGTTGCTGGTATTCCAGCGTCTGTATCCTGAGCGCCGGTATCCTGAAGGGCGGTAAATTAACAGCATCCCGTTGTGTTTGTGGATGCAGAAGGTGAGTACATAGAGAACAGAGTTGCAATGTACTTATTATAATTAATAGTAAATTATAGCACACACCGTAGAGTACATATATACACACACGTGCATCTGGGCGAATGAGGTAAACAGACTGCCAGCAAACCTATCCCCTTAATTTCATACACCATCTCTCATTTCCAGCGTTTTAATTGATTGTTTCTAGATATTTATACAGACGCAATTTAATTAAATTTAGCAAATCCACTTTAACAGAACTAATGGCGAATGAAAACATAGTTCAGATTTTTGTTTTCTATGAATGATGAAAGATTATTGGATTGAAGAGCGTTTTAGTCTCAACAACCCTTTAGTCTGGTGCCTTCAGAGATAGGAGGTCAATGTATTCGGATCTTACCTTTCACCTTACACTAAACTACACTGACAGGAAAACTTTCCCAAGCACATTATATCAATGAGCTGGGTGTGCCTGGTGAAATAACTAGGAGCTTCTCAAGAGCATCGAATGCTGCCAATGTTTTTGGCTCCATGAAGCAAAATAAAACCGTATCCAATACGGCAGCTCCCAAAAGGCCTGTGGAATAATAGTCAGACAGAAACATGGTGATGCCAACTAACTGTACACAGAAACAAGAGCCAGCGGAACAGCTAGCAAACATTGAGTAATACTGCGGTAACTGATCGAAGAACATGGCTGTACAGGTGCTCATACAGGTGCTCATACACACTGCAATTCTGTCAGCCTATTAGGCAGCTTTAGGCTTAATGGGCAGCACATGACAGCATGTACAAGCCGAAACATCTGCGATAGATAGCTGGCATGTAAGAACGGACAATAAATCCCTCTGGAAGATGCCCACATCTGACTGCCTATGCGGTTTTTACCCAAATGTCAGTACCAATAGTGCCATGTGTTCATTGACAAATAAGACAAGGATCATGCCACTTGCTTACACAGGTCATGCACTGGCATTATTAATAAATGTTTCTGCCCAACATGGTTAGCGAGGCTGCCTGCGCACTGTGGAATTAAAGGTCTCAAGTTTCTTCTGAGAGTTAATCCAACGGCTTCTAACTCCACTACTACAGTCCAGGTTTAAAGGATATCCATGCTTGAGCAGAGGTAACAGCACTAAGATACAGGCCGGAGTGTGCTAGAGGCATCCAGAGCAGAGAGCGACACCCCAGGCAGGGAAGAGGAACTGCATGGGTTGTGAGAGGCGCAGGGTGCTAGAATGAACACTAAATTAGTACCTCAGTATTTGATTTAACCATCTGGACTCAAGCAGGGATAGCCTTAAAACCTGGACTGTAATGGCATAGTTGGGGAAATGATGGGTTACCTCATGTAAGATTCTTATTACTACATTGAGCTACTTTAAGTAAACTGGAGATTTAAAATGTTGAGATTTCTTAATGTATAGAATTTTAATTGATTTAGTAATTTGTATCCTACTAATTCAATGTGATGTAACATGAAATGGAAGGCAATGGCTGGTGCACTAGATCAGCACCGCTCTGTCCCTCCTCTGACACTTGTTAGGGGGTAGGCATTCCCTGGTTACCATGACAACAATGAATGCTTCCTGCAACGTAGAACCCTTATATTGATTGACGCAAAGTCAAAATAACGTAAGAAGACACCTGCCAGAACCATTTACACTCCCCAGTTATATTCCACGATGCCTGTTTTTGTAGTGACATCAGCATTAGGTAAGGACTGGGGCTGAACCCTTCAACTGCATCAAGTCATGTATAGCCCAAAGGCAAACCTGTACGATATGAGTCAGCAGCGTAACAATAGTGGGAGCATCAATGCAAAATTACAAAAAAGCAACACGCTAAGTCAGGTGATGAAGGCTATCCTACATCTGGAACAGTGCATACAACAATGCTGCATGATCATCTACCTACAAAGGGTTCATTTTGGCAGCACCTTACTCCTTCCATTGCTATGACCACATAAAAGCAACACTCATCACATAATTACATTTAAATACAACATTCACTTTTTAATCCTAGCTGCTGACGAAGGCTTGCCTGTCACAAATGTGGTTTTGCCGCCTATTGCCTGCGGTTGTTGCTGATTTATTAACGTAGCAGTTAATCCAACAAGCAATTAATGCAGTTTCAACATTCACTTATTGTATAACAAGGATTCTCGCAGCTTGTTACCACAGTAGGAGCACATTTCTTATATATTATATATACACAGAAATATACAGTATATACACACACACACGATCTTCTGTTAAGCTGGCTCCATTTTTAGCTGGTCAAAATGAAAATGGCATAAGTGCACCAGCCACCTACATAGTGCTGGGAGCTATTTTGTTGCCGAACCATGAAAACGTATATTATTATGTATAATATTAATATCTACTATGATACAAAAGGTAGTTTTGAATTATGTATTATCAGAGTACAGTTAACAAAAAATATTATAAGAGTAGCGGGTTTGAATTCACACTGCAAATACATTTTGAACATTGGATCCGGACCGACCTGATATGGTAGACACAAGGTCAACGTAGACAAAAGGTCAACATATGACAGGTCGACAAGTTCAAAAGGTCGACATGTTCATATGGTTGACATTTCTTTTTTTGGGGGGGGTTTCATGTTTTTTGTTTTTGTTTTTTACTTTTTCCTTCCTGGACTATCCATGTAACCTTTAGTAACCCTGCGGCGAACAAATCGGAGCAAGACACTAACTGCAGCGTGGCGAACAAAGCGAGCGCATAAGGGGGCGCGTTTCGACAGCTGGTGGTCCCAGATGCCAATACTATCCACACTAACCCCAAAGATACAAAACAAAAAAAGAAGTGTGTGTGTGTGAGAGTGTGTGTGTACTGTGCACATTGGCGGATTTCTAAGAGATGCCACAGTAACTCAACTGCAGGAATTTAAGCTTTTAAGATGTACAAAATGCCATTAGGAAACTGTCCTAAAGATGCAGATTCACATTTGATCAAATTTCAGCTGGTATGGGCAAAAAATAAAGTCAATACCAATCCTAACTGGAATGGGCAGTAACAATGGTGAGATGATTGTTTAGTTACACATACATCTTTGCTGCAGTAACTCCAAACAGCACCTCTTGGTGCGCCAAGTCGCGTGAGAATCTTCTAGCACCAGGCGTGTTTTTTCAAAAATGTGTCTTAGTCGCAATGCAATTAGGACGCACGAGGAGACTGCGCTGATTAATGTGATATATGACACTTGTATACTGTGTGTGACTGATCCTCTGAATCTTAACACAAAGTGCAACAATGTAGCAGCCGAGCTTTTCTCATTTTAAGTGATTTTCTGCTCCGAATACAGACTCAGGGGCAGATGTATTAACCTGGAGGAGGCATAAGGAAGTGATAAACCAGTGATATGTGCAAGGTGCTAAAGGCACCAGCCAATCAGATCCTAACTGTTAATTTACATATTGGAACTGATTGGCTGGTGCCTTTAACACCTTGCACATATCACTGGTTTATCACTTCCTTATGCCTTCTCCAGGTTAATACATCTGCCCCTCAGTCACACACAATATACAAGTGTCATAACAAATTAAACCAGCAAAGTCTCCTTGTGCGTCCTAGTCACACTGCGTTGTGACCAAAGCACATGTTCAGCAGAAATAAGAGAGACGGATGCCCAATGTTAGAGTTGCACAGGACATGGCGGCTCACTCACGCCAGGCATTTTGCGCTGCGTGGCGTATTGAGGACTGCAATGCGTGAATGATGACGCATCTATATGTAGCACCAGCATATTCTGCTGCCATTTACAACTGATAAGGCCACTAATCATGTATGTGCACAAGATCCACCCAATGCTATTGGTGCCACACCTGATCCAGCCACTCAGCCTGAGCACCACATGTTTGAGTCTGCCACTTTTATGCCCCTTTTAAAATGCCGTTACTACCCGGGTTATTGCTGGGTTAACCCAGGTCGCAGCTCAGTGGAAAAGTGTTAATCCGGCTCCAGTGACTCTGGAATCTAACCCGGCTAGCTAGTAGGGTTGGTTCCGAGAAGGACCCAGGTTAAGGGGCAAGCTGGGAGATCTGTATTAACTGTATTCCAAATCTCAGGTCAGACCTGGGACTTAGGCTAATTCACCTTTTCCACCTTTCAGAGACTCATTACCAAATAGTTGCAGGTCTTCTGAAAATGATTACACGTACAGTATGTTTTATGAATACCACCTCAATATATTATTGAAGCAATATATATCAATAGACAATGAACATTATACAACGGAATATGTGCATATTCACAGTCAGGAAGGCCCAGCATAAGGGAATATGAAAATAGGATTTTAATTACCAACAGGTAAATCCTTTTCTCGTAGTCCGTAGGGGATACTGGGAATCCATTTAGTACCATGGGGTATAGACTGGTCCACTAGGAGCCTTGGGCACTTAAGGAATTTGATAGTGTTTGCTGGCTCCTCCCTCTATGCCCCTCCTACCAGACTCAGTCTAGGAAACTGTGCCCGAAGAGACGGTCATACTTTGAGAGAAGGATAGATAAGGAAAGTGGGGAGATTCCGAACCAGCACACACAGAACAATAGGAAAGCCATGCTAACCAAACTTGAAACATGAACAGCAACAGCTGAACAAACCAGAATAGCTAACTAAGTAACAGTGCAGGAAGAACGAAGCACCGGGCGGGCGCCCAGTATCCCCTACGGACTACTAGAAAAGGATTTACCGGTAGGTAATTAAATCCTATTTTCTCTTACGTCCTTGGGGATACTGGGAATCAATTTAATACCATGGGGAAGCACCAAAGCTCCCAAACCGGATGGGAGAGTGCTGAGGTTCCTGCAGAACTGATTGACCAAACTTAAGGTCCTCAGAGGCCAAAGTAACAAACTTGTAAAACTTTGCAAACGTGTTCGAACCTAACCAAGTAGCTGCTCGGCAGAGCTGTAAAGCCGTGACACCCCAGGCAGCCGCCCAAGAAGACCCCATCGACCTAGTAGAGTGGGCCTGTACAGATTTTGGAACCGGCAACCCTGCCGTGGAATAAGCGTGCTGGATAGTGAGCCTGTGTTAGGGTCTCCTGCTCTGTGCTGCCACGTCGTCATGGCAACCGGGAGACAAGTGCTAGCGGAGTAACCTGAGCGTAGCTGATACTCCGGTTCGGGTCTTTTGCTGTGCAGTGGTTACAGGCTCTGTGCACGGCAGGGGATCCGGTGCTGGTTTTTGTGCTCACAGTCTGTGAGGTCTGAGTGGGGCGTGGACAGCACCTGCTATATAAACCCTCTTCTCAGGTTAGGCAGATGCTGCTGAATCTTTGTTGGTTAGTCAGTTCCTGAAAGCTAGCTAGTACTGTGTAAACTTTGTATTTGTTTGTTGCTTACTGCAAATAGGCCTTGGGATTTGGTATTACACTCTGCCAATCCAGACCTAGCAGTAAGACTGGAGTCAGTCGTTTAACCTGCTGGGGTTCTTTTGCTACTCTGTGAACCTAGCAAGTTTGCGGCTGTATTCTCAGACTTGCCTGCCAAAATCATTTCTCACTGTGCAAGGTGTTCAGGTGTCAGTTTAGTGGCAGTAAGCTGAACCAGTGCACTGCAAGTGAGGACTAGGATTGTGGAGACTCTCCTTGTGTCTATTATTCCATCTCTGACCAAGGAGTTTACTGCCACACCCGTTGGTAACCCTTTAGGGTTTTGCTGTTGCCCTTAGCAACAGCATTTCGGGTTCTCTACGTATTAAATCACAACATCTCGCTTCTTTCCATCTGAGCATTCCTAATACTAGGGAGACACCCAGTTTCTTAGCCTTTGGGCTTCTCTGTTCACTTTGTGTTTATTTTGTTACCCTATCACCTTCTATGTATGTAATGTCATATTCCCCAGTCTGTCTGTGAGTTCATTTGTTTTGCATCCCTCTCCGTTCAGACACCAGTACATTCCTGCTGGCACTGGTGTGCATAACATATTCAGCAGCCTAATACTCCTGTTGAAATTTTGTGGGAATATGGAGCATACCCCTCAAAATACTTTGCAACAGGTGGTCGATCAGGTGCAGGTCCTGACTCGACAATTTAATGATTTGTCCATTAAAATGCACACCTCGCAGGCCGCTGGCGGAGCTCCCGCAGCAGCAGTGCCTTCAGGGGTTAAGGAGCCGAAAGTAAATCTCCCGGATCGTTTTTCTGGAGATCGCTCGCAGTTCTTTTGTTTCAAGAAGAGCTGCAAGCTATATTTCCAGCTTAGGCCTCAGTCTTCTGGGTCGGAGATTCAGCGGGTGGGCATAGTGATTTCCTTGCTACAAGGAGACCCACAGGTCTGGGCATATGGGTTGCAGCCTGACTGTCCGTCGCTTAAAAGTGTTGATGCTTTTTTTACGGCACTGGGCATGTTGTATGATGACCCTGACAAGACGGCGTCAGCCGAGGCTCAGATTTCGATCCTTAAGCAAGGGCGAAGGCCAGTTGAGGTTTATTGTACGGAGTTTCGGAGGTTGGCCCATGATACCCAGTGGAATGACCCAGCCCTGAGACACCAGTACCGAAGAGGTCTTTCTAACCAGTTAAAAGACCAACTGGTACAATATCCCTTGCCTGATAGCTTGGATCAGCTCATGCAGTTATCTATTCGGGTGGATAGGCGGCTGAGAGAGCGCAGGCTTGAAAGGGAGACCGAGGTTTCCTTCTTTCCCAAGGGAACCTCAGACTCTGAGGAATTTTCCGAGGAGCCTATGCAGATTGGGGCTACCCGCCTCTCCTCGCGTGAGAAGACGCGGAGGAGACAGCAGGGGTTGTGTTTGTACTGTGGGAATAAAGGTCATGTGGTAGTATCATGCCCAGAAAAGCCGGAAAACTTCAGGGCCTGAGGGTGATGGGAAATATCCTGTCAGGCCAGAAGTCAGAATTTCCCAAGAAGACTTTTATCATTCCGGTGACCTTGAAGATCCTCGGTCAAACTGTCAAGACTGAGGCCTTTGTGGACAGTGGGGCCGACGGGGTTTTTATGGACCGCCAATTCGCCCTGAAACACTCTGTTCCCTTAGTACCCTTGGCATCGGAAATTGAGATTTGTGTGTTAAACGGGGAACCATTATCCCAGGGTAAAATTACCTCTTGCGCTACCCAGATTTCTTTGTTTATTGGAGCCACACACTCTGAAAAATTGTCCTTTTATGTGACTGTCTGTACTTTTGCCCCATTGGTGTTGGGGTTACCCTGGTTAAGGGCCCACAATCCTCAATTTGACTGGGTCTCTGTGGAGATTCTTAGTTGGGGTACTGATTGTTTCAGGAGTTGCTTGAGCCTTCCAGTCAGGCTTTCGCAGCTAAGTTTGCCAGGATTGCCAGGATGTTATGCAGATTTTGCGGACGTGTTCTCCAAAAGAGTTGCAGAGGTACTACCTCCCCATCGCCCCTATGACTGTGCCATTGATTTGTTGCCGAATGCTAAGCTTCCCAAGAGCAGGTAGTACTCCCTGTCACGTCCTGAGACTCAGGCTATGGCAGAGTACATTCAGGAGAACTTGGCTAAGGGATTTATCAGACCTTCACAGTCTCCAGTTGGGTCGGGGTTCTTCTTCGTGGGTAAAAAGGACGGTTCGTTGCGACCCTGCATCGACTTCAGGGAATTGAACCGTATCACGATTAATAACTCATACCCACTGCCTCTCATTTCGGTCTTGTTTGACCAGCTTCGTACTGCCACCATTTTTTCTAAGATTGACCTACGCGGTGCGTACAATCTAATCCGAATAAGAGAGGGGGATGACTGGAAGACTGCCTTTAATACCCACTCAGGGCATTATGAATATTTGGTGATGCCTTTTGGGCTCTGTAATGCCCCGGCAGTCTTCCAGGACTTCATGAACAATGTGCTCAGGGAATATTTGGATAGATTCTTAGTTGTTTATCTAGATGACAACCTAATCTTCTCCCATTCCCTGGAGGAACATCGGAAGCATGTACGCTTAGTCCTCCAGAAACTCAGAGACCACCGGCTTGGGGCGAAGCTGGAGAAGTGCGAATTTGAAGTTCAGCAAATCGCATTTCTAGGATATATTATCTCCCCAGAAGGTATCCAAATGGAGGGTTCCAAGGTACAGGCAGTCCTGGATTGGGTGCAGCCCACTAGTTTGAAGGCGCTTCAGCGTTTTCTGGTCTTTGCAAATTTTTATAGACGATTTATCGCTGGATTTTCGTCTATAGTGGCGCCCTTGGTGGCACTCACTAAGAAAGGGGCGGATGTTGCTCACTGGTCTTGTGAGGCCAAAGCGGCTTTTGCCCGTCTCAAAAGGGTATTTGTCTCGGCCAAGGTGCTGCGACATCCAGATCCAGAGCGTCCTTTTGTGGTGGAGGTGGATGCCTCTGAGATGGGTATTGGGGCAGTGCTCTCTCAGATGGGGGTGTCTGATAATCGCCTTCATCCCTGTGCTTACTTTTCCCGTAAATTTTCGCCTGCCGAGATGAATTATGATGTGGGTAACCGGGAATTGTTGGCTATTAAGGATGCACTCGAGGAGTGGAGACACTGGCTTGAGGGGGCTAAGTTTGTGGTCTCAATTCTCACCGACCATAAGAATTTGGCATATTTAGAGTCAGCGAAGCGCCTCAATGACAGGCAGGCACGATGGGCTTTGTTTTTTGCTCGCTTTAATTTTTTGATAACATATCGCCCTGGGTCAAAAAACATCAAAGCTGATGCGCTCTCGCGGAGTTTTGCTCCAATCCAGGAGACCACCGAGGAGCCGTTGCCCATTGTGTCCCCATCATGTATTAAAGTGGGCATTACCCAGGACCTCTTATCATTAGTCCTTAGAGCACAGGAGCAGGCTCCTCCAGACCTTCCGGTAGGTCTTTTGTTTGTGCCTCCTAGGTTAAGACAGCGAGTGTTCCTGGAATTCCATGCCAAGAAGTCGGCAGGTCACCCGGGTATTGCCAGAACTCGGGAGTTGCTATCTAGGGCGGTGTGGTGGCCCTCGGTGGCTAGGGATGTGGATCAGTGGGTTCGGGCATGTGACATCTGTGCCCGAAATAAGACTCCTAGAGGGGTTCCTGTTGGCCCATTACATCCACTCTCTATTCCAACTAAGCCATGGACCCACATTTCAATGGATTTTGTGGTGGACTTGCCCAAATCCTCGGGGATGACAGCCATCTGGGTTGTCGTTGACAGGTTTTCGAAGATGGCGCACTTCGTTCCATTGGTTGGGCTGCCATCGGCCAGACGCCTGTCTGAATTATTTATGCTGCATGTTGTGCGCCTCCACGGGTTGCCACTTGATGTGGTCTCTGACCGCGGATCCCAGTTTGTGGCCAAATTCTAGAGGGCATTTTGTTCCGATCTCCAGATTTCTGTCAGCTTGTCGTCAGGCTACCATCCGCAGTCTAATGGGCAGACTGAAAGGGTGAACCAGTCCTTGGAGCAGTTCCTCAGGTGTTATGTCTCCAAGTGTCAGACTGACTGGGTTGCTCATCTGTCCATGGCGGAGTTTGCCTATAACAACGCGGCTCACTCTGCTACAGGGATCTCTCCCTTCCTTTGTGTGTATGGGCATCATCCTAAGGCCAATTCTTTTGACCCCCAGGATTCCACGCCTGGTGGTTCCTCTGTGGTTTCGGTCTTTAGAGGTATTTGGAGGAAAGTGAAGAAAGCCCTTGTGTCTGTGTCATTAGTGACCAAAAGGGTTATTGATAAGCGGAAAAGACCCTGCAGCTTCAAATTAGGAGACTTCGTCTGGTTGTCTACCAAGAATTTGAAGTTGAGACAGCCATCTCATAAGTTAGGCCCCCTGTTAATCGGTCCTTATAAGATCACTAGGGTTATCAATCCGGTGGCATTTCAGTTAGATCTACCCCGTTCTTTGGGTATCAATAAAACATTTCATTGTTCCCTTTTAAAACGGGCGATTAGTGATCCTTCTTCCAGTGGAAGACCTTCTCCTCTGCTGATACGTGGCCAGAGGGAGTTTGTTGTTGAAAGGATTCTTGACTCCAAGATGGTTCGGGGTCGGCTGTCATTTTTGGTGCACTGGAAGGGGTATGGCCCGGAGGAGCGATCGTGGGTGCGCAGTTGTGATCTTCATGCCCCCAGACTGTTACGCTCTTTCTCCTCGCAGTTCCCCGATAAACCCGGTGGTAGGGGTTCTTTGACCCCTCGTCAGAGGGGGGGTACTGTTAGGGTCTCCTGCTCTGTGCTGCCACGTCGTCATGGCAACCGGGAGACAAGTGCTAGCGGAGTAACCTGAGCGTAGCTGATACTCCGGTTCGGGTCTTTTGCCGTGCAGTGGTTACAGGCTCTGTGCACGGCAGGGGATCCAGTGCTGATTTTTGTGCTCACAGTCTGTGAGGTCTGAGTGGGGCGTGGACAGCACCTGCTATATAAACCCTCTTCTCAGAATAGGCAGATGCTGCTGAATCTTTGTTGGTTAGTCAGTTCCTGAAAGCTAGCTAGTACTGTGTAAACTTTGTATTTGTTTGTTGCTTACTGCAAATAGGCCTTGGGATTTGGTATTACACTCTGCCAATCCAGACCTAGCAGTAAGACTGGAGTCAGTCGTTTAACCTGCTGGGGTTCTTTTGCTACTCTGTGAACCTAGCAAGTTTGCGGCTGTATTCTCAGACTTGCCTGCCAAAATCCTCTCTCACTGTGCAAGGTGTTCAGGTGTCAGTTTAGTGGCAGTAAGCTGAACCAGTGCACTGCAAGTGAGGACTAGGATTGTGGAGACTCTCCTTGTGTCTATTATTCCATCTCTGACCAAGGAGTTTACTGCCACACCCGTTGGTAACCCTTTAGGGTTTTGCTGTTGCCCTTAGCAACAGCATTTCGGGTTCTCTACGTATTAAATCACAACATCTCGCTTCTTTCCATCTGAGCATTCCTAATACTAGGGAGACACCCAGTTTCTTAGCCTTTGGGCTTCTCTGTTCACTTTGTGTTTATTTTGTTACCCTATCACCTTCTATGTATGTAATGTCATATTCCCCAGTCTGTCTGTGAGTTCATTTGTTTTGCATCCCTCTCCGTTCAGACACCAGTACATTCCTGCTGGTACTGGTGTGCATAACAGCCTGATCCAGCATGCAATAAACTGCTTTGAAGCAGGACACCCAATTTTATTGGGATCATAGAGAACGAACAGGGAGCCGAACTTCCTGAGACGAGCTGTCCTCTTTATGTACACCTTCAAAGTCCTCACAACATCCAAAGACTTTGAAGTAGCAGAGGTGTCCGTAACAGCCGGAATCACAATAGGTTGTTTGATGTGAAAACGCGGACACCACCTTAGGAAGAAATTGCTGACGAGTTTTGAGTTCAGCTCTGTCCTCATGGAAAATTAAGTAGGGGCTCTTGTGAAATAACGCCCCTAGCTCTGACACACGTCTTGAAGCCAAGGCCAACAGTGTGACGGTCTTCGACGTAAGGTACTTTACGTCAACCTCCTGTAATGGTTCAAACCAGTCTGATTGGAGGAACTGCAGCACCAAATTGAGATCCCAAGGTGCCGTGGGAGGCACAAAGGGAGGCTGGATGTGCAGAACACCTTTCAAGAATGTCTGGGCCTCAGGGAGAGAAGCCAATTGTTTCTGAAAGTAAATACACAAGGCCGAAATCAGGACATTAATGGGGCCTAGGCGTAAGCCCACATCCACTCCCAAATGCAGAAAAAGCAGGAGAAGTCCCAGATGAAATTCCACCGCAGTATATTGTCTGCTCTCACACCACAAGACATACTTCCTCCATATACGGTGGTAATATTTAGACGTTACCCCCTTCCTGGCTTGGATCATAGTCGGGATGACCTCCCTCTCCTGGCTAGAATCAGCCATTCAACTTCCATGCTGTTAAATGTAGCCACAGTAATTCTTGATAAACGAACGGGTTCTGTTGCAGAAGATACTCGCAAAGAGGTAGAGGCCACGGATCTTCGATCAGCATCTCGAGAAGATCCACATACAAGGCCCTTCGAGCCAGTCCGGAGCAAATGAGGATTGCTTGAACCTTTTTCCTTTTTATTCTCTTTAGAATTCCTGGGATCAGAGGAAGTGGAGGAAACATGTACACCAGCTGGTAGACCCACAGAGTTATCGTAGCGTCTACCGCCACTGCTTGTGGGTCTCTCGACCTGTAACAATAACGCTTGAGCTTCTTGTTGGGTCGAGAGGCCATCATGTCGATCTGTGGATAGCCCCCCAGACATGTCAACCAAAGGAACACCTCCAGATGGAGGCCCCACTCCCAAGGGTGCAGGTCGTGTCTGCTGAGGTAGTCTGCTTCGACAATGCCATGGCGTGTTTTTCCACCCAGAGGAGAATTCTTGACACCTCTGACATTGCTGCTCTGCTTTTCGTTCCGCCCTGTCGGTTCATGTACGTTACATTGTCCGACTGGACTTGAATGGCATGATTCCGAAGTAAAGATGAGGCCCACAGAAGGGCGCTGTAGATTGCACTGAGTTCCAAGAGGTTTATTGGAAGGACGACTTCCCGACTTGACCATCTTCCTTGAAACTGCACCCCCTGGGTGACTGCTCCCCAACCTCTGAGGCATGCGCCTGTGGTCAGCAAAAACCAATTCTAAATCCCGAACCTCCGACCCTCGACGAGGTGAGAAGTCTGTAGCCACCACAGAAGGGAGATCCTGGCTTCTGGCGACAGACAGATCCTCTGATGCATGTGAAGATGCGATCCGGATCATTTGTCCAACAGATCCAGCTGGAAGGGCCTTGCATGAAACCTTCCGTACTGAAGCGCCTCGTAAGAGGCCACAATTTTCCACAGAAGGCGAATGCACAGATGCACCGAGATCCAGGTTGGCTTCAGGACAGCCCGAACCATTGACTGGATTACCAATGCCTTCTCCAAAGGAAGGAACACTCTCAGACTCTGTGTCCAGTATCATTCCCAAGAAAGGAAGCCTAGTTCAGAATCCACCCATGATCCAGGAGTAGTCTGATTGAGAGGCCAATGCTGTCCAACAACCGTTCCCTGGACGGTGCCATTATCAGAAGATCGTCCAGGTACAGAATTATGTTCACTCCCTGTTTGCGGAGTAGAAACATCATCTTTGCCATCACCTTGGTGAACACTCTTGGTGCAGTGGAGAGACGAAATGGCAGGGCCTGGAACTGGTAGTTGCAGTCCTGCAGTGCAAACCATAGATAAGCCTGATGAGGCAGCCAGATCGGAATTTGAAGGTATGCATCCGTGACCAGACCAGAGATCACTGCTCTCAGAGACTCCAACTTGAATTTGAACACTCGTAAGTACGGGTTCAACGACTTGAGGTTCAAAAATCGGTCTTACCGAACCGGTACTACAAACAAGTTGGAATAATATCCGTTGTTTTGCAGATGAGGTGGAACTGGAACAATGACCTGAGTCCGTACCAGTTTTTGAATGGCATTCTATAAGGTTATACTTGCCTCTTGTGAAACTGGTAAGCCTGATTTGAAGAATCTGTGAGGTGGGAGCTCCTGAAACGCCAGTCTGTAGCCCTGGGAAATAAGATCTATGACCCAGTGATCCTGGCACGAACCTGTCCAGATGTGACTGAAAAATTTTAGTCGGGCTCCTACCTGCCAGTATTCCAGGCATCGTGGTCCACCGTCATGTTGAAGGCTTTGAGGAAGCAGAGCTGGAGCTCTGTTCCTGTGAACCAGCAGCTGCCGGTTTGCGTGGTTTACCTCTAGCGCCTCTGGTGGCTGTAGAAGAACCTCTGGTCTTGCCCTTAAACTTGGCCGCCCGAAAGGACTGTAGATTAGGTCCTGAGTAGGCCTTCCTGGCTGGGGGAGCTGCAGAAGGAAGATACGTGGACTTACCCGCAGTAGCTTTGGAGATCCATTTGTCTAGTTCATCTCCAAATAAGGTCTTTCCTGTGAAAGGTAGGTCTTCCATGCCTTTTCTGGAGTCCGCGTCAGCAATACACTCGCGTAGCCATAAGCCTCTGCGTACTGACACTGCCATAGCAGTGGTGCGTGCATTAAGCAAGCCTATTTCTTTTATGGGTTCCACCATAAAATTCGCAGAGTCCTGTATATGTTGCAGGAGCAGGGTACTTAGTTCCTTTGACACAGGAAAAGTGGCTGAGGATTTCTTTTTTTATATTAAAATAAGATTCCTCAGTCTCTTCTGTCACCTTATCGGGGATATGCAGAACTTCTCTGATAGCTTCTATGAGAGCCTCTATTCCCTGTGACAGAGTAGCCTCCCCCACCTCTGAGTTCACCTCCCCGTCCTCCATGTCTGACCCTTCATCATCAGAGTTAGACTGCAGGATATGGGCCAAAGGACGTTTTTGCAGACAAATGGCAGGGGACTGAGACGTTGGTTTGGGTACTGGATCTATTTTCATAAACTCAGTCATCGATTGTCTTAAGTATTGCGTCTCTCTCTCATTGTGGGGCAATTTAGTAGAAATATTGGAAAGCATTCCCCTAATGGAGTCCAGCCAAGCTGGCTCTGCCCCGTTAGCCTGGGAGGGTACACTGCACTGAGTACACTGCAATGAACCCCCTGGAGAAGAGGAACACTGTGCCTTACATGAAACACACTCTTTGTCTTACATATTGTGACAGTGACAGCACAATCACACACAGGAACAGGTTAAATGCACAATTAACCCACAAAGAGCCCTTCCAGGGAGACACACAGATAGTATGGAGCCAGCATACAGCACCCTTACTGCTAATGCCAAGCTTAGCCAGGTCGCAGACTAAGTACCCAGATTGGGGACTTAGGGGTCAATTCTATTCGGCAACTAAAGAATAGCGCCGGGAATTAGCTCCCGACGCTATTCAATTCTGCTACTAGTTGCCCGCAATTGTCTGGAATTCTTCTCTCATCCCCGGGGGATGAGAGAAGAAACCCGACAAAAGTGCTGCCTCGCGGCCGGCGCGAGGCTGATTCTGTCGGGAATCAGCCTCGCGCCGGGTAGTTAAGTCGGAGAATGCCCGTTCTCCCGACAAAACTACCTGTTAAGTCGGCGAGAACGGGACATCGCCGACTTAACTTTAGCTGAATTGAATAGCGTCGGGAGCTAATTCCCGGCGCTATTCTTTAGTTGCCGAATAGAATTGACCCCTTAGTACGCTAATAAGTGCTCCCCCCCTGCTATGACACCCTGGTACCCCTGAGGTAATCTGGAGTCTCTCTGGAGGAGCTGCGCGTCCCTGTCAGTCAGCGTCTGTGTCCACTGCAGAGGGAAAATGGCGCTGGTGAGCTGCTGGATCCGCTCATAGTGAAGCTCCGCCCCTTCAATGGCACCTGCAGTTTTTTATACTGGCTGAGGTAATTTTGTGCCTAAAACGGAGTCAGCCCCCTTTTAAGTCTGTAATGCCGCCAGTCTGGGTACTGTGTACACATATAGTGTACTGAGACTCAGTTCGCTCCCTCAGAAGCTGTGCGTCTGCACTGTGTATTGAGTCTGGAGAGCCAGCTGCCCCATGTAGAAGCCGTGCGTCTCTGTACCCTCATACCACCATAATGGATGGCGACCCGCTATCCGGGACGCCGGCTTAGTACTCACCACTCTTCTATCTTCTGGCTGTGTTAGGGGTGGCGGCGTGCTGTGGGAATGAACGCTCGCCGTGGTGGGGCTTGTGAATAGTTCCCTCAGGAGATAGTGTCCTGTCAGCGGGGAACAGGACCATTAACCCTTCAAGAGGTTGGGCCGCCACCCCCCCTAAGTCCCACAAAGCAGGCAGGCTGGTGCCATCCAGTCCTGCCTGAAAATAACAAACAATAAAATAAATGCAGAAAACTCTTCAGGAGTTTCCCTCGATGTGACCGGCTCTTCCGGGCACATTTTCTAAACCGAGGCTGGTAGGAGGGGCATAGAGGGAGAAGCCAGCGCACGCCATAAAATTCTTAAGAGTGCACAAGGCTCCTAGTAGACCAGTCTATACCCCATGGTACTAAATGGATTCCCGGTATCCCCAAGGACGTAAGAGAGATACTGATTAAGCATACGAACATAAATGACAGATAATCATATAATCATCAAATACTTGTGGTAGACCCACAAAGATGGTAAGACAAGCAAGTATACAAGTTATAATCAAGTTAGACTTAAACTTGATAAAATCTCCTCCCCTATGGTCACAGTGAAATTGAGGAATGTAAAAAAATGACCGCTAGAAGCAAACAGATTGGTTCTTTATCTCTCTCCAACCTAAGCGCTGAAAAAGCCATATAGTGAAAATGACTTAGAAAATGCTGCATGTTTTCCAGCAGCACAGATGCTGTCAGAGGCTGCCTGCACTTGCTACCCTACTACTGGATAGTTGGTGGATAATCTAACGCCGTCTGTGGCATCCATACAGAATTACAGCATCATGTGATGGGAACTCAGCACTTCCAGCGCCTGCTGCAGGACGCAGAATACAGTGTATACGTGCCAAAATGAGATCATTAGAAAGCAAAGCTCCTGTGTGACACTAGGCTACAATTTGCATCAATCTTTCATATGTGCAGGCGGCACTTCTCTTCTGGCCAGTTCAGAGGCAACACAGAAACACTAATCACTGATCAGCTCTAAGCTTGTACAAATGCTGAATGACAGATGGGTACTGATCACCAATGTAGCTTCTAAAAATCATTTCAAATAATGCTTTAATGGCTGGAAAAAAATAAAATGAAATCACAAGACAAGAAACTATGCTACTTTTATCCATTTGTTTTTTAGGTTACATGAAACTATTCACAGAAATATAGTAATTGTCGTACTCTTTAGTTAACAAGAAATGGCTCAGCAAATGCATAAATCACTCCCAAACCAAAGACCTTCCTCATCTTCGCTGTATGCCATCACTGTTTTATCGTATGTAATAATGACCACTGTGATGGCTAACTCTGTGTGCCGACGGTCACGTTGCACTGAAGGGGTTAACATAAATGAAAACATTCCACATTCCAGCAGTCAAGGTCCCGGAAAAGATTGCCATGGAGCAGACAGTAGCAGAGGAAGGGATGCGTAGCGAGAGGGATACACATTGCTTGGCCTCCCACTGCGGCTCACACAATAGGAGACGTCTGGATAGGACTGTGGGCGTCATGCAAAACATTTTTTAACTCTATTAGATATGGCATTTACACAACCGTTCTTCTAAAGACTAATATCAGTAGCCTTCCTAACTCTATGGGGAGAATTCAATTGTTGTCACCACGGGTATGGATCGTTGGGGCGACACAACTTAGGTCAACAGTCATTAGGTCGACCACTATTGGTCAACATGTATTGGGTCGACAGGGTCATTAGGTCGACATAAGGTTTTTTGGTTTTTTTTTGGTGTCGTTTTCTTCGTAAAGTGACAGGGAACCCCAATTAGTGCACAGTGTTCACTCACCATGCTTCGGGCAAATTCCCATTCCCAATTGTAGTCCACATAGATCGTCAAGTACGAATAAGTTAAAAAAATAGAAGAAAAAAGGTGAAATACTCGTGTCGACCTTTTGAACTGTCGACCTAGCACATGTCGACCTAATGACCATGTCAACCTAGTGACCATGTCAACCAATAGTGGTCGACCTAATGACCATATCCCATCATCATCAGATCTCCCATCTAAAGTGACAGGAGATCGCAGGGGCATTATTCAATTGATGCTGGTTGACGCGCTTATTGCACCCATTAGTGTCAGTTTAGCCGAATAAAGCAACTAAACCCAAACTAAACCAATGGCTGCGATCGCTAAAAGTACTATTTGGGCGCCCAAATGGTACTTTTTGCGATCACGCCAACTGGGGGTGCAAGCTGATATGAGGAGAAATGGGATGAAGCAGCAGGGGGGTTGTGCTATGAACAATGGCGAGAATCGGTATTCCAGAGCCTTGTGTGTGACTTTGGTTGTCATGAAAGTTTGCATGAAAATGTCATTTTTTTTTTATAGAAACTTGAATAAAACAAGTTAGACATTCAACCGCATCAACATAATTCTTCTTACAGTGAGGGGTTGATTAATTAGGTTCCTTTCCAAACTTGCAATGCTTTTTCAGAGAAGCTGAAAAGTTAGGGAAAATCTTGATTGTAAAAAAAAAAAATATGTCAGGACACAGGCTGATTCAGATGTGGACAGAGAAAGCAGCAGTAATAGCTCTGTATGGTAATGCAGCAGAAGAACGCCTCCTGCTGCAGTAGTAATCCAACCTGACTCGCCATTCGGTGGCTTGTGGCATGCGTGGCACAAGACGCCCTTCGCAGAGGTCAGGAAAACTCCCATCCAACGACTGGGATCTCCGTTCTTGTCCCTGCCCCTAAACGGCGGTAACACGCTTCCATTTTCACAAAAGGAGGCCGCTGCCAACCCAAAACGGAATCAGACAATCACAGGCAGTCCGATGCTGGAAAGCCTCCTACATAGAGGAACCCGTTTACACACGGGCAGAACGGGTCCTGCAAACGGCTACCAAGCAAAGGTGTTGAATTGATGGGAGAGGGGTTTTAGAACTTGCAGATTGTAGCTACAAAGCGTGTTTACCAACTTTTTGCAATTGTGTATTAAAACACTTGAGGACCGCATTTGTGTACCACTGATTTATGGGATTGTATACTAACTTTTGTTTTGTTTGTACTTTAGGTTGTGTCGGAAGATATACTGCTGATGGGCCCCCAATGGCAGGGGCACTGTGTATGGGGATCTGTTCTCTAGGTCGACACTATCTATATCTAGGGCGACCACTATTGGTCGACAGTAACTAGGTCGACATGTTCTAGGTCGACAGGTCAAAAGGTCAACATGAATTTTTCACATTTTTTTTCTTTTTGAACTTCTTCATACTTAACGATTCACATGGACTACAATTGGGAACGGTAACCTTCCCAAAGCGTGGCGAGCAAAACAAGCCATGCGAGGGAACATTGCGCACTAATTGGGATTCCCGGTCACTGTACAAAGAAAACGACACAAACCCCCCCCCCATAAAAAACTCATGTCGACCTTTTGACCTGTCGACCTAGAACAAGTCGACATAGAGACCATGTCGACCAAGCATCCCAGTCTACTTAGTTACTGTCGACCAATAGTGGACGACCTAGGCACTGTCGATCTAGTTACTATCTACCTTCCATACCACACCCCTGTGTATGCGCAGGACCCATTCTGCAAATGTACAAATCAGGACCTGCATTGTCGCTCTCAGTGCCCCCTAGCTGCAGCCATTGGGAGGGGGGGGGGGGGCAAAGCATCACCCGCTGTCTTGTAGGCTTCCCAAGGCCAGGTTCTACGTCATTCAACAGAGATGCCCCGGACCCGGCAGAGTAGTTCAGATGGTCATTCTCACTAAGCCAGGGCGATGGTTATCTGAAGCTGCATCTTGGCACATACAGCACTCGAATCTGTGATGCTGGCAGAAGGAGTCTCTTTCTACAGGCGCCTCCTGCGGCATTAGCAATTTTTTTGGCATCTTTGCTGCGTCCAGACACAGCAGTGATGCTAATGTGCCATCTCTGAATCACCCACAGAATCTCGCTTTCCAGCAGAATGGGCCAATGTTTCCAGATGATGAATGACTTGTTTGGCTTTTTTCGTGTATTGCAGAGCTTCCCAAACACAGTCCTCAAGGCTCCCTAACAGTCTAGGTATTAAAGATACCCATGGCTGAACACAGATGGTTAAATCAAATTGACTCAGGTACTAATGAAGTCACCTGTAGCCAAGCATTTTATACTTAAAACCTGGACCGTTAGGCTGCCTAGAGGACTGTGTTTGGGAACTTCTGTTGTATTGCATGACCACGTCGATTTCCTCTCCCTTATTGTTGGAAAGTTTGCTCCTTTCTCTCTAGCTGTTCTACTTCTTTGAATGTAAGGCAGAAGTCATTTATATTGAATTGGGTACAATACAGTCAACCAATGTATATAAAAGAGCGGAGCAGCAGTTAGCTAGGAAGAGAAGTCTTCATTTAAAATGGACTGGGAAGAATCTATATAATAATCTGCTACAGTCTGTTCGATCTCCAAAATGCATATGTAGTGGGACCCAGGGCCCACACGGCCCCACCAACCGCTCGCACTGCTAGAGCAACGGGACAGAGAGAGGTTGGAGAACCCAACGGGGATGGTACAGCCACATCCTCACATGGACCAAGGTAACCCAGCATATGCCAGGTCCGATATATATACAGGTTGAGTATCCCATATCCAAATATTCCGAAATACGGAATATTCCGAAATACAGACTTTTTTGAGTGAGAGAGAGATATTGAAACCTTTGTTTTTTGATGTCTCAATGTACACAAACTTTGTTTAATACACAAAGTTATTAAAAATATTGTGTTACATGACCTTTAGGCTGTGTGTATAAGGTGTATATGAAACATAAATGAATTGTGTGAATGTACACACACTTTGTTTAATGCACAAAGTTATAAAAAATATTGGCTAAAATTACCTTCAGGCAGTGTGTATAAGGTGTATATGAAACATAAATGCATTCTGTGATTAGACTTAGGTCCCATCACCATGATATCTCATTATGGTATGCAATTATTCCAAAATACGGAAAAATCCGTTATCCAAAATACCTCTGGTCCCAAGCATTTTGGATAAGGGATACTCAACCTGTATTACTGTTTAGAAGAACAATCTGGGCAGTTTCAGACAGCAGCATTTGAAAGATGTAACATGTCTTTAGACGTCACCTCTTAAGGCAGTAGTATTTGTTCATCAGAGATTATAATTTTGCAAAAATGATGATAACCAAAATCTTGAGACCATCATAAAGCTGGCTGCAGTAATCTCTGCAGTGGCACAGAAAAGCGGAGGGTGTGTATACCAATGCTTGTGCATTATGCAAGTGTACAGTCTTAGTATGTGTAAGCAGAGGTCAAGGATTTTGTTTCGTAACCAGCATATCCGGTTTATTTACTACTGCAAAAAATACATATTTTTTTCCTTCTTGTAGATCGTTTCACAGCATTCATCAAATGACACGTTCATTTTCCTCTGGCTAGGTCACGGAGATGGGTGGGTTGAAGAATGCACAATGCATACAAAATAAAAGGGGAGAGGTCTTCATGTTTTTAATTCTCTCTCTCTCTCTAACATGCTGAATTAATAATCCTTTGGCGATAAATCATCGGCTGCACATAGAAGAGCAGTGGAGATTTCAGGCGCTGTGTTGAGAGAACTTATCTAGCACTACAGAAACAATTTAACGGACAGTGGATTGCCATTTCCTCATTGTCCAATTAGAAAAGCAGATTACACTCAATAATAATTCCATTTCTTCGAGATACTCCATGGCAGCCATTACTCTGGGATAGCATCCCATTCTCTTATTGTCCATCTTAGTTGGATCTGTCTGAGGGGACTCACGAACCACCACTACTCATCATAAACGGAGGGCCAAAGGCAGCTACTTTGTTCCCGGTGCACAGCGCCATTATTAAAGTCTATTGACCGGTAAGAGGTTGGGCGCACGCAAAGACAGCCCCACCCTGCATCCTGGACCTTCTGCGTCACAGGTCTCCTCTGCCCTCTGACTGCACACTGTCCTGGCTCACCGTCTCAGGAAATAGGATGGGGGCCACAAATACCTGCCGAATCACCGCACTCACCGGGAGGCGCCACCCCTGCCACAGACTGCGGCTCTAGTGGGCACATCGCTGGGCAACAATCTGAGGTATCTCCTATAACAGTGATGGCTAACCTTGACACTCCAGCTGTTGTTGAACTACACATCCCAGCATGCCCTGCAACAGTTTTAGTATGGCCAAATAGCAAAACTGTAGCAAGGCATGCTGGTATGTGTAGTTCAACAACAGCTGGGGTGTCAAGGTTAGCCATCACTGTCCTATAAGGTAGAACTAACAAATCTCCCTACACTAGTCTTTACTAGGAGTCAGGAAAAAAGACAAGGGGCAGTCCTTTGGAAAAAAAAACTTTCTATCTAAACATAGGAGAATGGGATACCATCCCAGAGTAACAGCTGCCATGAAAGAGGGAAGAAGAAATATTGATTTCCAGTATACCGTGGCTAAACCTAATGTAAGAGAGTCCAAGAAGTCAGACTGCGCTGAACTAAGATCATTTAGCTCAATTTCAAGTCACTAGTGAATGTGCAAGACCTGTGATGAAATAATAATGACATGTGGGGTCCCCAATATTTTTAAGTGCATCTGTGTGTAAATTACTGATATGGAATCAGAAGCTATGTGGCTTGAGGTTTGAAGAAGTGCCAAACAGTAGCCATAATGGGACTGAAGCCGAGAAGAACACAGTAGAAGCCAAAACAAATTCAAAGGCAGAGCTTTATCTCTACACTTCAACTCTAAACTGCAGTATACAAATAATGCTGCCCACTATTTGCTTTTGCATGTAGCACACAGACAATGTATTCCCTGCATTGGGGGAGCACGGGGCAATACCTGTAAATGAGAGAGAAAGAGAGGGGTGTGTAGGGCAACAACAGCAACGGATGGGGTGATGGGGAAAATATAGCATGGAGCAAAGGTAAACATCTCCAACAAATGGATCGAGTCCTTTCAGGAAAATTTAAATCTCTGACTTAATAGATGTACACATTTCTAGTATGATCACATCTTCTTTGGTCCCTTCGTTACCCTAGTTACTCTCTGTTTTAAAAGAGGTGTGTCATTTAGTATGAATGGTATCCCACTTCACACACTATTTACTGGCCCAAGTTCCACAAGTGGAACATCGGCTTTGTGGAGTGCAAACTGTTGAAATATTTGTGTAAGCCAGTGGTTCCCAAACTTTTTTGTATCTCTGCGCCCTAGAGTATCAGATTTTTTTTTCCACGAAACCCCTAGGGCAAAAGTTTCTTATTAAGAAAGAAATATCAAATTAAGTAAGTTGTGTTTATATGTCATCTTTGGGTTCAGTTATGTGGTGAGGGACAAGATTTGCTTCTGTTTGTCCACATATTTATTGATTGACAGCCACCAGCACTGGTTTGGGTTATTACATTGATCACAAATAATTTGAATTGGTCCTGGACCACCAACCCAAGGCACCCCTGCAAGTGTCCCGAGGCACCCCAGGGAGCCACGGCACACAGTTTGAGAACCACTGGTGTAAGCCATTGTACATTTGAATTACATGGTGTAAACAGGACGCGGTCAGCAACCCAGCTGTCGGGATGCCGGCGGTCATGTGAACGATGCCGGAATCCTGACACCCCCTCAAAAGACTGGTGTTGGAATCCCGACACCACTCAGGGGACCAGCGCCAGATCACCAACAGCAAACATCCCAAAGGTGAGTATCGGGGGTTCAGGGTTAGGGCCTGGTGGGTGGTTAGGGATAGGCACTGGGGGGCTAGGGTTAGCCCTAATCGCAACACCCCCACCCCGTGGGTTAGCCATAGCCAACACCCACAGAGGGATGGCCCTAGCTGCCTAGGGTAGGGGACAGGGGAGGTAAAAATACCCCCTCTGATGTTGGCATCTTCAGTGTCGGGATATGTGACCGCCAGTATCCCGACTGCCGGCAAATCGTATTTCGTGTAGACGATATGCTGCAACATATAATGAAGTGCTGTTGCATAATGTTGTGTAGTTTTCAATCTGCTGCTTGTTGAACTCAGATTGGTGCCTCATGCCTGTGATACTTGCAGTGTTGGGTGTGGTATAGCTCATAGACAGTCATAAGTCAGACAGGGTCATAAGTCAGACAGGGTCATAAGTCAGACAGGGTCATAAGTCAGACAGGGTCATAAGTCAGACACCCCCAAAAAAATTTTGTGTCTTTAAACATTTTTAACCCAAATTTGATTAAATTCGTACCCTTGCGGGCTCGCCACGCTTCGGGCTCGGTGTCTCGCTCCGCTCCACTCGCCACAACTTTACTAAAAGGTAATAATTTGTGACATGGATAGTAAATGAGGCAAAAGTTGTAAAAAAACACAAAAAAACAAAAAAACATTTATTTATTTTTGTCTGACTTTTGACTGTCGACCATATAGTATCTAACTAATGACTGTCTATCTTTTAACTGTCTATCTATAGACA
The DNA here is from genome assembly GCF_028390025.1 of Pseudophryne corroboree. NCBI lineage: Eukaryota > Metazoa > Chordata > Amphibia > Anura > Myobatrachidae > Pseudophryne > Pseudophryne corroboree. Next base: position 160,611,118 of record NC_086449.1, read on the forward strand.
GGAACCCGCAGTGGTTGTCTTGCATGTGTATGTATAATACATTGTTTTATCTTGCTTCATATTCTGTGTTTCTTTGAAGGCCAATGTTCCACATGCGGAACATATGTCTATCTTCCAATCTATTTTACATAGCAGCCACAAACGAATCAATCTAAATTCGCCATATTAAACTTTCAATGCAACCTGACAAGTGGTTCATTAAGTGGGGGGTAAAAGGTTAATTGCAGATTGGTATTTCTTCCAGTGAGTAATAATAAGAATTTACTCAACGGTAATTCTATTTCTCGTAGTCCGTAGTGGATGCTGGGAACTCCGTAAGGACCATGGGGAATAGCGGCTCCGCAGGAGTCTGGGCACAACTAAAAGAAAGCTTTTAGACTACCTGGTGTGCACTGGCTCCTCCCACTATGACCCTCCTCCAAGCCTCAGTTAGGATACTGTGCCCGGAAGAGCTGACACAATAAGGAAGGATTTTGAATCTCGGGTAAGACTCATACCAGCCACACCAATCACACCGTATAACTCGTGATACCATATCCAGTTAACAGTATGAAATTTAACTGAGCCTCTCAACAGATGGCTCATAACAATAACCCTTTAGTGAACAACAACTATGTACAAGTATTGCAGACAATCCGCACTTGGGACGGGCGCCCAGCATCCACTACGGACTACGAGAAATAGAATTACCGGTGAGTAAATTCTTATTTTCTCTGACGTCCTAGTGGATGCTGGGAACTCCGTCAGGACCATGGGGATTATACCAAAGCTCCCAAACGGGCGGGAGAGTGCGGATGACTCTGCAGCACCGAATGAGAGAACTCAAGGTCCTCCTCAGCCAGGGTATCAAATTTGTAGAATTTTGCAAACGTGTTTGCCCCTGACCAAGTAGCAGCTCGGCAAAGTTGTAAAGCCGAGACCCCTCGGGCAGCCGCCCAAGATGAGCCCACCTTCCTTGTAGAATGGGCTTTTACTGATTTAGGATGCGGCAGTCCAGCCGCAGAATGCGCCAGCTGAATTGTGCTACAAATCCAGCGAGCAATAGTCTGCTTAGAAGCAGGAGCACCCAGTTTGTTGGGTGCATACAGGATAAATAGCGAGTCAGTTTTCCTGACTCCAGCCGTCCTGGAAACATAAATTTTCAAGGCCCTGACTACGTCCAGTAACTTGGAATCCTCCAAGTCGCTAGTAGCCGCAGGCACTACAATAGGTTGGTTCAAGTGAAAAGCAGATACCACCTTAGGGAGAAACTGGGGACGAGTCCTCAATTCTGCCCTATCCATATGGAAAATCAGATAAGGGCTTTTAAAAGACAAAGCCGCCAATTCTGATACACGCCTGGCCGAAGCCAAGGCCAATAACATGACCACTTTCCACGTGAGATATTTTAGATCCACGGTCTTTAGTGGCTCAAACCAATGTGATTTTAGGAAATTCAACACCACGTTGAGATCCCAGGGTGCCACTGGAGGCACAAAGGGGGGCTGAAAATGCAGCACTCCTTTTACAAATGTCTGAACTTCAGGTAGTGAAACTAGTTCTTTTTGGAAGAAAATCGACAGAGCCGATATCTGTACCTTAATGGAGCCTAATTTTAAGCCCATAGTCACTCCTACCTGTAGGAAGTGCAGAAATCTACCCAGCTGAAATTCCTCTGTTGGGGCCTTATTGGCCTCACACCAAGCAACATATTTCCGCCATATGCGGTGATAATGTTTTACCGTTACATCTTTCCTGGCTTTAATCAGCATAGGAATGACATCCTCCGGAATGCCCTTTTCCTTTAGGATCCGGCGTTCAACCGCCATGCCGTCAAACGCAGCCGCGGTAAGTCTTGGAACAGACAGGGCCCCTGCTGCAGCAGGTCCTGTCTGAGCGGCAGAGGCCATGGGTCCTCTGAGATCATCTCTTGAAGTTCCGGGTACCAAGCTCTTCTTGGCCAATCCGGAACCACGAGTATTGTCCTTACTCCTCGTTTTCATATTATTCTCAGTACCTTTGGTATGAGAGGCAGAGGAGGGAACACATAAACTGACTGGTACACCCACGGGGTCACTCGAGCGTCCACTGCTATCGCCTGAGGGTACCTTGACCTGGCGCAATATCTCTCCAGTTTTTTGTTTAGGCGGGACGCCATCATGTCCACCTGTGGCCGTTCCCAACGATTTACAATCAGTGTGAAGACTTCTGGATGAAGTCCCCACTCTCCCGGGTGGAGGTCGTGCCTGCTGAGGAAGTCTGCTTCCCAGTTGTCCACTCCCGGAATGAACACTGCTAACAGTGCTAGCACGTGATTTTCCGCCCATCGGAGAATCCTTGTGGCTTCTGCCATTGCCGTCCTGCTTCTTGTGCCGCCCTGTCGGTTTAAATGGGCGACCGCCGTGATGTTGTCTGACTGGATCAGTACCGGCTGGTGTAGAAGCAGGGGTTTTGCCTGACTTAGGGCATTGTAAATGGCCTTTAGTTCTAGAATATTTATATGTAAGGAAGTCTCCTGACTCGACCATAGTCCTTGGAAGTTTTTTCCCTGTGTGACTGCCCCCCAGCCTCGAAGGCTGGCATCCGTGGTCACCAGGACCCAGTCCTGTATGCCGAATCTGCGGCCCTCTAGGAGATGAGCACTCTGCAGCCACCACAGCAGAGACACCCTGGTTCTTGGAGACAGGGTTATTAGCCGATGCATCTGAAGATGCGATCCGGACCATTGGTCCAACAGGTCCCACTGAAAGATTCTGGCATGGAACCTGCCGAAAGGAATTGCTTCGTAAGAAGCCACCATCTTTCCCAGGACTCGCGTGCAGTGATGCACCGACACCTGTTTTGGTTTCAGGAGGTCTCTGACTAGAGATGACAGCTCCTTGGCTGTCTCCTCCGGGAGAAACACTTTTTTCTGGACTGTGTCCAAAATCATTCCCAGGAACAGTAGACGTGTCGTCGGAACCAGCTGTGACTTTGGAATATTCAGAATCCAACCGTGCTGGTGTAGCACCTCCTGAGATAGTGCTACTCCTACCAACAACTGCTCCCTGGATCTCACCTTTATTAGGAGATCGTCCAAGTACGGGATAATTAAAACTCCCTTTTTTCGAAGGAGTATCATCATTACCGCCATTACCATGGTAAACACCCTCGGTGCCGTGGACAGTCCAACGGCAGCGTCTGGAATTGGTAATGGCAATTTTGTACCGCAAATCTGAGGTACTCCTGGTGAGGATGATAAATGGGGACATGCAGGTAAGCATCCTTGATGTCCAGGGATACCATGTAATCCCCCTCGTCCAGGCTTGCAATAACCGCCCTGAGCGATTCCATCTTGAACTTGAACTTTTTTATGTATGTGTTCAAGGATTTCAAATTTAAAATGGGTCTCACCGAACCGTCCGGTTTCGGTACCACAAACAGTGTGGAATAGTAACCCCGTCCTTGTTGAAGTAGGGGCACCTTGACTATCACCTGCTGGGAATACAGCTTGTGAATTGCCTCTAGCACAGCCTCCCTGCCTGAGGGAGTTGTTGGCAAGGCAGATTTGAGGAAACGGTGGGGGGGAGACGCCTCGAATTCCAGCTTGTACCCCTGAGATACTACTTGCAAGATCCAGGGATCCACCTGTGAGCGAGCCCACTGATCGCTGAAATTTTTGAGGCGGCCCCCCACTGTACCTGGCTCCGCCTGTGGAGCCCCACCGTCATGCGGCGGACTTGGAAGAAGCGGGGGAGGACTTTTGCTCCTGGGAACCTGCTGTTTGTTGCAGCCTTTTTCCCCTACCTCTGCCTCTGGACAGAAAGGACCCGCCTTTTCCTCGCCTGTTTCTCTGGGTCCGAAAGGACTGTACTTGATAAAACGGCGCTTTTTTAGGCTGTGAGGGAACCTGGGGTAAAAATGCTGACTTCCCAGCTGTCGCTGTGGAAACTAGGTCCGAGAGACCATCCCCGAATAACTCCTCACCCTTATAAGGCAAAACTTCCATGTGCCTTTTGGAATCTGCATCCCCTGTCCACTGCCGAGTCCATAAGCCTCTTCTAGCAGAAATGGACATTGCACTTATTTTAGATGCCAGCCGGCAGATCTCCCTCTGTGCATCTCTCATGTATAAGACTGAGTCTTTTATATGCTCTATGGTTAGGAGAATAGTGTCCCTGTCTAGGGTGTTTCTGACAGGGAATCTGACCATGCAGCGGCAGCACTGCACATCCATGCTGACGCAATAGCTGGTCTAAAGTATAATGCTTTCTATCTGCAGGCTCCTTTAGGGCGGCCGTATCCGGAGACGGAAGTGCCACCTTTTTAGACAAACGTGTGAGCGCTTTATCCACCCAAGGAGGTGTTTCCCAACGTGCCCTATCCTCTGGCGGGAAAGGGAACGCCATTAGTAATTTTTTTGGGATTACCAATCTTTTATCGGGGAAAGCCCACGCTTCTTCACACACTTCATTTAATTCTTCAGATGGGGGAAAAACTACGGGTAGTTTTTTCTCCCCAAACATAATACCCTTTTTAGTGGTACCTGGGTTTATATCCGAAATGTGTAATACCTCCTTCATTGCCTCAATCATGCAACGAATGGCCCTAGTGGACATTAGATTAGACTCATCGTCGTCGACACTGGTATCAGTATCCGTGTCGACATCTGCGTCTGCCATCTGAGGTAGCGGGCTGAGAAGCCGGCTGTCCCGCATTTGGCATGTCGTCAAATTTTTTGTGTAAGGAGTCGACACTTGCACGTAATTCCTTCCATAAAACCATCCACTCAGGTGTCTGCCCCGCAGGGGGTGACATCACTTCTATAGGCATCTGCACCGCCTCCACATAATTTTCCTCATCAAACATGTCGACACAGCCGTACCGACACACCGCACACACACCGGGAATGCTCTAACAGAGGACAGGACCCCACAGAAGCCCTTTGGGGAGACAGAGAGAGAGTATGCCAGCTATATAATGCAGGGACTAACTGAATTATGTCCCCTATAGCTGCTATAATATTTACTGCGCCTAAATTTAGTGCCCCCTCTCTTTTTTACCCTTTTCTGTAGTGTAGACTGCAGGGGAGAGCCAGGGAGCTTCCTTCCAGCGGAACTGTGAGGGAGAAATGGCGCCAGTGTGCTGAGGGAGATAGCTCCGCCCCTTTTTCGCAGACTTTTCTCCCGATTTTTTAAGGATTCTGGCAGGGGTAATTATCACATATATAGCCTCTGGGGCTATATATTGTGATTGTTTTGCCAGCCAAGGTGTTTTTATTGCTGCTCAGGGCGCCCCCCCCCCCCAGCGCCCTGCACCCTCAGTGACCGGAGTGTGAAGTGTGTATGAGGAGCAATGGCGCACAGCTGCAGTGCTGTGCGCTACCTTGGTGAAGACAGAAGTCTTCATGCCGCCGATTTTCCGGACTTCTTCTTGCTTCTGGCTCTGTAAGGGGGATGGCGGCGCGGCTCCGGGACCGAACACCAAGGCCAGTTCCATGCGGTCGATCCCTCTGGAGCTAATGGTGTCCAGTAGCCTAAGAAGCCCAAGCTAGCTGCAAGCAGGTAGGTTTGCTTCTTCTCCCCTTAGTCCCTCGTTGCAGTGAGCCTGTTGCCAGCAGGTCTCACTGTAAAATAAAAAAACTAAATTATACTTTCTTTCTAAGAGCTCAGGAGAGCCCCTAGTGTGCATCCAGCTCGGCCGGGCACAAAAATCTAACTGAGGCTTGGAGGAGGGTCATAGTGGGAGGAGCCAGTGCACACCAGGTAGTCTAAAAGCTTTCTTTTAGTTGTGCCCAGACTCCTGCGGAGCCACTATTCCCCATGGTCCTTACGGAGTTCCCAGCATCCACTAGGACGTCAGAGAAATACTGTGATAGGCTAGCTAAATGACAACATGACTAATGGGCTCTGGGATTGCTATATAACTGTAACCACAGAATATTTATATAAGCATGTATACAAAATACATAGGGAGATATTCAATTAGCTCCGATATTTTTCGAAGCTATTGAATTCACCCCCCTGCATGTTCAATTGCAGCCATTTTCGCCTTTTTTTTTTTTTCTTTTTCTTTTTTAAGGCATTTTCGTTAATGCCTTTTCACTTTTTTTTGTATCATTTTCCATGCAGGGTAAGTACTGGCTGCTTTTTCATGTAGCCCACAAATTATGGACAGCTTTATTTTTACAATGCAATTCAGATTTCAGTTTGGGCACGGTATCTGGATGATAGGTTGACAGCCAATAGGTCGGCACCATATGGTCGACATGCATTTGGTTGACCGGTACAAAAGGTCAACATGTTCAAAAGGTTGACATGACAATGGTTGACACACATATGGTCAAGACATGTGGGTTGTTGTTTTTTTGGAGGGGGGGGGGGGGGTTTACATGTTTTCCCAACTTCTGCTTGATTTACTATCCACATGGACTACGATTGGGAAGAGTAACCTGCGGCAAGCACAGAGGTAGCGTAAGGAGCCACCTTGCCTGAAGCGAGTCCTCGATGATACACGTTTCCACTGATTGTGGTCACATATGATGAAACATACAAAATGATACCCCAAAAAAATAAAAACTTGTGTCCACCATTGTTATATCGACTTTATGTACCTTTCGACCTTTTGTCACTATCAACCTAATGTATGTTGACAATATGGGGTTGACCTAATGACTGTCTAGCTAGACACTGTAGATCAGAGCTGGCCAAACCAGCTGGTGCACAGGTGTAGCCATTACTAATTAAGATGTGCTGCATTCATTCCTAACTGACAATTCTACAGATCTCCAGGAGGCCTGGAAAACATGAACTGTTGGTAGATCTCGAGGACCGGTTTGGCCAGCCCTGCTGTAGATCTTCTATACCACACCCTTTGGGCACATCCCCCTGAAATCTAATCTCTCTGCACATTTGATATCTGTAAGGCAACATGGTTTCACCAAGGTGCAAAGTTACATCTATAATTTGGTTTGCTCTCAGCTCAGGATCAGCCCCATAAGGCATAAAAACTTGACGCTTGGGTCACAATTGAGAAAACTTTGTGTCCATTTAAAAATGGTGTTATTTACTAGGTATAAAATCAGTTAGCTCATATATCATAGGCCTGTATCCCATACAACACCCAAAGGGTAGTATCCTTTATTTACAGGAAGCCACAAAGGGTGCTAGCACCTCACAAATCGCATACACTGTACAAATACACTGCAAAAAAACAATGGGTCTGATTCATAGAAAAACGCTAATGCAGCTGCACATGCGGTTTTCTCTGCAACGAAACTGCTGATATCAGCAAGTGAAGTTGCTGCCCAGAAATGAAAAGACGCTCACCTGAGCAATCGCAACTCATTCGCAATTGTGTACAAATGCAGCCTATACACAAGAACGGGAAACATCGGCTGCTCGAGTGGGTCTGTGGCTACGCAGTAGTCACACAGATGGCATGTTTTTGAAAGTTAGAGCTCGCAGCTGACATTAGGCATTTTTATGACCACACCCCACTGACACAATGCTAATACCCCCAAACGGTCACTTCCTGTCAATCACTCTGCGATGGAATAGGACGCAGCACATGCGCAGTCTGACTATAGTCACTTTATTGTGTGGAACATCAGCTTTGCGTACTTCTCTGAAACAGGCCCACATTCCGCAAAATGACAGTTCAGAGTACTGCAGAAGAGAGGAGGATACAAGCCATATACATAATACTGCATATACAGTCATCATACCCACAAGGCAGAGTTGTCCAAACCAGATGGTGCTGTTGCCAAGGAGTGATGGCCCAAGTTAGGAATGGTAGAGCACAGGAGGGGAGAGGGCCCTGCTCACGTGAGCTAACACAGATACTTCAAGAAAATGTCCAAGTAGCTTAGGTAAAGAATATAATACAGGCACCCAATGCAGCAGGAGCCCCAATAACACAACAGCAAAATCAGGGAACACACTCAAGATATGGTGACTGTGGCCATTCCGTAGGGAGAATCACGCTGGAATATCTATTAAATGCTATACTCTTTATTCGATATGACTGATTCTTTTAACATTCCAAAGTGTCATTGTCTCAATAAATGATCATGTATGTAGGTTACCTCGATAGTTTCATGTATAAAGATGCTTGCTTACATTATTTTATGGCATGAACTAGTTGTACACGCAGTGATCTATCACATGCATTATCTATAGTATCACACTAAGCTTATATTTTGCCCACACATTACATATCTATATGGAGCTTCTGGATTTCCTTTGAGATTTACTTGTGTTATCTGTGGCGTGACCTACTGCCGGGAGAATATCAGGATTGTGTTCCGTGAGGTTTGTGGAAACAAACACTGACGTTGCATTGGATTCCACATGACCTTCTATGGAACTTTATTACACTCTGACTGCAATAGAATCTGTATAGCTAATTAGCCTAACATCAGTCTATGAGATAGGACCAAGTTCTCTAGTGCCATTAAGCACCCTTTCTTATTAGAAACAGGTTCCAGACTGCCACATAAATGGGGGTTTATTTAGTTTGATCAGCAGCATCTTCTAGCTGGTCAGAAGTAAATCTGCGAGCATAGGCCCTGATTCAGAGTTGTACGCAATGCAGATTGAGCGATTATCAGGTGACTGCGCATGCGTCTAAATCTCGCTGCGCATGTGCCGCGATGGCGCTAACAGACAGGATATAAATCGCAGAGTGACTGACAAGTAGGGGACATTTGTGAGTGGTACACATATGCAGCTGTGATTGCATTAGCATACATCTCTGAATCAGGCCCATAGTTCAGAGATACCATTCTGCATCTCCCAGTATAATCCAGCGAATCCATCCACGTGCGACACAGAACCTAGATCAATTATACCCAATAGCTTCAATGTAGATTTTTATAATGTAGTTGACAATTACAGTATAATGTATGCCATTGGCCTGCAAGGAGTGCATCTTACCTTTCCTTCAGCCACCATCTGCATAATGTTACCTGGACATTTCCATCCAAAGATCTTTAAAACACAAAGAAAAATGTAAATAAGAACCAGTCATACACAACTTACACACTACCTATTGTGCTTTACCTGCTCTGAAGTACACTCCTAATTCACATTAAAATGTATGAACAAGTAATACAACCCTACCACCAGTTACATAACCTGCCTCTTCTGAATGGGGCTGAGTGATCTTTCTCAAGAGATAGAGCTTATCATTTATACATATTACAACATTTTATCTGCATATGTAAAATTCAGTCAGTTAAAAAGGACATGCAATAAAGATTAAAATGCTACTATATACATTAACTCTCTTTCTATAATTTTATATATATATATATATATATAGATATATATATATATATAGATATATATATATATAGATATATATATATATATATATATATATATATAGATATATATATATATAATTATTATTATTATTATATAAATAAAAATGGAAAAGACAGGACAAACTAATGCATATTAACATACAACATGGACTATATATACACGATAAGATAAATAAATCAGAAGAGAGAGCATTAAGTACATTTGAAAAAATAGATTATGAGGCGAGACACCTAAAAACAAACAATAGCCACTCAAGTAGGAGTTTCATTCATGTTACACGATGAAAATAGACTATTTGTGACAATTTCCTTGAGAGGAGTGCCCTTAACCTCAGTTACATGCATGCCAGGGAAACTATTTAAAGGGGGAGGGGGGACACGGAGTACAGGAAATCTCTAGTTTCCATCTCAAAGTGAAATTGGGTTTTGGAGATGACTTTAGCGAGCAGGGTAGGAGAAGTGGATTTCCAGTGTTGCCCTGACTGAAATTAAGATATGTCCGAATGCTCAAGCAGTGCTATTTTTGTAGAACAAGTAAAACCGGGGTGCCATTTTGTAAAAATAAAGAATTATCCTTTGCAAGAATTAAGACATTTGTGCGCACCGTAGGCCTAGCCTTAGGGACCGGAGCCTTAGGGACTGCAAGGGGATACCAATGCAACAGGGTTAAGGTAGGATCTTGAGAGATATACTCAATACGACTTTTATAAGGGCATATACACCTCACCCAAAAAAAGGGTGTAGTATGGGGCAATCCCCCAAAAATATGTAGAATTGTGCCTTCCTGATGGAATAGGCGCAAACAAAATTTGGAGCATGTTGGCCAAAATCTATGGCGTTTAGTAGGGAGTCAAGTAAAGTCTATGTAACAGTTTTAGATTCATTTCAGTATGGTTGGTACATGGGGACATTGAGAAAGTAGTGAGATGGGTCTTTTCCCATTGTTTAGGTGTAAAAGTGGGTTGGATGATCCCATTCCCACTGCATATGATTCGGGATTTGTCTACGGGGCCAGCAGTAGAAAGCCAACCATACCAGGAGCCTAACTACTTAACATATATTAACGGTGTCGGCAATCTAAATTGATACATGCTGCTTTAAAGGCATGTTTCAAGTTAGAATATCGACACTGGTAAAATGCTCAAATTAGCAATTTAATCTAAGTCAGCACTGCGGTATCGACAGATCATTTGTATCTCTTTAAACGTTGACATTTTGTATATGCTTCTAAAAAGATATTGTATTGTATTAGAACAATGTTCGAGATATCAGTCAACTGCAGGTGGCCGACTATAATTGTGCTGCACACACGGACTCCGAAATTTTTTAATTGGTTTCTTTGCTTGATTTTAGCAGTGAAATTCTTGACCCCTGGCATATTACTTGCTATAATGTATGCTATATTTTATTATATTCTATTTATGTGATGATTGCGACTTTACCGCCATTTAACAGGTAAGGTCATAGTGGTTTGCTTTTGTTTTAATTATTGATGTTTTTTTTTTTTTTTTAAGAAATAGAGCTATTGTATTTACAATATCATGCTCACTGGAAGACCATCAGAACACGCTGACTCCATGTAGACATGCAACAATTGTTATATCATGTTACATACGGCGGGCGGGATGCCGGATGTCAATATCCCGACAGCTGCATCCCGCTAAGAGTCCCCTTGCAGACTCGCTGCGCTCGCCACGAGTGGGAATGGCCATGGTGTAACGGGATTCCACCTGCCGGCATTGTTGGCTGTCGGAATTTCAGCGTCAATATCCTGAACGTCAGGATACAGACAGACGGCATTTTAACTGCATCCCGTTATATAGCAACTTTATTTTTTTTATACGTAGTTTTTACCCTCCTTGTGATCCTTCATCAAGGGAGAATTATTTGCAGACAGGAGTTGTGTATGTTAGTGGTGAGCGACTGAAACACTAGTGGACACACAGGACCCTCCCTGCCTTAGTCACAGCATTGTGCAATTACAAAGTTTACGCAGCAGGTCAGCACATGACTGGGGTGAGCACTGATGTCAGCTCAAAAGTTAACCTATATTTATATAGATTTTCAACCACTTCTTGTTCTGATCACATATTGTGATATAGGCTGCAAATACTTAGGTCCACCAAAAATATCCAATGACTGGCTGCAGGGCCCGATTAAGAGCTATATGGGTCTGGGCATGAAACTGTTGAAGGGCCGATACTGAGAAGGGGAGGGGCTGTGTGGGTGTGCCCAGAGATATGAAGGGCCTTGTTTTATGTGGAGGCCTGGAGCTGTAAGCTCCATACACCCTATTGTTAAAGCTGGCCCTGCTTAGCTAAAATTGGTGTTGGCTCTCAGCACTTTCCTGTTGTTGTCCAGTAACCAAATCACCACTCACGTCATCTATTTTACAGGAATAGGTTCTGTGTAACAAATCTCAGTGTGGTGGCTGCAAATCAAAGTTAAGGGAAAAACGGAATCTTGTTGAGCGGAAATAGGACATTCCCCAGACTCGTTTTGTTACACTATCATCTACAAAAAACTCAGTTGAACAAGCAGGGCAATCAGAATGAAAACAATTAGCGAAGATTTTCCATTTAATGTAAATACATAACCAAGGACTAGATCAGTATGCCTTTACAAAGATACTGCTAAAAAGAAGCTTTAAACACTGTGCAGGAGGAGACAGCTTCTGGAATCTGGTTTATCACATAAATGAGGGTTATTAGATGAACTCAATTGTCAGTATCTTCTTGCTGGTCACAAACAAGGTCATAAACAAAGCAAATCTTTGACTACAGTTCAGAGATCTCATTCTACAGAGTTCATATTTTTTAAATAGAACTTCTACATTAGAAGAGAGGTCAGCGAGGTCATTCTCTTTTTACAGACTGTCACTTCTGAGAGGAGGCCAGCACTGTGGTACATAGGAAACAAGTCCATAACTGAATTGCTGGAATTATGTGATAAACTCTGATGTTGTTAACCATATCTCTTCTGACAAACAGGACATCAGCGATCTGAAAAATCTGGAAGTGCAGCACCCGGCCACATGGCCTTGATACGTGATGCTTTTAGAATCCCGATGGACAGAATACCGGCGGTCATGTCATGCTAGGATTCCAGCGTCTGTTACATGACTGCCGGTATCCCACCACCACTCAGCAGTCAGGCGCAGGAACACCAACAGCTGACATCCCGAAGGTAAGTGCTGGAGTTAGGGCCAGGCACTTATGGAGTTAGGGTAAGGCACGGGGGGAGGGAGGGGGAGGGGGGAGGCCTAGCTGCCACCCCCGGAGAGTTAGCCCTAGCCGCCACCCCCCGGAGGGTTTGGATAGGGGAGGGGGTAAAAATACTTAGCCCCTCTGATGTCTAGATCTTCAAAGTCGGGGTGCCGATGTCGGTCATATGACCGACGGCATTCCGACAAACAAGACTTCATACTGAAGCCCTTGGTACGCCTCTCTTCAAGTAGCAAAGCTCCAGCATTACGATACAGAGCATTTGTACAGATACCATAAACATCTGTTATTGGATTCACAGTAGGGGATCTACTCTGTGTGGGAGGGGGACGTATTAAGCACATACAGCCTAAAATGCGTTCAATCCTTAAATAGCACATTTTAATTTACAGAGAACAGCTGTGGAAGAAAACATTTATACAGCTGAAAGAAGAGCCACTGTACTGCGCTTCATCATCACCATTACAGAATTCATGGTGCCATTCATTCAATAATACCCTGGCTGGAAGGCATGAAAGTCTATGGTACTTAACTGCAGGCTTCTCATGCTACTGGGCGACAAAGGCTCTCTCTGGTACTGTAGGCTTATCATGAGGACACTAACCACAAGACCTACATGTCAATGAGTGATGCCCTGCTCAGGTGTGTCCTACTGGTCACTATAGGACATACTAAATACCGGATAGAGACTAACAACACCTCCTGCAGTAACAGGTAGAGTGGCAGCACGATCGGAGCTGGCAGCCAGCACTGACCACTCCATCAGTTAATAGGTCTACAGTTATGATGTAATGTACTTTGTTATTTTGTGTTCAATTGATTTGGCTTATTTTTATTAGACATTAGTAAATTTTTCACACATGAAAGAAATCTGTGGTCCATCAAAAAATAAGCATGGCAACATCTAGTGGAGATTGTGCTTAACCTGTCACTGAACTGTCACAGCAGCTCTGATCACTCAGAAAATGCTACGGCCATTGTACGTCACACACTGCTGCATACTTATTGTGCCAGACAGGCCGTGTCACAGATTTAAACATGGCGATTAGTTTTTTGGCTCACCTATTTCCCGATTTTTATATATTACATATATCACGAGAAGTGTGCAATAAGTTTCCGGATGTGCAGTGCATAGGTAGAGTAGACACAATCTGCCTGTCTGGTTGTGAACTGTAATCTTGGACAGCAGTTTTTGGGAAATGTCAGGGCACAGAACCGTATATAAGCAGCACTGCACACTGAAGAAGTCAGCATGTTTACTTCCTTCACAAACTCGTTATGGAGCTCAACAGAGGCCACTGGAGAACCATGATCTTATAGAGTGGTCCAGGACAGCAGCAGAGTTTTAACCGACTGCAAGCTGGTTTTGGGGAGGAAGCACCATCCCAAACCACTGTGTTTGAGTGGTTTGAAGAATTTTGGCGAGGCAGACAGCCCCTGAAAGACGAAGACTGTGGCCGACCTCTGTCCACCATCACCAAGGACAACATGGCTGTCATGCGGGTCATAGTTGAGGTGGACGTCATCGGGATCCAACAGCGATATGCCATGAAAAGCTTGTCCTGAGCAAGGTTTCTGCACACTGGGTGCCCTATAAGCTGACTCAAGATCAGAAGGAGGATCAGGTGACTTGTATCCACAACATGCTGGCCAGGCAGATCTGGGAGAGCATGAGATCCTGGATCTATAGTTTCGACCCTGAGAATAAACAACAGTCGGCCCAGTAGACCCCAGTTGGAGATGCACCAACACAGAAGTTCTGATGTGAACACAGCGTGGCCAAGCAGATGGTGACAGTTTTTGTGGACAAGATTAGTCAATGTAGCTACTAGGGACTGGTATGCCAACCAATGACTACTGCAAGTGCTGGAAGCAATTTCCAGGCACCATCCAAGAACTCATGCTCGTGGTGCCCTTCCCCATCACAAAATTGCACCGGCCTATTAGTCCAGGAAAGTGGTGGATTTTATGAGACATGAATCCAAACCAAGAGGTAGAACATCCACTGTACATTACAGCCCAGACCCACTGCAACTTGTTTGTAAACCGTATACTTTTTGTGCATCCAGAAACTTATTGCACACCTAATATATATTACTAGCAAATCTCACAGTACAAACCACATTAAGAGAGGTCATCACAGCAGCTTTAACCAACAAGAACTAGGGCTGGAGATTGGATTATAATACACACAGCTTTCACATGTACGAGCTGACATCTCTCTCGTGGATATACAATATGGCGTTTGTTCCAAAATGAGAAAACACTCTAATTTAGAAATTCGTGTGAAGTCTGAGAACTGCTCCTTTGGAAAAAAAATTTAACAAACTTAAGATATTTGACAATGGATATAGGGCCTTATTCAGGTGTGTTAGCAAATCAAAGAAGAACACCAATGGTCAAAACAATGTGCCCTGCAGGTGGGCCACACATAACAAGTGCAGAGAGAGTTAGATTTGGGTGTGGTGTGTTCAAACTGAAATCTAAATTGCAGTGTAAAATTTAAAACAGCCAGTATGTTCCCTGCACAGAAACAATATAACCCACCCAAATCTAATTCTCTCCACATGTTACATCTGCCCCACCTGCAGTGCCACATGGTTTTGCCCATTAGTGTGCTTTTTTGGTTTGCTATTAAACCTGAATAACTCACCTAGTCCTGCAAGCGGCATCAGCCATACTGCTCCCAGACTGACAATAGGAGACGTCACACGTGATATATTGTGTAAACAGATAAATGCAGTTTACATGAATGTTGTTTTGGTTTATAAAACAAACAGATGAGATCATGAACTATTTCCCCAGGTTACAACCAAATGTCCTCAACATTTCCTCAGTGGTTCTCTAGCCACCCACATACACAAAACACACAGGTCATGGGGATGGGGGGGAATTCCATCATTACAAACAACCTGTACAAGTTTGTAAAATGTGCATGTAAAGTGTTTATTCATAACCACATACTTACAGAATACAAGTATCCCCTGTTCTGTTACGGTTTGTGAATGTGCACTACTTGCAGCAAATAAAGGGAAGGTGGAAATTTGCAGTAGATTTTGAACCAATGTGTGGCCCACATTTTACAGCGTGTTGGTTTTACAAGTAATTCACAATGCATCCATTAGAAAAACACGTCCAACCTTGCAAAAATGTATCATTTAATTGTCCCTCACCTAGCACCTTAAGGTGCATACCACAGTAATTTTTACCCCCCTGAGCGATATTGTATACAGTGTATATGCTACGAGTGATGTCCAATGCGCGCTCCCAGGGGTCGTTAACTGTCAGCAGACCATGCAGCTCAATCTGACAATATCGCCAATGTACGGGCTGGCTACAGCATGACGTCACTGTGCGATATCGCACAGTGTGTATGGACTATGGGGGCGATCAAGTACTAAACGCGCATATGTATGCGCCGCAATGCGCATGCACGTCTGACAATGGGCATCGCTGGTCAGCGAGGAGATGGTGCGAAAAAACCTTTCGCACGGGCGTTCGCAAGCTGATTGACAGGAGGAAGCCGTTTGTGGGTGGCAACTGACCGTTTACTGGGAGTGTTCAAAATAACGCAGGCATTACCAAGCGTTTTCAGGGAGGGAGTCTAACATCAGCTCCGGCCCTGATCAGCCTGATGTGATCGTACTGTAGGAGTAAGTCCTGGGCTGCGCAGAGACTGCACAAAGTGGATTTTAGCAGCTCAGCATACACATAGGATCGCACACTTGCACGGCGAATACACATTCCCCCTGTAGGCGGCGACTATCTGAACGCGGGATAGCAAAATTTGCAGCCCAGCGATGCAATCTGAATGACCCCCTATGTCTGCGGCCCGGGAGGGGAAACACTATGCAATATCACTCATGGAGCGTATGCCTAGTGTGTACCCACCATTACACTTTTTCTACAGAACATGTAACCCGACACGGGAGGAATGCATTACTTTAAGGTTCATAAGTATTGCCTGCAACTTAAACACTGCACCTTAACCCCCGCCATTAAGCACCATCCTTTGTGATCAGATTCATAATTGGGAAGAGGGAGAATGCAACCTGTATCATAAATGCATATACTCTACACGGGTTGGGTACAGGATCCCGACCACCAGAATGCCTACAGGGGAGCGAGCACAATGAAGTCCCTTGTGGGCTCGGTGGCACGCTGTGCTCGCCACAGGTTCTATCCCCACTCTATTGGTGTCGTGGACACCCAGGAGTGGGAATAGCTGTGGCAGAGCTGCTGGCATTCTGGAGGTCAGGATCTCGGCGTCGTTATTCTGACCGCCGGGATCCTGATTATATCCCCACTGCACTCCTGCAAATGCGCCCCTGAGGCCAACAAGACTCTCATTCACGCACGAATTATCTCCTGCCACGACTACGGTAATCCTCTCTGGCCTCTTCTGTTCTTGCCATTCCCCTCTTCTATCAATCCATAACACTGCTGTCAGTCTCATTTTCCGCTTTTGCCACTCGTCATTGGCCTCCCACCTCTGCAACCTGTTTCACTGGCTAACTGTCCCTTTATAGTCAAGTTAAAACGCCTCACACTTGCATATAAAGCCCTTACTCACTCCTCCCCTTCCTGTATCTCCAGCCTCATATCTGTTCACACCATGGTTACCACCGCACAAGCCCACCTCCAGGACTTCTCATGCTCTATCCCTTTCCTGTGGAACTCACTACCTCCTCAAAGTCGGACTCTCTACCAGTTTTGCCTTTCTCATAATTTCCACTAACTGTACCTCTCTGCCCTTGACTCGCCCTTCTCCTCAGCTCACCAACCAACTGTTCAACCCCACAGTAGTATATAAGCCCTTTTGGACAGGGTCCTTCTATTTCTTGTTCTCTTCTTAGCACTATCCGTACCACATACGACTGTCTGTCTTAAATTCCATCCAACATCATTACTTTATGGTTATGTCTCATCAGGTGCCCAACTGCCTTCCCTCAGAGTGATTATCGATGTTTACATGTGCATACACACTTTATAGTTAAAGGGCTGATCATACAATCATGATGCCACCATATTATCATCAAGCACAACACACATTACTTTCGGGAGAAAGTTTCAGTGCATTATCCCTTAAAGGCTGATAATGGGTGTTTCGACCACCATGTCCAAAAGCCCATTACAAATAGAACGAATGACTGGCTCATTTCTACCACTGCGTCCCAACATTTTAACTTTTCACAATGTGCCACAACCTACTAACACAATAGACTGCACTGATATGTGCTATGCATGGGAAACGGGAAATGTGTAAGATGCGGAGTTTAAGCTGCATGTTATGTCAGAGGCAGGCAAGTGATATGAGGCTACTGTACACACTATCAGCGTGGCGGCGATGCAGTATGGATACGGCAGTGATCGGTGTAGGGTGAGATGGCAGAGGACATGGTGGCAGTTGCGCAAAGCAGCGTGCGCATGGCGGTGGAGCCGGTGCTCTTTACCTAAAATGCAGAGCTCAGCAGGAATCCCCGGCCTGGGCTGACTAGTTATTTATTATTTTTTTTATTGTTTCTTTTATAGCGCAGCATGTTCCGTTGTGCTTTACAATTAGAACAACAGTAATATAACAAAAGTGAACAAAAACAGACGGACAGAGGTAGGAAGGCCCTGCTCGCAAGCTTACAATCTATAGTTAGGGGGGTGGATGCTTCGGCCATGGGACCCAGTCAGGTGTGGCACCTGGCTGTGGCATTACTCCCCTGCTAGTGGAGCCCAGTGCTGGCTCTGAAAATATGGGGGACCCATACTCATTTTGCTCCCCATATTTTTAGAACCATGGGCAGCTCCAAGAACCTGGTGCGGGTTCATTAAATACAGGGGACCCTAAACGTTTTGTTCCCTGTATTTTTTGGGCCAGTACTGGCTGAAAGAGCCGGCGGGGTTGGTTAAAGTTTTTTGTTTGTTTTTTTTGGGGGGTGCACATTTCCTCCCTTGACCATTATAATGAATTACATTCCTCATTAATATATCCCCCTTCCCCCACAGCCAAATTATTTATTTCAGCAGAATTGGTCACAGATTGGTCTGCTAAAGAATTGGACAAGTGTGTAGTGAGGATCGGCTGTGGAATCTGCGAGCATAGAGCTCCCCTGTTTAGTGTCCAGTCTCTCTGGGCACAGAATCTAACTGTAGTCTGGAGGAGGGGCATAAAGGGAGGAGCCAGTTCACACCCATTCAAAGTCTTAGAGTGCCCATGTCTCCTGCGGATCCCGTCTATACCCCATGGTCTATGAAGTGTCCCCAGCATCCTCTAGGACGTATGAGAAATATACGTTATGGTAAGAACTTACCGTTGATTACGTGATTTCTCTTATGTCCATAGGTATCCACAGGATAACATTGGGATATTGTCGAGCGACAGCGAAAATGGCACCAACACGGTCACAAGCTTTCTGGCCTCCCAGGATGCATTGGGGCCTTCACCATAGAGTCCAGCCCACTGACTCAGTCAGATCAGTTCTTTCCACAGCGATTTTAGGCAGGAACATCAGGCCGAGACCTGTTTAGGCGATAAGAACACACATGCACACCCTTCCATACAAGAAGGAAGAGGTTTTAGTGATTGTCTAGATCCTCAAATCAGATGCGTCAGGGTGGGATCCCTGTGGATACCTGTGGACATAAGAGAAATCACGTTATCAACGGCAAGTTCTTACCATAACGTATATTTCTCTGGCTGGGTCCACAGGATTATCCACAGGATAACATTGGGATTCCCAAAGCCTTTTTAGTGGTGGGGACGCTCCTGATTGCACAGGAGGACCTTTCGCCCGAAGTCTGCGTCATGAAAGGCAAAAGTATCCAAGGCATAATGTCTAATGAATGTGTTTATGGAAGACCATGTGGCTGCCCTACATATCTGTTCTGCTGAAGCACCTTGTTGTGCTGCCCAAGAAGGACCTACCTTACGTGTAGAGTGTGCAGAGACATTAGCCGGAATAGGGAGATCTGCATGAGAATAAGCTTCTGATATTACCATTCGGAGCCATCTCGCCAGCGTCTGTTTACTAGCAGGCCATCCTCTTCTATGGAATCCGTAGAGGATGAAGAGAGAATCTGTTTTCCTGATGGCACTAGTACGATCTATGTAGATTCTCAAAGCCCGGACCACGTCCAGCGACGCTTCTCCCGCAGATA
Source organism: Pseudophryne corroboree (assembly GCF_028390025.1). Taxonomy (NCBI): domain Eukaryota; kingdom Metazoa; phylum Chordata; class Amphibia; order Anura; family Myobatrachidae; genus Pseudophryne; species Pseudophryne corroboree. Next base: position 160,630,777 of record NC_086449.1, read on the forward strand.
GTCCCGATACCTGAAAAGCTGGTTCATTCAGGTGAAACTTTGATACCTTTGGAAGATAGCTAGATCTCGTTCTGAGAACTGCTCTGTCTGGAAAAAAACTTAGGAAAGGAGACTTACATGACAATGTTCCTAAATCTGACACTCTTCTGGCTGACGCCATTGCCAGTAAAAAAAAAAAACTTTAACCGTTAACCACTTAAGATCTGCTTTCTCAAGTGGTTCAAACAGAGGACCCTGGAGAAATTTAAGAACTAAATTCAAATCCCAGGGAGCTGCAGGAGGAACAAATGGAGGTTGAATATGTACTACTCCTTGAAAAAATGTACATACATCCTGTAAATCAGCAATCTTCTGCTGAAACCATACAGTTAATGCTGAGACTTGAACTCTCAAGGAAGCAATTTTCAACCCTTTATCCAATCCTGCCCGAAGGAAATCCAAAATCCTAGCTACTTTAAAAGATCTCGGATTGAATTTTTTTCCAGTACACCAGTGAATATAGGCTTGCCATATTCTATGATACACACGGGCCGAAGAAAGCTTTCTTGCTCTAAGCATAGTTTGGATTACTTGCTTCGAAAAACCTTTAGCCTCTAAGATAGAGGTTTCAACAGCCACACCGTCAAAGACAGGCGATCCAGACGACTGTGACAACAAGGACCCTGCATTAGCAAATCTGGACGTTGAGGGAGCAGTATCGGTGCTTCCATGGACATTCTCAACAGATCTGTGTACCAATGCCTTCTTGGCCAAGCTGGAGCTATTAGAATGATTGCTCCTTTTGCCTGTTTCATCTTTCTCACTACTCTGGGTAACAGAGATATTGGCGGGAACAGATACGCCAGCTGAAATCTCCATTCTACTGATAATGCGTCTACAAGGACCGCTTCTGGGTCCCTAGTTCTCGATCCATACCTTGGAACTATGTTGTTCAGACGAGACGCCATAAGGTCTATCTCCGGTAGACCCCATCTGTTCACCAGTGTCTGAAATACTTCTGGGTGTAGTGCCCATTCGGTTTCCTGAATGGTGTGCCGACTGAGAAAGTCCGCTTCCCAGTTTAGTACACCCGGGACAAATACTGCCGACAATGCCGGGAGATGGAGTTCTGCCCATTTTAGAATGGGAGTTACTTCCTCCATCAATCTCTTGCTGTGAGTTCCTCCTTGATGATTGAGGTATGCTACTGCCGTCGCATTGTCTGAGCGGATCTGGACTGGTCTTCCTTGTAGATTGTCCTTTGCCTGAACCAGAGCCAAGTAAATGGCTCTTAATTCTAACAGATTTATTGGCAGGCGACTTTCCCTTGCGGTCCATTTTCCTTGGAACCATAGGCTTCCGAGTACCGCCCCCCAGCCCTGCAGGCTGGCATCTGTTGTCAGGACTTGCCACTCTTTTATCCAAAAGGGTCTCCCCTTGTTTAAATGGTCTGTCTGTAGCCACCACGCTAGAGACCTTTTTACGTTTACTGGAATCTTTATCATCTGCTTCTTTATCGTCTGATGATTTCCGTTCCATTTGGTCAGAATAAGGTGCTGCAACGGTCTGGAGTGGAATTGCGCATATTGCACCATGTCGAAGGTTGATACCATCAGACCCAACAGTCGCATTGCTGCATGGACTGACATTGTCTGGGCTTGCAACGCTTCTGAGCTATGACCTGCACCTTGACTATCTTTTTCTCTGGTAAGAGAACTTTCTGTAGGTTTGAATCCAATATGGCTCCCAAATGAACCATCCGCTGTGACGGATTCAGGGACGACTTTTCCCAATTTATGAGCCACCCGTGTCTCTGTAAACAAACTATCGTCTGTTGTAGATGGCTCAACAGTAAATCTTGTTACTGTGCTAAGATTAACAGGTCGTCTAGGTATGGGAATATTCTTATCCCCCGTTTGCGCAGACAAGCTGCCATAACCACCATGATCTTGGTAAACACCCTGGGTGCTGTAGCTAGCCCGAAAGGCAGAGCTTGGAACTGGAAATGTTCCTGGAGGATGGCAAACCTGAGGTAACACTGATGCGTCAGTGCTATAGGCACATGCAGGTAAGCATCCCGTACATCCAGAGATACCATGTAATCTCCCGGTTCCATAGCCAACATTATGGAGCGTAACGTCTCCATGTGGAACTTCGGGATCCATATGTATCTGTTCAACATTTTCAGATTTAGAATTGGTCGATATATCCCATTTGGCTTCCGGATTAGAAATAGATTGGAGTAAAACCCCTGTCCCCTTTGTGATGGAGGTACTGGGACAATCACACCTGACTGCAGTAGTTTTTGGACTGCTTCTTGCAGGGCATTGGCCTTTGACTCTATACGAGACGGGCTGGTGCAAAAAAATCTTTGAGGAGGCTGCCTCTTGAATGGGAACCCATACCCCTGAGATACTACCTTCTGCACCCAAGCATCTGCAGTTGACTGTTGCCATATGTGTGCAAAAGAAGGAGTTGGCCCCCAACCCTGGAATCCTCCAGGCGGAGGCCAGTCTCTTCAGGCTGACTGTTTCTGTTCAGGTTTGGAAGCTGGCTTTTTGCTAGCCCACTGCTTCCTACCCCTGGATTTAAACTGGGGTTGCTTAGGCTCCTCTTTAGCTTTCGCTTTGCTTTGCCAACGAAATGAGCGAAATTTTAAACCCTTGGACTTAGGGTTATAAGCAGCCGGAAATCTGACCTTTTTCGATTCAGCCTCTGATTCTAGGATATCCAATAAAGGTTTTCCAAATAATATATTACCGACAAAAAGCAATGCTTCCAATTCTTTCTTGGATTCCGCATCTGCCTTCCAGGTACGTAGCCAAACTGCTCTGCGAGCGACTACTGTCAAGGCTGAAGCTTTAGAAGCAACTGTACCTACATCAATTGCTGCTTCTTCCAAATACTGGGCAGATTGTCTTAAACGGCAAAAACGATCCTCTTGCTCCCTAGTAGGAGAAGGGATGTCATTCTCTAGTTCCTCTATCCATTCACCCATTGCCTTTGCTACCCAGGCCGAAGCCATAGCAGGTCTTACCACTGCTCCTACTAGAGAAAAAATATTTTTCAACAGGCTCTCTACCCTTCTGTCTATGACATCATTCAATGAGGTAGATGACAGTGGTAAAGCAGATTTATGCACGAGTCGCAGAACATGTGCATCTACTTTTGGAGGAACTTCTCTCTTCGAACAATCCACAGCAGGAAATGGATAATAAGAATCCCATCTCTTAGGAATCTTATACTTTTTACTGGGCGCTGCCCAAGACTCATCCATCATTTCCGTCAGCTCATCTGACGCTGGGAATTCAGCTTTCACTGATTTTGTTCGTTTAAATACAGGTGCTTTTGTTTTTAACACGGACTTGGCCGGCTCTTCCAACGAGAGAACAGCCTTCACAGCATTAATAAGTTCAGCTACATCTACTGAACTAAAGCTCTGCGACTGATCATCATACGGAGTTGAATCTATTGTATCATCATCATCCAATGTATCATCTTGTGTAGTCTGCCACACAGACGTATCCGTCTTAGTCTTACCTGTCCCTTGGTTGCTTGTAGAGGCTACTGGAACCAAACCATAGGAAGGGAGCTGCATGTATGGGTTCATAGTGTAACCTAACCCTTGAGGTGGTGCTACCAGAGTTAACCTGTCCGCTATTGAAGATAGAGTCTTTGCGAACATATTCCATGGTAGCTCTGTTGGTGGCTGAACCAACTCCTGTTTTTTACTTCGCTGAAAAGCGAAACAGTTTGCACACAAACGCTCATAAGTGACCAATTGATTCATATCAATTACCCCTGACTTACAAGATAAGCATGTTAGGGCTGTAGGAGTGCTTGATAAATTCTCCTCATCACTTTTGCCGCTCACATACATGGTATTAACCTGTTATTGACTACACAATTTGTGACTGAAAATCACCCTATATGTCAGTATATAGAGGTGAGATCAATCTGACCACAGTGCACCTGATTTGAGGGTCAGAACAGGACTGACATTACACAGAAAAGTCAGCACACATACTAGCAGTCAGTCACATGTTAAAGCATTAGACACTGCCATATGAGAATACAACCTCCATAACAACTTATACATAAGTAGGAAAATTGTACTTCTGTTTTAAACTGGTTCTTTTTTCAACATAGCATGCAGAAAACACAGTAATATACAGGTCTCATATGCAATAGGTACTAAAAATTAACAATGCATACTAAGCAGTAGAGAGAATTTTTAGTACTGTATACCCTGCCTCCGTAGAGCGGGATACAGGGAGACTCACCACACTTCCATATCCAAGCAAATACGCTCGTAAGACGCTGAGTGGATTCAGACGCTACTGGTGTACACTGCCGCTCTTGATAACTGATAACGGACATGGACGCTCACCAACGGACACGGACGCTGAGCGACTTCCACGTGTATGCAGACGCTAAGGCCTGCGACTCGGTCTGGCGGGTTTATCTCCAGTGTACACAACCGCAGCGTCTAAGCTGCGACCTTGTGGTAGCGTCTGAGCCGGAAGTGAGGTCATTCAGTTCATGAAACGAGACACCAGCAGGAACTGGCCATGAACTCGGAGGAGGGACGGCCAGGAGAGCGTCTGAATCCCCATGTTGACTTAAACTCCCAGGATCGCGGCCTCTACCTAGTCCTGGCGCCTATGATCCCCGGAGCGTAGCGCTGTCGCACTCTTGATGTTCGGCGCATCAACACACTGTTTGTAGTCTCCACCAAAATCAGTGTAGCTGTGTCCTGACCCCTCTAGTAAGAGGAAGTCCATAGACTCACCGTCTCCCCATGCTCCGGCCACAGCCTGGTTACATCTGCTGGACCTGCTAGAACATCCGACACAGACGCCTGTCGAGACAGCACTGATACCCGAAAGTAAGCTTTGTTGGGACCCGGTGGGGAGTTGTTGGAGCGACTCTTTCCAGAATGCGTTTAAGACGCTGTTAAGATAAGTCGCTCAAAAAAAACAATATAGTAAGTCTATAACAATAAAATAACAAAAAGCTTGAGGCTGCTTCCACAGCAGCCCTGCGACCATGCAGCTTCCTGCCGCACCAAGCAAAAAACTGATCTGACTGAATCAGTGGGCGGGACTATATGGTGAAGGCCCCAATGCATCCTGGGAGGCCAGAAAGCTCGTGACCGTGTTGGTGCCATTTTTCGCTGTCGCTCGACAATATCCCAATGTTATCCTGTGGATAATCCTGTGGACCCAGCCAGAGAAAGGACATATATGAGAGTAGGAACATGATAACAGTAATGGTGGTGAGAATTACACACCAGCACACCACTAACATACAACAACCAGCAACGGCTGGTAACAAAAGCAGCAACAGCTGAACAGGTAACTATAGAACAAAAACCTGCAGAAAAGTCCACGCACTGAGGAGGGCGCCCAATATCCCTTATGGACTACGAGAAAAGGATTTACTGGTAGGTATTAAAATCCTATTTTCTCCAACATCTATAAGGGATATTGGAGGAAACTAGAACGATGGAGACGTCCCAAAGCATCCACAACGGGCGGGAACGTGCGGAGACTGCTGCAGCACTGCCATGCCCAAACCGGGTATCCTCTTCGGCCAGGGTATCAAACTTGTAGAATTTCACAACCAGGTAGCAGCTCTGCATAGTTTCAAGGCCGAGACTCCACGGGCAGTCGCCCAGGAAGAGCAAACCGATCTAGTAGAGTGGGCCTTTAGAGACTTAGGAACAGGTAAGGCTGCCGACACAGAGGCCTGTTGGATAGTAAACCTAATCCAACGAGCTATGGACTGCTTTGAAGCAGGGCAACCACTCTTCTGAGCTTATTAGAGCACAAACAAGGAATCCGTCTTTCTGATCAAAGTTGTACGCTTGACATAGATCTTCAAGGCACGCACAGCATCCAAAGCCTCCGGAGGAACAGAAGCGTCAGAACTGGACAGAACCACAATAGGTTGATTCACATGAAACCCAGAGACAACCTTCGGCAGGAACTGCTGTCTAGTCCGGAGCTCCGCTCTGTCCTCGTAAAAGATCAAGTTGGGACTTTTACACAATAAGGCCCCTAATTCTGAAACATGCCGTGCAGAAGCCAGGGCCATAACATCACCGTCTTCCACGTGAGGTACTTGTCTTCTACCAACATCAGAAGTTCAAACCAGGAGGACTGTAGAAATTTCAACACTATATCCAAATCCCAAGGTGCTGTAGGCGGCACAAAAGGGAGGTTGTATGTGGAGTACCCATTGCAAGAAGGTCTGAACTTCTGGCAACACTGCCAATTTCTTCTGAAAGAAAATGGAGAGAGCTGAAATCTGGACCTTAATGGAACCCAGACAAAAGCCCTTATCCACACCAGCCTGCAGAAAATGTAGGAAACGTCCCAAGTGAAACTCCGTAGGCGGATACGTGCGTTCCTCGCACCAAGAGACATATCTCCTCCAGATATGATGATAGTGTTTTGACGTCATAGGTTTCCTGGCCTGAACCATGGTTGCAATAACCTTCTTGGAAAGGCCCTTGTGAGCTAGGATGTGCCTCTTAACCTCCATGCCGTCAAACAAAGACGCCGTAAGTCCGGGTAAACGAACGGTCCTTGTTGAAGAAGATCGCACCTGAGTGGTAGAGGCCAAGGGTCTTGGACGGACGTGTGCAGAAGATCTGCGTACTACGCCCTTCGAGGCCAATCCGGGGCAATTAGAATTGCCTGGACACCTTGATTCATGATTCGCTCTAGCACTCTTGGGAGCAATAGGATCGGAGGAAACAGGTAGACCAGCCAGTACGGTCAAGGCGACATCAGTGCGTCCCTCGCCTGAGGGTCCCTGGTCCGCAAGCAATACCAAGGAAGTTTCTTGTTGAGACGAGAAGCCATCATGTCTATTTGTGGGCAACCCCACCGGTCGATGATCTGCTGGAACACCAGATGGTGGAGTCCCCACTCCCCCGGGTGGAGATCGTGGTGACTCCGGAAGTCCGCCTCCCAGTTGTCCACACCCGGAATGAAGATTGCCGACATGGCTCTTGCATTTCTTTCCGCCCAGAGGAGTATCTGACACCTCTCGCATGCAGGCTCTGCTTTTTGTCCCTCCTTGTCGATTGATATATGCCACCGCCGTGGCATTGTCCGACTGTACCTGGATCGTGTGATCCTTGAGAAGAGGAGAGGCTTGAAGTAGAGCATTGTGGATCGCCCTAAGTTCCAGAATGTTGATTGGAAGGAGGCTTTCGTGGGCTGACCACCTGCCCTGGAACTGCGCCCCTTGGGTGACAGCTCCTCATCCTCTCAGACTCGCATCCGTCGTGAGGAGGGTCCAATTCTGAATTCCGAAACTCCTGCCCTCCAGGAGATTGGAGGACTATAGCCACCACAGGAGGGAAATCCTGGCCTGAGGCAACAGCCGAATTATCCGGTGCATCTGGAGATGTGACCCGGACCACTTGCTTAGGAGATCCAACTGAAACGTTCTGGCATGGAACCTCCCATATTGGATTGCCCCGTAGGAGGCAACCATCTTTCCCAACAATCTTATGCAGAGATGTACGGACACTCGAGTAGGGTGGAGCATCATGCGGACCATCTCCTGAAGTGTTGTCGCCTTGTCCACTGGTAGAAACTAGTGATGTGCACAGGACATTTTTCGGGTTTTGGTTTTGGATTCGGTTCCGCGGCCGTGTTTTGGATTAGGACGCGTTTTGGCAAAACCTCCCTGAAAATTTTTTGTCGGATTCGGGTGTGTTTTGGATTCAGTTTTTTTTTTACAAAAAAACCCTAAAAAACAGCTTAAATCATAGAATTTGGGGGTCATTTTGATCCCATAGTATTATTAACCTCAATAACCATAATTTACACTCATTTTCAGTCTATTCTGAACACCTCACAATATTATTTTTAGTCCTAAAATTTGCACCGAGGTCGCTGGATGGCTAAGCTAAGCGACACAAGTGGCCGACACAAACACCTGGCCCATCTTGGAGTGGCACTGCAGTGTCAGGCAGGATGGCACTTCAAAAAAATAGTCCCCAAACAGCACATGATGCAAAGAAAAAAAGAGGCGCAATGAGGTAGCTGTGTGACTAAGCTAAGCGACCCAAGTGGCCGACACAAACACCTGGCCCATCTAGGAGTGGCACTGCAGTGTCAGACATGATGGCAGATTAAAAAAATTGTCCCCAAAAAGCACATGATGCAAAGAAAAAAAAAGAGGCGCAATGAGGTAGCTGTGTGACTAAGCTAAGCGACACAAGTGGCCGACACAAACACCTGGCCCATCTAGGAGTGGCATTGCAGTGTCAGATAGGATGGCACTTCAAAAAAATTGTCCCCAAACAGCACATGATGCAAAGAAAAATGAAAAAAAAAAAAAAAAGGAGGTGCAAGATGGAATTGTCCTTGGGCCCTCCCACCCACCCTTATGTTGTATAAACAGGACATGCACACTTAAACGAACCCATCATTTCAGCGACAGGGTCTGCCACACGACTGTGACTGAAATAACTGGTTGGTTTGGGCCCCCACCAAAAAAAGAAGCAATCTATCTTTCCTCGCACAAACTGGCACTACAGAGGCAAGATGTCCACCTCATCATCATCCTCCGATTCCTCACCCCTTTCACCGTGTACATCCCCCTCCTCACAGATTATTAATTCGTCCCCACTGGAATCCACCATCTCAGGTCCCTGTGTACTTTCTGGAGGCAATTGCTGCTGGTGAATGTCTCCACGGAGGAATTGATTATAATTCATTTTGCTGAACATCATCTTCTCCACATTTTCTGGAAGTAACCTCGTACGCTGATTGCTGACAAGGTGAGCGGCTGCACTAAACACTCTTTCGGAGTACACACTGGAGGGAGGGCAACTTAGGTAGAATAAAGCCAGTTTGTGCAAGGGCCTCCAAATTGCCTCTTTTTCCTGCCAGTATACGTACGGACTGTCTGACGTGCCTACTTAGATGCGGTCACTCATATAATCCTCCACCATTCTTTCAATGGTGAGAGAATCATATGCAGTGACAGTAGACGACATGTCAGTAATCGTTGGCAGGTCCTTCAGTCCGGACCAGATGTCAGCACTCGCTCCAGACTGCCCTGCATCACCGCCAGCGGGTGGGCTCGGAATTCTTAGCCTTTTCCTCGCACCCCCAGTTGCGGGAGAATGTGAAGGAGGAGATGTTGACGGGTCACGTTCCGCTTGACTTGACAATTTTCTCACCAGCAGGTCTTTGAACCTCTGCAGACTTGTGTCTGCCGGAAAGAGAGATACAACGTAGGTTTTAAATCTAGGATCGAGCATGGTGGCCAAAATGTAGTGCTCTTATTTCAACAGATTGACCACCCGTGAATCCTGGTTAAGCGAATTAAGGGCTCCATCCACAAGTCCCACATGCCTAGCGGAATCGCTCTGTTTTAGCTCCTCCTTCAATGTCTCCAGCTTCTTCTGCAAAAGCCTGATGAGGGGAATGACCTGACTCAGGCTGGCAGTGTCTGAACTGACTTCACGTGTGGCAAGTTCAAAGGGTTGCAGAACCTTGCACAACGTCGAAATCATTCTCCACTGCGATTGAGTCAGGTGCATTCCCCCTCCTTTGCCTATATCGTGGGCAGATGTATAGGCTTGAATGGCCTTTTGCTGCTCCTCCATCCTCTGAAGCATATAGAGGGTTGAATTCCACCTCGTTACCACCTCTTGCTTCAGATGATGGCAGGGCAGGTTCAGGAATGTTTGGTGGTGCTCCAGTCTTCGGCACGCGGTGGCTGAATGCCGAAAGTGGCCCGCAATTCTTCAGGCCACGACAGCATCTCTTGCACGCCCCTGACGTTTTTTAAATAATTCTGCACCACCAAATTCAATGTATGTGCAAAACATGGGACGTGCTGGAATTTGCCCAGATGTAATGCACGCACAATATTGCTGGCGTTGTCCGATGTCACAAATCCCCAGGAGAGTCCAATTGGAGTAAGCCATTCTGCGATGATCTTCCTCAGTTTCCGTAAGAGGTTGTCAGCTGTGTGCCTCTTATGGAAAGCGGTGATACAAAGCGTAGCCTGCCTAGGAACGAGTTGGCGTTTGCGAGATGCTGCTACTGGTGCCGCCGCTGCTGTTCTTGCAGCGGGAGGCAATACATCTACCCAGTGGGCTGTCACAGTCATGTAGTCCTGAGTCTGCCCTGCTCCACTTGTCCACATGTCTGTGGTTAAGTGGACATTGGGTACAACTGCATTTTTTAGGACACTGGTGACTCTTTTTCTGAGGTCTGTGTACATTTTCGGTATCGCCTGCCTAGAGAAATGGAACCTAGATGGTATTTGGTACCGGGGACACAGTACCTCAATCAAGTCTCTAGTTGCCTCTGAATTAACGGCTTTGCAGCAGGATGACTGCTGTGATATTTCATCTTCCTCGCAAAGGACTGTTGGACAGTCAATTGCTTACTGGAAGTAGTACAAGTGGTCTTCCGACTTCCCCTCTGGGATGACGATCGACTCCCAGCAGCAACAACAGCAGTGCCAGCAGCAGTAGGCGTTACACTCAAGGATGCATCGGAGGAATCCCAGGCAGGAGAGGACTCGTCAGACTAGCCAGTGACATGGCCTGCAGGACTATTGGCTTTCCTGTGTAAGGTGGAAATTGACACTGAGGGAGTTGGTGGTGTGGTTTGCAGGAGCTTGGTTACAAGAGGAAGGGATTTAGTGGTCAGTGGACTGCTTCCGCTGTCATCCAAAGTTTTTGAACTTGTCACTGACTTCTGATGAATGCGGTCCAGGTGACGTATAAAGGAGGATGTTCCGAGGTGGTTAACGTCCTTACCCCTACTTATTACAGCTTGACAAAGGCAACACATAGCTTGACACCTGTTGTCCGCATTTGTGTTGAAATAATTCCACACCGAAGAGCTGATTTTTTTTTGTATTTTGACCAGGCATGTCAATGGCCATATTCCTCCCACGGACAACAGGTGTCTCCCCGGGTGCCTGACTTAAACAAACCACCTCACCATCAGAATCCTCCTTGTCAATTTCCTCCCCAGCGCCAGCAACACCCATATCCTCATCCTGGTGTACTTCAACAGTGACATCTTCAATTTGACTATCAGGAACTGGACTGCGGGTGCTCCTTCCAGCACTTGCAGGGGGCGTGCAAATGGTGGAAGGTGCAAGCTCTTCCCGTCCAGTGTTGGGAAGGTCAGGCATCGCAACCGACACAATTGGACTCTCCTTGGGGATTTGTGATTTAGAAGAACGCACAGTTCTTTGCTGTGCTTTTGCCAGCTTAAGTCTTTTCATTTTTCTAGCGAGAGGATGAGTGCTTCCATCCTCATGTGAAGCTGAACCACTAGCCATGAACATAGGCCAGGGCCTCAGCCGTTCCTTGCCACTCCGTGTCGTAAATGGCATATTGGCAAGTTTACGCTTCTCATCAGACGCTTTTAATTTTGATTTTTGGGTCATTTTACTGAACTTTTGTTTTTTGGATTTTACATGCTCTCTACTATGACATTAGGCATCGGCCTTGGCAGACGACGTTGATGGCATTTCATCGTCTCGGCCATGACTAGTGGCAGTAGCTTCAGCACGAGGTGGAAGTGGATCTTGATATTTCCCTATTTTAACCTCCACATTTTTGTTCTCCATTTTTTAATGTGTGGAATTATATGCCAGTATCAATAGCAATAGCCTACTACTATATATACTGCGCACAACTAAAATGCACCATAGGTATAGAATGTAGATGGATAGTAGACTTGACGACACAGAGGTAGGTACAGCAGTGGCCTTCCGTACCGTACTGCTATATATGCTGGTGGTCACTGTGTCAGCAAACTGCAAAACTAAAATGCACCACAGGTATAGAATGTAGATGGATAGTATACTTGACGACACAGAGGTAGGTACAGCAGTGGCCTACTGTACCGTAATGCTATATATTATATACTGGTGGTCAGCAAAATTATGCAATGTACTCCTACTATATACTACAATGCAGCACAGATATGGAGTGTTTTTCAGGCAGACAACGTATACTGGTGGTCACTGGTCAGCAAAACTCTGCACTGTACTCCTCCTATATAATATTATACTGGTGGTCCCCAGTCCCCACAATAAAGCAGCACACTGAGCACAAATATGGAGTGTTTTTCAGGCAGACAACGTATACTGGTGGTCACTGTCAGCAAAACTCTGCACTGTACTCCTGCTATATAATACAGCTGCTCCCCAGTCCCCACAATTAAGCAGTGTGAGCACAGATATATGCAGCACACTGAGCACAGATAAGGAGCATTTTTTTCATGCAGAGAACGGATAAAACTGGTGGTCACTGATCAGCAAAACTCTGCACTGTACTCCTCCTATATTAATATACAGCTGCTCCCCAGTCCCCACAATTAAGCAATAAGTAAAGCAAGCACAAATATTTGCATCAACAATACACGGAGAGGACGCCAGCCACGTCCTCTCCCTAACATTTCCAATGCACAAGTGAAAATGGCGGCGACGCGCGGCTGCTTATATAGAATCCAAATCTCGCGAGAATCCGACAGCGGGATGATGACGTTCGGGCGCGCTCGGGTTAACCGAGCCATACGGGAGAATCCGAGTATGCCTCGGACCCGTATAAAAAGGGTGAAGTTCGGGGGGGGGGGTTCGGTTTCCGAGAAACCGAACCCGCTCATTACTAGTAGAAACACCTTCTAGGCCACAATATCCAGCAACATCCCTAGGAAAAGGAGCCTCTGAGTTGGCTCCAGGTGGGACTTCTGTAAGTTGAGGATCCACCCATGGTCGGACAGAAGATGGATGGTGCGATCGATATGGAGCAACAAAAGCTCCCTGGATCTTGCCTTTATCAGAAGATCGTCTAGATAAGGGACCACACTGATCCCTTGGACCCAGAGTTGAAGCATCATCTCCGCCATCATCTTCGTGAATACCCTCGGGGCTGTTGACAGGCCAAAGGGCAGTGCCTGGAATTGGAAGTGATCGTGCAGCAGGGCAAACCACAAGTACGCCTGATGAGGAGGCCAAATCGGGATATGGAGATAGGCATCCCTGATATCCAAGGAGACCATAAATTCCTATTCTTCCAGGCCCGCAATCACTGTCGCAGGGATTCCATTTTGAACTTCAACACCCTCAAATAAGGATTCAAGGATTTCAGATTCAGAATGGGTCTGACCGAACCGTCCAGCTTCGGTACCACAAACAGGTATGAGAAAAACCCCTTGCCGCATTGCGGTGGTGGTACTGGAACAATGACGTGGGACTGGACCAACTTTCGAATAGCCTGCTGTAACATAACTTGCATATCCTCCAAAGCTGGTAAGCTTGAATTAAAAAATTGTTGGGGGGGGGGGGGCTAGTACTGTCGAACTCCAGCTTGTAGCCCTGAGAAACGAGTTCCGTGACCCAGGCATCCTGGCAGGAGGTATCCCAGACGCGGCTGAAGTGACGCAGTCGAGATCCCACCTCGAGATCCCCTCAGGGTGGGTGGGCACAGTCATGCTGAGGCTTTAGTGGAAGCAGAACTGGTGGACTGTTCTTGAGAACTGGAATTTACAGGTTTTCTGGAATTACCTCTGGTGTCTCTAGCCGCATTGGAGGAACCTCTGGCCTTCGATAGAAATGTACGAGACCGAAAGGACTGGACAGACTGTCCCGGATAAGAACGTCTCGCCGGCGAGGCCCCAGAGAGGACAAACGTGATTTTCCCAGCAGTAAGCTTTGAAATCCACGCATCCAACTCAACCCCAAAAGGCCATTCCCAAGAAAAGGGGAGGGATTCCACATTATGTTTGGATTCTGCGTCCGCAATCCACTGACGCAACCCAAGGCCCTGCACGCCGACACCACCATGGCAGACGTCCGAGCATTAATGTTCTCCATCTCCTTGAGGAAATCACAGAGGACACTGGTAGTGTCCTGAATGTGCTTCAGGAGAGTTACCATAGTGACTAAGGGCATATCCCCCGAGAGGCCCTCCTGAACTTGCGTGGTCCAAAAATGGGTCATCCAGCAACCCGCAATGACCGGTCTTTGGGAAAGGCCGGCTGCAGTGTATATAGATTTTAGGGTAATCTCTACCTTTCGAACCCCAGGATCCTTCATAGTAAAGGAGCCTGGGGCAGGCAGCACCGCCTTCCTAGACAGGCGAGAAACAGACATTCACCCCAGGGGGTTCCTCCCAAAATGTTCTACCTTGAGGAGCAAATGGGAAAGTGCTCAAAAAATTTTTGGACACTTGGAATTTTTTGTCTAGATTTTTCCGGGCCTGTTTGGATAAGTCATCTAACTCTGGAGAGTCAGGGAAAGTAACATTGGGCTTGTTTTGTACAAAGAAAAACGACTGCTGTGATGCAGCGTCCTCTAGAGGGAGCTTTAACATCCCTTAAAGCCAAAATGAGGGGTTCAGTACCCTGAGTCGGGATCCCCACTAATACTTACGATCCAGGTCACCCCTATCATCTTGAATATCACCATCTGAATCTAATAGCAGAGCAGGTAAACCACAATTCTGGGTACCTGTATGAGGGGGGGGGGGGGGGGGGTGCTGTGCATCAGCCCTAGCAGCAGTAGATGAGTTTTCTAAACATTAGCAATGAGCTGGAATGACATAACTGACATCATAGTTTTAAGAGACCCTAATAAGTGGGGCTCTGTACCCTCTCCCCCAACCTCTTCACTAATTTGTGGAGATTGACTGCATTGCTCACAGGAAACAGAGTCATTAGATAATGGAGAGAATCCTGTGTGACAGATGCTTACCCAAATTTCACAGTAAGTACAAAAACATACAGATAGTTATAATGCAAGCCTGCCCTATGTGAGAGGAGACACAGAGGGGGAGAATACCAGCACACCCTGAGCTGCACAGCCCCAGTAAGACTGTCAGCTCTGTAAATTACAGTAACAGTAACAAAATGCAGTCCTAAATAGGCTCAGTATAGTGTACACAAGCAGCTCTCCCCCTTAGCTACACCCTGTACCAGTTTCCAGCGTGTCTGTGAGGCAGCAAGCGCTGAGCGTGTGCTGTAGATGGCTGCTGTAAGCAGAGGAAGGCGCCAAAACGCCGCTGGTCCCGCTCTAAGGAAGCTCCACCCCCTCCAATGGCGCTGGAGTTGTACATATTATTTATACTGGCAAAGTCTCCAAATAAGCTTAAAACCTCACACAAGTGCTTAGTTAAGCAGTTTTGTGCCAGTGTACACACGGGGGATCCTAGCGTGACCCCCAAGGGAGGGTCCCGTACGCCGCACTTTGAACCGGGGACCCCCCTAGCGGGGTTCCCGGTGTGTCCTCACCACCAATGTCACCTTCAGGCAGCGTTATGGGTGTGCGGCGTGCTGCGACAGCCAAGGTGCAGTGCTCCACTGAACAAACAGCCCCTCAGGACGGTGGTCATGCAGCAGGGAAGCGGCTCTGCACCTCGCAAGGCCGGTGCCCATCCCCCCCAACTCCCACGGCGCACGTATGCTATTGCCTAGACAGCATGCCAAAAAAAATAATTACGTTTTAAATGAAATTGAAGAAAAAACTCTCTGGAGCTGAACATCTGCATCGTCTCCTGAGGGAACTTTTTTCTAAACTGCCTATGGGATGGGGACATAGAGCGGAGGAGCCAGCACATCCAGTTGAAAAATTTAAAGTGCACTGGCTCCTTTGGACCCCGTCTATACCCCATCGTACTAGTTTCCCCCAATATCCCTTATGGATGCTAGAGAAACTGACAAAAATGGTAGTTCATATAAATTGGTTAAATCCCTGATTTGACCAATCTGTTCAAACAACAGGTAGTATCCGTTTTCCAGTGCTTAGGAGCAAATGGTCGATTGTCATTTTCTCTCATCTATTACCAGATTTTCATTTAACCAGGCAGATCTGCCAGATAATTGTATTGTGTATGCCCAGCTTTAGTACATTTCCCCCATAGTAAAAGATGCAACTACAGCAAAATACACTAAAACGGTGCAGCAGCCGGCAACTCTCATTCCAAGTTGATCGCTCGCTAGCTGTTTTTTGCATAGTCGCCGCTCACAGGGGAGTGTATTTTAGCTTTGCAAGTGTACGATCACATGTGCAGCCGAGCTCTACAAAAACATTTTGTGCAGTTTCTGAGTAGCTCTGAACTTACTTAGCCCTTGCGATCACTTCAGCCTGTCCGGTCCCCGAACGGACGTCAGACACCCACCCTGCAAACGCTTGGACACGCCTGCATTTTTCCAAACACTCCCAGAAAACGGTCAGTTGAAACCCATAAATGCCTTCTTCCTGCCAATCTCCTTGCGATCGCCCATGCGAATGGATTCTTCGTTAAATCCATCGCCCAGCAACGATCCGCTTTGTACCCGTACATCGCGCATGCGCAGTAGTGACCTGATCGCTGCGAAAAAAGGCAGCATGCGATCAGGTCGGAAAGACCCCCAATGTGGACACTGCAGATGATATATGTGAAGGAGACAAAAGGGATTTTAAGTACCCATGCATTTATAAACACACACACACACACACACACACACACACACACACACACACACACACATATTATAACCAAATCTAAAAAAAAATAATAAGAATTTACTCACCGGTAATTCTATTTCTCGTAGTCCGTAGTGGATGCTGGGAACTCCGTAAGGACCATGGGGAATAGCGGGCTCCGAAGGAGGCTGGGCACTCTAGAAAGATTTAGGACTACCTGGTGTGCACTGGCTCCTCCCACTATGACCCTCCTCCAAGCCTCAGTTAGGACACCGTGCCCGGACGAGCAGACATAATAAGGAAGGATTTAGAATCCCGGGTAAGACTCTTACCAGCCACACCAATCACACCGTACAACTCGTGATACTATATCCAGTTTGACAGTATGAAAACAACTGAGCCTCTCAACAGATGGCTCAACAATAACCCTTTAGTTAACAATAACTATTTACAAGTATTGCAGACAATCCGCACTTGGGATGGGCGCCCAGCATCCACTACGGACTACGAGAAATAGAATTACCGGTGAGTAAATTCTTATTTTCTCTAACGTCCTAGTGGATGCTGGGAACTCCGTAAGGACCATGGGGATTATACCAAAGCTCCCAAACAGGCGGGAGAGTGCGGATGACTCTGTAGCACCGAATGAGAGAACTCCAGGTCCTCCTCAGCCAGGGTATCAAATTTGAAGAATTTTGCAAATGTGTTTGCCCCTGACCAAGTAGCTGCTCGGCAAAGTTGTAAAGCCGAGACGCCTCGGGCAGCCGCCCAAGATGAGCCCACCTTCCTTGTGGAATGGGCATTTACAGATTTTGGCTGTGGCATGCCTGCCACAGAATGTGCAAGCTGAATTGTACTACAATCCAGCGAGCAATAGACTGCTTAGAAGCAGGAGCACCTAGCTTGCTGGGTGCATACAGGATAAACAGCGAGTCAGATTTTCTGACTCCAGCCGTCCTGGAAACATATATTTTCAGGGCCCTGACAACGTCTAGCAACTTGGAGTCCTCCAAATCCTTAGTAGCCGCAGGCACCACAATAGGCTGGTTCAGGTGAAACGCTGACACCACCTAAGGGAGAAACTGGGGACGAGTCCTCAATTCTGCCCTATCCATATGGAAAATCAGATAAGGGCTTTTACATGATAAAGCCGCCAATTCCGACACTCGCCTGGCTGAAGCCAAGGCCAATAACATGACCACTTTCCACGTGAGATATTTCAGATCCACGGTTTTTAGTGGCTCAAACCAATGTGATTTTAAGAAACTCAACATCACGTTGAGATCCCAAGGTGCCACAGGAGGCACAAATGGGGGCTGAATATGCAGCACTCCTTTCACAAATGTCTGAACTTCAGGTACTGAAGCTAGTTCTTTTTGAAAGAAAATCGACAGAGCCGAGATCTGTACTTTAATGGAGCCTAGTTTTAGGCCCATATTCACTCCTGCTTGCAGGAAATGCAGAAATCGACCTAGTTGAAATTCCTCTGTTGGGGCCTTTTTGGCCTCGCACCATGCAACATATTTCCGCCATATGCGGTGATAATGCTTTGCCGTAACATCTTTCCTAGCCCTAATAAGCGTAGGAATGACTTCTTCCGGAATACCCTTTTCCTTTAGGATCCGGTGTTCAACCGCCATGCCGTCAAACGCAGCCGCGGTAAGTCTCGGAACAGACAGGGTCCCTGTTGTAGCAGGTCCTGTCTGAGCGGTAGAGGCCACGGGTCCTCTGAGAGCATCTCTTGAAGTTCCGGGTACCACGCTCGTCTTGGCCAATCCGGAACCACGAGAATGGTGTTTACTCCTTGCTTTCTTATTATTCTCAATACCTTTGGTATGAGAGGCAGAGGAGGGAACACATAAACCGACTGGTACACCCACGGTGTCACTAGAGCGTCCACAGCTATCGCCTGAGGGTCCCTTGACCTGGCGCAATATCTTTTTAACTTTTTGTTGAGGCGGGACGCCATCATGTCCACCTGTGGTTTTTCCCAACGGTTTACCATCATCTGGAAGACTTCTGGATGAAGTCCCCACTCTCCCGGGTGGAGGTCGTGTCTGCTGAGGAAGTCTGCTTCCCAGTTGTCCACTCCCGGAATGAACACTGCTGACAGTGCTAGTACATGATTCTCCGCCCATCGGAGAATTCTTGTGGCTTCCGCCATCGCCATCCTGCTTCTTGTGCCGCCCTGTCGATTTACATGGGCGACTGCCGTGATGTTGTCTGACTGAATCAGCACCGGCTGTTGTAGGAGCAGGGATTTTGCTTGATTTAGGGCATTGTAGATGGCCCTTAGTTCCAGAATATTTATGTGAAGGGAAGTCTCCTGACTTGACCATAGTCCTTGGAAGTTTCTTCCCTGTGTGACTGCCCCCCAGCCTCGAAGGCTGGCATCCGTGGTCACCAGGACCCAGTCCTGTATGCCGAACCTGTGGCCCTCTAGAAGATGGGCACTCTGCAGCCACCACAGTAGCGACACCCTGGTTCTTGGAGACAGGGTTATCAAGCGATGCATCCGAAGATGCGATCCGGACCACTGGTCCAACAGGTCCCACTGAAAGATTCTGGCATGGAACCTGCCGAAGGGAATTGCTTCGTAAGAAGCCACCATCTTTCCCAGGACCCGCGTGCAGTGATGCACTGATACCTGTTTTGGTTTCAGGAGGTCTCTGACTAGAGATGACAACTCCCTGGCTTTCTCCTCCGGGAGAAACACTTTTTTCTGGACTGTATCCAGAATCATACCCAGTAACAGTAGTCGTGTCGTTGGAACCAGCTGTGACTTTGGGATATTCAGAATCCAGCCGTGCTGGTGCAGCACCTCCTGAGATAGTGCTACTCCCACCAACAACTGTTCCTTGGACCTCGCTTTTATTAGGAGATCGTCCAAGTACGGGATAATTAAAACTCCCTTTTTTCGAAGGAGTATCATCATTTCCGCCATCACCTTGGTAAATACCCTCGGTGCCGTGGACAGTCCAAACGGCAGCGTCTGGAATTGGTAATGGCAATCCTGTACCACAAATCTGAGGTACTCCTGGTGAGGCTGGTAAATGGGGACATGCAAGTAAGCATCCTTGATGTCCAAGGATACCATGTAATCCCCCTCGTCCAGGCTCGCAATAACCGCCCTGAGCGATTCCATCTTGAACTTGAATTTTTTTATGTATGTGTTCAAGGATTTCAAATTTAAAATGGGTCTCACCGAACCGTCCGGTTTCGGTACCACAAATAGTGTGGAATAGTAACCCCGGCCTTGTTGAAGTAGGGTTACCTTGATTATCACCTGCTGGGAATACAGCTTGTGAATTGCCGCTAGCACAGCCTCCCTGTCTGAGGGAGCAATCGGCAAGGCAGATTTTAGGAACCGGTGGGGTGGAGACGCCTCGAATTCCAGTTTGTACCCCTGAGATACTATTTGAAGGATCCAGGGATCCACCTGTGAGCGAGCCCACTGATCGCTGAAATTCTTGAGGCGGCCCCCCACCGTACCTGGCTCCGCCTGTGGAGCCCCACCGTCATGCGGCGGACTTGGAAGAAGAAGCGGGTGAGGACTTTTGCTCCTGGGAACCTGCTGTTTGTTGCAGTCTTTTTCCCCTACCTCTGCCTCTGGACAGAAAGGACCCGCCTTTTCCACGCCTGTTTTCCTGGGTCCGAAAGGACTGAACCTGATAAAACGGCGCCTTCTTAGGCTGTGAGGGGACATGGGGTAAAAACGCTGACTTCCCAGACGTTGCTGTGGAAACTAGGTCCGAGAGACCATCCCCAAATAATTCCTCACCCTTATATGGTAACACTTCCATGTGCTTTTTTGAATCTGCATCTCCTGTCCACTGGCGAGTCCATAAGCCTCTCCTAGCAGAAATGGACAATGCACTTATTTTAGATGCCAATCGGCAGATTTCCCTTTGTGCATCTCTCATATATAAGACTGAGTCTTTTATATGGTCTATGGTTAACAGGATCGTGTCTCTGTCTAATGTGTCAATATTTTCTGACAGTTTATCTGACCACGCAGCGGCAGCACTGCACATCCAAGCTGACGCAATAGCTGGCCTAAGTATAATGCCTGTGTGTGTATATACAGACTTCAGGATCGCCTCCTGCTTTCTATCAGCAGGTTCCTTGAGGGCGGCCGTATCCGGAGACGGTAGTGCCACCTTTTTAGACAAACGTGTGAGCGCTTTATCCACTCTAGGGGGTGATTCCCAACGTGACCTATCCTCTGGCGGGAAAGGGAACGCCATTAGTACCTTCTTAGGAATTACCAATTTTTTATCAGGGAAAGCCCACGCTTCTTCACACACTTCATTTAATTAATCTGATGGGGGAAAAAAATAAGAATTTACTTACCGATAATTCTATTTCTCGTAGTCCGTAGTGGATGCTGGGAACTCCGTAAGGACCATGGGGAATAGCGGCTCCGCAGGAGACTGGGCACAAAAGTAAAAGCTTTCTGACTAGCTGGTGTGCACTGGCTCCTCCCCCTATGACCCTCCTCCAAGCCTCAGTTAGGATACTGTGCCCGGACGAGCGTACATAATAAGGAAGGATCTTGAATCCCGGGTAAGACTCATACCAGCCACACCAATCACACCGTACAACTTGTGATCTGAACCCAGTTAACAGTATGATAAACGTAGGAGCCTCTGAAAAGATGGCTCACAACAATAAACAACCCGATTTTTGTAACAATAACTATATACAAGTATTGCAGACAATCCGCACTTGGGATGGGCGCCCAGCATCCACTACGGACTACGAGAAATAGAATTATCGGTAAGTAAATTCTTATTTTCTCTGACGTCCTAGTGGATGCTGGGAACTCCGTAAGGACCATGGGGATTATACCAAAGCTCCCAAACGGGCGGGAGAGTGCGGATGACTCTGCAGCACCGAATGAGAGAACTCCAGGTCGTCCTCAGCCAGGGTATCAAATTTGTAAAATTTAGCAAACGTGTTTGCCCCTGACCAAGTAGCTGCTCGGCAAAGTTGTAAAGCCGAGACCCCTCAGGCAGCCGCCCAAGATGAGCCCACTTTCCTTGTGGAATGGGCTTTTACAGATTTTGGCTGTGGCAGGCCTGCCACAGAATGTGCAAGCTGAATTGTACTACAAATCCAACGAGCAATCGTCTGCTTAGAAGCAGGAGCACCCAGCTTGTTGGGTGCATACAGGATAAACAGCGAGTCAGATTTTCTGACTCCAGCCGTCCTGGAAACATATATTTTCAGGGCCCTGACTACGTCCAGCAACTTGGAGTCCTCCAAGTCCCTAGTAGCCGCAGGCACCACAATAGGCTGGTTCATGTGAAACGCTGAAACCACCTTAGGGAGAAATTGAGGGCGAGTCCTCAGTTCTGCCCTGTCTGAATGAGCCGCCAATTCTGAGACACGCCTGGCTGAAGCCAGGGCTAACAGCATGACCACTTTCCATGTGAGATATTTCAATTCCACAGTGGTGAGTGGTTCAAACCAATGTGACTTTAGGAGACTCAACACTACATTGAGATCCCAAGGTGCCACTGGAGGCACAAAAGGAGGCTGTATATGCAGTACCCCTTTGACAAACGTCTGAACTTCAGGCACTGAAGCCAGTTCTTTTTGGAAGAAGATCGACAGGGCCGAAATTTGAACCTTAATGGACCCTAATTTTAGGCCCATAGATAGTCCTGTTTGCAGGAAATGCAGGAAACGATCCAGTTGAAATTCCTCTGTAGGGGCCTTCTTGGCCTCACACCACGCAACATATTTTCGCCAAATGTGGTGATAATGTTTTGCGGTTACATCCTTTCTGGCCTTGACCAGGGTAGGGATGACTTCATCTGGAATGCCTTTTTCCTTCAGGATCCGGCGTTCAACCTCCATGCCGTCAAACGCAGCCGCGGTAAGTCTTGGAACAGACAAGGTCCCTGCTGGAGCAGGTCCTTCCTTAGAGGTAGAGGCCACGGGTCCTCTGTGAGCATCTCTTGAAGTTCCGGGTACCAAGTCCTTCTTGGCCAATCCGGAGCCACGAGTATAGTTCTTACTCCTCTCCGTCTTATAATTCTCAATACCTTGGGTATGAGAGGCAGAGGAGGGAACACATACACTGACTGGTACACCCACGGTGTTACCAGAGCGTCCACAGCTATTGCCTGAGGGTCCCTTGACCTGGCGCAATACCTGTCTAGTTTTTTGTTGAGGCGGGACGCCATCATGTCCACCTTTGGTTTTTCCCAACGGTTTACAATCATGTGGAAGACTTCTGGATGAAGTCCCCACTCTCCCGGGTGGAGGTCGTGTCTGCTGAGGAAGTCTGCTTCCCAGTTGTCCACTCCCGGAATGAACACTGCTGACAGTGCTATCACATGATTTTCCGCCCAGCGAAGAATCCTTGCAGCTTCTGCCATTGCCCTCCTGCTTCTTGTGCCGCCCTGTCTGCTTACGTGGGCGACTGCCGTGATGTTGTCCGATTGGATCAATACCGACTGACCCTGAAGCAGAGGCCTTGCTTGGCTTAGGGCATTGTAAATTGCCCTTAGTTCCAGGATATTTATGTGAAGAGACGTTTCCATGCTTGACCACAAGCCCTGGAAATTTCTCCCCTGTGTGACTGCTCCCCAGCCTCTCAGGCTGGCATCCGTGGTCACCAGAATCCAGTCCTGAATGCCGAATCTGCAGCCCTCTAGAAGATGAGCACTCTGCAACCACCACAGGAGAGACACCCTTGTCCTTGGAGATAGGGTTATCCGCTGATGCATCTGAAGATGCGATCCGGACCATTTGTCCAGCAGATCCCACTGAAAAGTTCTTGCATGGAATCTTCCGAATGGAATCGCTTCGTAAGAAGCCACCATCTTTCCCAGGACCCTTGTGCATTGATGCACTGACACTTGTCCTGGTTTCAGGAGGTTCCTGACTAGCTCGGATAACTCCCTGGCCTTCTCCTCCGGGAGAAACACCTTTTTCTGGACTGTGTCCAGAATCATCCCTAGGAACAGTAGACGTGTTGTTGGAATCAGCTGCGATTTTGGAATATTTAGAATCCACCCGTGCTGACGTAGCACCACCTGAGATAGTGCTACTCCGACCTCTAACTGTTCCCTGGATCTTGCCCTTATCAGGAGATCGTCCAAGTAAGGGATAATTAAGACGCCTTTTCTTCGAAGAAGAATCATCATTTCGGCCATTACCTTGGTAAAGACCCGTGGTGCCGTGGACAATCCAAACGGCAGCGTCTGAAACTGATAATGACAGTTCTGTACCACAAACCTGAGGTACCCTTGGTGAGAAGGGTAGATTGGGACATGGAGATAAGCATCTTTGATGTCCAGAGACACCATATAGTCCCCTTCTTCCAGGTTCGCTATCACTGCTCTGAGTGATTCCATCTTGAATTTGAACCGTTTTATGTAAGTGTTCAATGATTTCAGATTTAAAATCGGTCTCACCGAGCCGTCCGGCTTCGGTACCACAAACAGCGTGGAATAATACCCCTT
This sequence comes from Pseudophryne corroboree, assembly GCF_028390025.1. Lineage (NCBI taxonomy): Eukaryota > Metazoa > Chordata > Amphibia > Anura > Myobatrachidae > Pseudophryne > Pseudophryne corroboree. The sequence continues at coordinate 160,654,704 of NC_086449.1, forward strand.
TCCCTGTTGTAGGAGGGGTACCTTGATTATCACCTGCTGGGAATACAGCTTGTGAATAGCTTCCAATACTGCCTCCCTGTCGGAGGGAGACGTTGGTAGAGCAGACTTCAGGAACCGGCGAGGGGGAGACGTCTCGAATTCCAATTTGTACCCCTGTGATACTACCTGCAGGATCCAGGGGTCCACTTGCGAGTGAGCCCACTACGCGTTGAAATTTTTGAGACGGGCCCCCACCGTGCCTGAGTCCGCTTGTAAAGCCCCAGCGTCATGCTGAACACTTGGCAGAAGCGGGGGAGGGCTTCTGATCCTGGGAAGAGGCTGCCTGCTGCAGTCTTTTACCCCTTCCTCTGCCCCGGGGCAGAAATGAGTGGCCTTTTGCCCGCTTGCCCTTATGGGGACGAAAGGACTGAGTTTGAAAAGACGGTGTCTTTTTCTGCTGAGAGGTGACCTGGGGTAAAAAGGTGGATTTCCCAGCCGTCGCCGTGGCCACCAGGTCTGACAGACCGACCCCAAATAACTCCTCCCCTTTATACGGCAAAACTTCCATATGCCGTTTGGAATCCGCATCACCTGACCACTGTCGTGTCCATAAACTTCTTCTGGCAGAAATGGACAACGCACTTACTCTTGATGCCAGGGTGCAAATATCCCTCTGTGCATCTCGCATATATAGTAATGCATCCTTTAAATGCTCTATAGTCAATAATATACTGTCCCTATCCAGGGTATCAATATTTTCAGTCAGGGAATCCGACCAAGCCACTCCAGCGCTGCACATCCAGGCTGAGGCGATTGCTGGTCGTAGTATAACACCAGTATGTGTGTATATACCTTTTAGGATATTTTCCAGCTTTCTATCAGCTGGTTCCTTGAGGGCGGCCGTATCAGGAGACGGTAACGCCACTTGTTTTGATAAGCGTGTGAGCGCCTTATCTACCCTAGGGGGTGTTTCCCAACGCGCCCTAACCTCTGGCGGGAAAGGGTATAATGCCAATAATTTATTAGAAATCAGCAGTTTTTTATCTGGGGAAACCCACGCTTTGTCACACACCTCATTTAATTCATCTGATTCAGGAAAAACTATGGGTAGTTTTTTCACACCCCACATAATACCCCTTTTTGTGGTACTTGTAGTATCAGAAATGTTCAAAACCTCCTTCATTGCCGTGATCATGTAACGTGTGGCCCTACTGGACATTACGTTTGTCTCGTCACCGTCGACACTGGAGTCAGTATCCGTGTCTGGGTCTGTGTCGACCATCTGAGGTAACGGGCGCTTTAGAGCCCCTGACGGTGTTTGAGACGCCTGGACAGGCACTAACTGATTTGCCGGCTGTCTCATGTCGTCAACAGTTTTTTGCAAAGTGCTGACACTGTCACGTAATTCCTTCCATACTACCATCCAGTCAGGTGTCGACTCCCTAGGGGGTGACATCACTATTACAGGCAATTGCTCAGCCTCCACATCATTTTCCTCCTCATACATGTCGACACAATCGTACCGACACACAGCACACACACAGGGAATGCTCTGATAGAGGACAGGACCCCACGAGCCCTTTGGGGAGACAGAGGGAGAGTTTGCCAGCACACACCAGAGCGCTATATATATGCAGGGATAACCTTATATAAGTGTTTCTCCCTTCTATAGCTGCTGTATATGTATTTTCTGCCAATTAGTGCCCCCCCTCTCTTGTTTTACCCTGATTCTGTAGCAGGACTGCAGGGGAGAGTCAGGGAGCCGTCCTTCCAGCGGAGCTGTGAGGAAAAATGGCGCTTGTGTGCTGAGGAGATAGGCTCCGCCCCCTTTTCGGCTGCCTTTTCTCCCGCTTTTTTTAGGAAAACTGGCAGGGGTTAAATGCATCCATATAGCCCAGGAGCTATATGTGATGCATTTCTTTAGCCATATAAGGTTTAAAACATGTTTTATTGCGTCTCAGGGCGCTCCCCCCCCAGCGCCCTGCACCCTCAGTGACCGGAGTGTGAAGTGTGCCGAGAGCAATGGCGCACAGCTGCAGTGCTGTGCGCTACCTTATTGAAGACAGGAACGTCTTCTGCCGCCGATTTTTCCGGACCTCTTCGCTCTTCTGGCTCTGTAAGGGGGCCGGCGGCGCGGCTCCGGGACCCATCCAGGCTGAACCTGTGATCGTCCCTCTGGAGCTAATGTCCAGTAGCCAAGAAGCCCAATCCACTCTGCATGCAGGTGAGTTCGCTTCTTCTCCCCTTAGTCCCACGATGCAGTGAGCCTGTTGCCAGCAGGTCTCACTGAAAATAAAAAAACCTATTTAAAACTTTTACTCTAAGCAGCTCTGGAGAGCTACCTAGCATGCACCCTTCTCGGCCGGGCACAAAAATCTAACTGAGGCTTGGAGGAGGGTCATAGGGGGAGGAGCCAGTGCACACCAGCTAGTCAGAAAGCTTTTACTTTTGTGCCCAGTCTCCTGCGGAGCCGCTATTCCCCATGGTCCTTACGGAGTTCCCAGCATCCACTAGGACGTCAGAGAAACTACGGGTAGTTTTTTCTCTCCAAACATAATACCCTTTTTAGTGGTACCAGTAGTTATATCAGAAATGTTTAACACCTCTTTCATTGCCTCAATCATACAGTGAATGGCCTTAGTGGGCATCAGGTTTGACTCATCGTCGTCGACACTGGTGTCAGTATCCGTGTCGACATCTGGGTCTGCTTGAGGTAGCGGGCGTTTTAGAGCCCCTGACGACCCATGCGACGCCTGGGCAGGCACGAGCTGAGAAGTCGGCTGTCCCACATTTGGCATGTCGTCGATTTTCTTATATAAGGAGTCTATACGTGCACTCATTACTTTCCATAAGCCCATCCACTCAGGTGTCTGCCCCGCAGGGGGTGACATCCCTTCTAAAGGCATCTGCTCCGCCTCCACATCATTATCCTCATCAAACATGTCGACACAGCCGTACCGACACACCGCACACACACAAGGAATGCTCCGAATGAGGACAGGACCCACAAAAGCCCTTTGGGGGGACAGAGTGAGAGTATGCCAGCACACACCAAAGCGCTATATAATGCAGGGACTAACTAAGTTATGTCCCCTATAGCTGCTTTTTATATTACATATGTATTGCGCCCAAATTCAGTGCCCCCCCTCTCTGTTTTTACCCTGTTCTGAAGTGTAGACTGCAGGGGAGAGCCAGGGAGCTTCCTTCCAGCGGATCTGTGAAGGAGAAATGGCGCCAGTGTGTCTGAGGGAGATAGCTCCGCCCCTTTTCCGCGGCCTATTCTCCCGCTTTTTTCTGGATTCTGGCAGGGGAATTTACCACATATATAGCCTCTAGGGCTATATATTGTGGTATTTTTGCCAGCCAAGGTGTTTTTATTGCAGCTCAGGGCGCCCCCCCCCCAAGCGCCCTGCACCCTCAGTGACCGGAGTGTGAAGTGTGCATGAGGAGCAATGGCGCACAGCTGCAGTGCTGTGCGCTACCTTGGTGAAGACTGATGTCTTCTGCCGCCGATTTTCCGGACCTCTTCTTGCTTCTGGCTCTGTAAGGGGGACGGCGGCGCGGCTCCAGGACCGAACACCAAGGACTGGGCCTGCGGTCGATCCCTCTGGAGCTAATGGTGTCCAGTAGCCTAAGAAGCCCAATCCGGCTGCAAGCAGGCGAGTTCGCTTCTTCTCCCCTTAGTCCCTCGCTGCAGTGAGCCTGTTGCCAGCAGGTCTCACTGAAAATAAAAAACCTAAAATTATACTTTCTTTCTAAGGGCTCAGGAGAGCCCCTAGTGTGCATCCAACCTCGGCCGGGCACGAAATCTAACTGAGGCTTGGAGGAGGGTCATAGTGGGAGGAGCCAGTGCACACCAGGTAGTCCTAAATCTTTCTAGAGTGCCCAGCCTCCTTCGGAGCCCGCTATTCCCCATGGTCCTTACGGAGTTCCCAGCATCCACTAGGACGTTAGAGAAAAAATAAATTATCATGAGATTTTTGTCATGCATTAGATATGAAGTCTACGTTACCAAAATAAACTTGGAAAGAACAGTTACGTCTGACAAACCCTTCACCTACAACAGACGTGAACAGCTACATTCCAACTGTCCGTACCATCATCAAGAACTAATGTATATAAACAGAGATGGGGAGGCGGAAAAATGACCATGTCCATCAAGTTCAGCACGTTTCTTGCAAACACTGGGGATGCTCAGGGTCCCCACAGCAATTAATCTGTTCAGAGACACGGGCAAGTTTAGTGTGTTGATTAGTTGTGGTACACAACATCTCCCGACTTAAGCCCTAGATGTGAAGCGGACAACTTAATAGCTCCAGGAACTCATTCCCATATCTTAGCAATCTCATGTTTAATTGAGTCCACCCCCATTGTGTAGTTATTGCAGATATAAATATATGCCTACTTACAGCAAAAATCTATGTATACACACTGGGCTTGACAGGTGGAAAAAAAAAAAAGGAGATTTATGGTAAGAACTTACCTTAGTTAAATCTCTTTCTGCGAGGTACACTGGGTTCCACAGGGATAGCATCGGGGTGTAGAGTTGGATCCGGTGAGGAAGGCCATCCCACTCGGAGAGTATCAACTTCTGCAGAGGGCAGGAATGAAATTGACCATACTCCACCATGTCGAAAGCCGACAACATGAGGCCTAGTACTTGCATCGCCGAGTGTATCGACACACATGGTCGAGAGAGGAAGCATCTTATCCTGTCCTGAAGTTTCAGGACCTTCTCCGGAGTCAAAAACAACCGCTGAGTGTGGGTGTCCAATAGTGCTCCCAAGTGCACCATACTCTGAGTAGGGACCAGGGAAGATTACTTCCAGGTGATGAGCCACCCATGGGTTTGCAGGAATTGGACCGTCAGTTCCAGATGACAGAGGAGAACCTCTGGAGAGTTCGCCCGGATCAACAAGTCGTCCAGATACGGTAGGATCCAGATACCCTGACGGCAGAGTACAGCCGTCATGACCTTGGTGAAAATACTTGGAGCCGTGGTCAGACCAAAAGGTAAGGCCTGGAATTGAAAATGGAGGTTGCCAAGAGCAAACCACAGGTATTGCTGATGCGACACTGCAATAGGTATATGCAGGTAAGCATCCTGTATGTCCAGGGATACCATATAGTCCTTGGGCTCCAAAGCCAGAACAATAGAGCGAAGAGTTTCCATACGGAATTTGGAAACTTTCACAAACTTGTTTAAAGACTTGAGGTTGAGAATGGGCCGGGAAGAACCATTTGGCTTCGGAACTAGGAACAGCGTTGAATAGTACCCCCTGCCTCTCTGAGTCAGAGGCACCGGCACTATCACTCCCGTGTCCAGGAGGGATTGCACCACCAGATAGAGAGTTTTTGCTTTCACCAGATCTGTAGGGACGGGACGTTTGTCAAGCAAAACTGGCGATGGGGACGTTTCTTTAAAGAGATGATATATCCGTGAGCGATGACTTCCCTTACCCAGGCATCCGAAGTGGTCTGTGACCATACCTGAGCAAACCGTAGAAGTCGGCCTCCCACCCTGGGATCCCCCAGAGAGAGGCCCGCCCCGTCATGCGGAAGGCTTGTCTGTTTTGGAAGCAGGCTGATGGGCAGCCCAGGCACGTTTAAGTTTGGGCTTAGTGGGTTTGGAAGTGCGAGGCTGTTTCGGGTACGCATGACCCTTTGCTTTACCTGGAGGTCTAAAGGAACGAAAGCAAGTACTCTTAGACTTCGGGACGGAGGTGTAGTACTAGGTAGACATGCAGTCTTAGCCAATGCTAAGTCAGCAACAATCTTATTGAGGTCTTCCCCAAAAAGTATGTTTCCCTTAAAAGAGATCACCTCCAAGGTCTTTTTAGAGTCCAGATCTACAGACCAGGACCGCAACCAGAGGATCCAGCGAGCCAGAATAGACGCTGATGATGCAGGCGGCTTTACAGAGGAGACCATGTCCAGCAGCCCCAAAGTCAGCTCAGTAGGTGTGTAATGGCCCCCAAACGCTTACAGGGAGTGAGGGAGATAGAGAGATGCAGCTCCAGGGTGGGAAAATAAGCAGTAAATGGCGGCTGGGGGAGGGGCTACAGGTCAGAGCCTTATCCCCTTGCTGGACTTCACCACCAGGTACTGCGGGCAAAACGGATTGAGGTAATCCGACCTGTGCCCTTGCGGTCTAGTGGGGTCCCTGTACGGCCACAGTGTCCACGCCAGTGCGCGCGGTCCTTCTCCTAAAGACCGCGCAGGATCGCGATTTCCAGCGGGTCCCGCCTGGGTGACCCTCTTACCTTCTCCCTTGATGCGGCCACGCGATCCCAGAGAGCAGCGGCAAGTGTGTGCGCCCTAGTGGAACCTGGAGCTCTCCACTGTAAGTGTCCGGCAACCAGGGCGCGGGAGTATACAGCGCCGCCGCAGCACGATATGTCAGAATGACATATAGCACTTGTAAGTGCCAATGCTGCGGCCCTTGAAGTCTTCTGAAAAGCTCTTTTCAGGGCTACCCAGTGCAGCCCTCCCTGTTAGCTGCCTGCACTGCAGGCACCAACTTACAAACTAAGCTCCAGTGCCTGGAGGCGGGGATATAGAGGAGGCGGCGCTAAGCATCTTGGGAACAGTCAAAGTTTTTAGCCTGTAGGCGCATCGGATCAAGATCCAACTCTACACCCCGATGTTATCCCTGTGGAACCCCAGTGTACCCCGCCTCAGAAACCGATAATTCTACTCACCGACAATTGCATTTCTTTGAGAGACTAAATGGCAGCTACTACACTGGGACAGTATCCCATTCCTAAACAAGAAGCTTATTCCAATGGAGCGCTCACCTTGTGTATATAGTCCAGCTCCTCGTCTTCCCCCTTATCTTTTGAGTGTCTGTCTCCCAAACACAATTAAGGAGGGGTATTCTATAGGCTGCCATAGAGTCTCTCTAAGAAATGGATTTATCAGAGAGTATAATTCGTTGTTTTCTTCTTCATTCTTTCATGGCAGCCATTGCTCTGGGATGTACCAAAGTAGAATGCGGAGAAGGCTAATAACCAGTCAAATCAGGCACATGCGACTAGTCGCACACGTGTTCCATAGGCACTGCATTATTCGATCGCTGGTGCATAAAGTTGCAGCACAGCAAGTCGCTGCTGCAATATGTATACATGTGATGTACAGCAGTATCACTGCAAGGATGTACAAGTACAGATGTAGCAGCGTACAAGTGAAACTTATTATAAATATACACCTTGCAGAATTAGACTTCCAGGTGGGAGTCCTTTATATTTAAAGCACAGTGACTCAATAACGTATTTAGAGAAATCCAAGCTGGTGTTGCACAGATGTCCTTACTGACGCCTGGGCCTTATTCACCCCATGAAGGCGATACGGTCATAGTTGAGCGCCAATTAGCAACGGGGGTTTAGTTCCCCCCTATGGCTGTGATAGCAAAGTCAGACATCCTTGTGGATTGTTCTAACTGTACCTGGTAGAATAGAATCAGCCTTCTCTGACTGAACTTCAACATAGTCCATTATAGTTTTCTTAATCACTGTCTCATCCATGGAACTATAGCCATAGTTGAGGCCATCATACCCGGGAGACAAAGCCGTGTAAAGCTGGACATACATACATACATACATACATACATACATACTTACTATGGGCCTAAATCAGAGGCGTTTTGTCTGCTGCACATGTGTCTTAAGCTGGGTACATACTGGGCGATATATCGTGGGCGTTTCGGCGGGTGTGTACCAGCAATATGTCTGTGAATGGCGTTGTTGTTGTAGGCCTATGTATCTGCAGATATATCTGGTTGGGTATGCGTGACCAGCGGTCACCATACCGACGCCAGGAACCCAGTATCGAGATAGCCAGCCGGGGGGTGCAACAAGCCCCTTGCAGGCTCAGTGGTGAGCGGCACTCGCCATTACCACTACGGGTGGGAATAGTCCCTGCTAGTTGGCATGCAGACTGTCCGGATTGTGAGGGGGCAGGATGAGGTAGTGTTCACGCTAGGCTGTTTTAGCACAATTTTTTTAAGGGCAAAATCCGCCCTGCTAAAACAGCCGCCCGCTTCCTGCCCTCCCAGCGTGTAAAGATGCCATGCACATGCGCACGGCATCTATTCACTCTGTGGGAGAGAGCTTGGGGAAGCACAGCACGCACGCCCCCAACAGTGATGCCGCCGGCCGCCCACGCCCCCTATAATAACGTCTGTGGGCCGCACTGCCCACTTCAATGATGTTAAATGACCACGCCCCCTATTTTGCGTGGCCACGCTCCCTTTTCCAGCGCCCTGCCCGATTCCTAGAGTGAACACTATGGGGAGAGGTATTGTGACTGCCGGTCGCATAACTACATCCCGATATATAAGTGCATCATGTTGTGTGAACGGGCGGTCCGTATACTTGCTGCAGAGGCTGCCGGTGACTAACATCTCTAATGGGAGGGCACATGTAAATGCCCGCCCAGTGATGTCAGCCACGACACATCGGGCCAACAATATGGTAGGTGTGTAAGCACTTACCAATCGTCAGATAGGTCGGTAGATCAGCCGGACAACCGTTTCGTCATCCTAGTGTGTACCCTGCATTAGCTGCACTGCGCAAGTACCGCAATGATCTTGCGATGGCAGTCGCACTGTGGATGTAAACTCAGGCTGATCAACAGGCAGCCACCATTTTGGGGAGATAACGGGGTGTGTCGGTTAAAACACAGGCGTGTCATGACCATTTTGTAAGCATCACAGTCTGGCTCAGGCACCAGTTGCGACGGACATTCTGAGAAACAGTAGAGTTGCTCGGAGGTCCGATGGTGAGACCGATGCTGTGTCTTCGTACTCAAGAGCTGAAGCCTAGAAGATGCCGGTGGACATCTCATTACGAAAGATGTCTCCTGTGGCCCTTGCATATCTTCCCAGATCTGCTGTGTACAAAGACGCAGCACCAAACCAATCCGAGTGCATAGGTTACATTATAATAGAAAGACATTTTCCCAGTACAGACAAACACTGACCTTCCATATTCCATATCTAATACCCCTTTTACGCCGCACAAATAACCCGGTATCGACGCGGCATGTAGCCGACATGACCCGGGAATAAAGCAGTGTTATTCCCGGGATGAATACCGGGTCAATGGCAGCGTAAATGGGCATCGACTCGGGACTCGTTCACTACAACAGGGAGAGGCAACGTGGAGATGATCTGATCTTCCAGCGCCGCCTCTGCCCCTGCTGCCGGCTCCCCCCCCCGCTGCTATGGCAACCCGCCCATATTGCCAGGTCGGGGAAGACAGCAGCAGCGTCCAATGCCAGATCCCACCCGGGAAGGACCCGTTTCCAATTCGCGGGTGGGATCCGGTATTGGCGGTGTGAAAGGGGTATTTAGTATCAAATATATTCAGACATTCAGGACCACCATCCTTCTCCAGGTGAGGAATATTTATTACAAAAAAAAAAACATAATAATAACAACACTTCATAAAAATTCTTATTGACCCAAATGTGATGTTTAAATGAAATAATAAGATTTTACTCACCGGTAAATCTATTTCTCGTAGTCCGTAGTGGATGCTGGGTACTCCGTAAGGACCATGGGGAATAGACGGGCTCCGCAGGAGACTGGGCACTCTAAAGAAAGATTTAGGTCTACCTGGTGTGCACTGGCTCCTCCCCCTATGACCCTCCTCCAAGCCTCAGTTAGGACACTGTGCCCGGAAGAGCTGACACAATAAGGAAGGATTTTGAATCCCGGGTAAGACTCATACCAGCCACACCAATCACACCATATAACTCGTGATAGGAACCCCGGTTAACAGTATGATAACAATGGAGCCTCTGAACAGATGGCTCGCAATGACAACCCGATTTTTGTAACAATAACTATTTACAAGTATTGCAGACAATCCGCACTTGGGATGGGCGCCCAGCATCCACTACGGACTACGAGAAATAGATTTACCGGTGAGTAAAATCTTATTTTCTCTGACGTCCTAGTGGATGCTGGGTACTCAGTAAGGACCATGGGGATTATACCAAAGCTCCCAAACAGGCGGGAGAGTGCGGATGACTCTGCAGCACCGAATGAGAGAACTCCAGGTCCTCCTCAGCCAGGGTATCAAATTTATAAAATTTAGCAAACGTGTTTGCCCCTGACCAAGTAGCAGCTCGGCAAAGTTGTAAAGCCGAGACCCCTCGGGCAGCCGCCCAAGATGAGCCCACCCTCCTTGTGGAATGGGCTTTCACATTTTTAGGCTGCGGTAGCCCCACCGTAGAATGCGCTAGCTGAATAGTGCTACAAATCCAGCGCGCGATAGACTGCTTAGAAGCAGGTGCACCCAGCTTGTTGGGTGCATATAGAACAAACAGCGAGTCAGTTTTCCTGACTCCAGCCGTCCTGGAAACATAAATTTTCAGGGCCCTGACTACGTCCAGAAACTTGGAATCCTCCAAGTCCCTAGTAGCCGCAGGCACCACAATAGGTTGGTTCAAGTGAAAAGCTGACACCACCTTCGGGAGAAACTGAGGACGAGTCCTCAACTCTGCCCTATCCATATGGAAAATCAGATAGGGGCTTTTACAGGACAAAGCCGCCAATTCTGACACCCGTCTGGCTGAAGCCAGAGCCAACAACATAACCACTTTCCACGTGAGATATTTTAAATCCACAGTCTTAAGTGGCTCAAACCAATGTGATTTTAGAAATTCCAAGACCACATTGAGATCCCAAGGTGCCACTGGGGGCACAAAAGGAGGCTGTATATGCAGGACTCCCTTGACAAAAGTCTGAACTTCAGGCAGTGAAGCCAGTTCTTTCTGGAAGAAAATCGACAGGGCCGAGATCTGGACCTTAATGGACCCCAATTTGAGGCCCAAAGTCACACCTGCTTGCAGGAAGTGTAAGAAACGACCCAGTTGAAATTCCTCCGTTGGGGCCTTCTTGGCCTCACACCAAGCAACATATTTCCGCCAAATGCGGTGATAATGCTTTGCGGTGACATCCTTCCTGGCTTTGATCAGGGTAGGGATGACTTCCTCCGGAATACCTTTTTCCTTCAGGATCCGGCGTTCAACCGCCATGCCGTCAAACGCAGCCGCGGTAAGTCTTGGAACAGACAGGGTCCCTGCTGCAGCAGGTCTTGTCTGAGCGGCAGAGGCCAAGGGTCCTCTGCAAGCATCTCTCGAAGTTCCGGGTACCAAGTCCTTCTTGGCCAATCCGGAGCCACGAGAATAGTTCTCACTCCTCGCCTTCTTATTATTCTCAGTACCTTGGGTATGAGGGGCAGAGGAGGAAACACATAAACCGACTGGTACACCCACGGTGTCACTAGAGCGTCCACAGCGATCGCCTGAGGGTCCCTTCACCTGGCGCAATATCTTTTTAGCTTTTTGTTTAGGCGGGACGCCATCATGTCCACCTGTGGTTTTTCCCAACGGTTGACCAGCATTCGGAAAACTTCTGGATGAAGTCCCCATTCTCCCGGGTGGAGGTCGTGCCTGCTGAGGAAGTCTGCTTCCCAGTTGTCCACTCCCGGAATGAATACTGCTGTCAGTGCTAACACATGATTCTCTGCCCATCGGAGAATCCTTGTGGCTTCTGCCATTGCCCTCCTGCTTCTTGTGCCGCCCTGTCTGTTTACATGGGCGACCGCCGTGATGTTGTCTGACTGGATCAGCACCGGCCGGTTCTGAAGCAGGGGTCTTGCTTGACTTAGGGCATTGTAAATGGCCCTTAGCTCCAGAATATTTATGTGAAGTGAAATCTCCTGATTTGACCATAGTCCTTGGAAATTTCTTCCCTGTGTGACTGCCCCCCAGCCCCGAAGGCTGGCGTCCGTGGTCACCAGGACCCAGTCCTGTATCCCGAATCTGCGGCCCTCTAGTAGATGAGCAGTCTGCAGCCACCACAGCAGTGACACCCTGGTTCTTGCCGATAGGGTTATCCGCTGTTTAATCTGGAGATGGGACCCGGACCATTTGTCCAACAGGTCCCACTGGAAAGTCCTTGCGTGGAACCTTCCGAATGGACTTGCCTCGTACGAAGCTACCATCTTTCCCAGGACTCGTGTGCATTGATGTACCGACACCTGTCCCGGTTTTAGGATGTCTCTGACTAGAGATGACAACTCCTCGGCTTTTTCCACTGGAAGAAACACTCTTTTCTGGTCTGTGTCCAGAATCATTCCCAGGAACAGAAGACGTGTCGTCGGGACCAGCTGTGACTTTAGAATATTGAGAATCCAGCCGTGCTGTTGTAGCACGTCCCGAGCAAGTGCTACCCTTACTATCAACTGTTCGATGGACCTCGCCTTTATCAGGAGATCGTCCAAGTACAGGATAATTGAAACTCCTTTCTTGCGAAGGAGTATCATCATTTCGGCCATTACCTTGGTAAAGACCCTCGGTGCCGTGGATAACCCAAACGGCAGCGTCTGGAACGGATAGTGACAGTCCTGTACCACAAATCTGAGGTACTCCTGGTGAGGAGGGTAAATGGAGACATGTAGGTACGCATCCTTGATGTCCAGGGAGACCATGTAGTCCCCCTCCTCCAGGCTCGCAATAACCGCCCTGAGCGATTCCATCTTGAACTTGAACCTTTTGATATAAGTGTTCAAGGATTTTAAATTTAAGATGGATCTCACCGAACCGTCCGGTTTCGGGACCACAAACATTGTGGAATAGTAACCCTTTCCTTGCTGAAGGAGGGGTACCTTGACAATCACTTGCTGTGAATACAGGTTTTGAATAGCCACCAACACTGCCTCCCTGGCAGAGGGAGTTGCCGGTAAGGCAGATTTTAGGAAACGGCGGGGGGGGGAGACGTCTCGAATTCCAGTCTGTACCCCTGAAGTACTACTTGAAGGACCCAGGGATCCACCTGTGAGAGAGCCCACTGTGTGCTGAAATTTTTGAGACGGGCCCCCACCGTACCCGGGTCCGCCTGAGCAGCCCCAGCGTCATGCTGTGGACTTACCGGACGCAGGGGAGGACTTCTGCTCTTGGGAACTAGCTGTGTGTTGCAGCTTTTTTCATCTACCTTTGCCTCTCGGCAGAAAGGATGAGCCTCTAGCCCTCTTGCTTTTCTGGGGCCGCAAGGACTGTACCTGATAATACGGTGCTTTCTTTTGCTGTGGGGCATCCTGTGGCAAAAAGGTCGATTTCCCAGCAGTAGCTGTGGACACGAGGTCCGAAAGACCATCCCCAAACAGTTCCACCTCCTTATAGGGCAAAACCTCCATGTGCCGCTTTGAGTCGGCATCGCCAGCCCATTGCCGAGTCCATAACCCCCTTCTGGCGGCAATGGACATAGCGCTTATTCTTGATGCCAGCCGGCAAATATCCCTCTGTGCATCACGCATGTATAAGACTGCATCTTTTATATGCTCAATCGTCAGCAAAATATTGTCCCTATCCATGGTATTGATATTATCTGACAGGGAATCTGACCACGCAGCAGCAGCACTGCACATCCAAGCTGATGCAATCGCTGGTCGTAATATAATGCCCGTGTGTGTGTTAATAGCTTTTAGGGTAGCCTCCTGCTTTCTATCAGCAGGTTCCTTCAGGGTGGCCGTATCCGGAGACGGTAGTGCCACCTTCTTTGATAAGCGTGTCAGCGCCTTATCTACCCTAGGGGGTGTTTCCCAACGTGACCTATCCTCTAACGGGAAAGGGTACGCTGCCAATAATCGTTTTGAAATTATCAATTTCTTATCAGGGGAAGTCCACGCTTCCTCACACACCTCATTTAATTCCTCAGATGCAGGAAAAACTACTGGTAGTTTTTTCTCACCAAACATAATACCCTTTTTTGTGGTACCTGGGGTATTATCAGAAATGCGTAAAACATTTTTCATTGCCTCAATCATGTAACGGGTGGACCTATTGGAGGGTACACATGTCTCATCATCGTCGACACTGGAGTCGGTATCCGTGTCGACGTCTGTATCTGTCACCTGAGTTAGCGGGCGTTTTAAAGCCCCTGATGACATTTGAGACGCTGGAACAGGCACAAGCTGTGTAGCCGGCTGTCCTATGTCGTCAAACCTTTTGTGTAAGGAGTTGACACTTTCACGCAATTCCTTCCATAAGTCCAGCCACACAGGTGTCGACCCCGCAGGGGGTGACATCACATTCACAGGCATTTGCTCCGCCTCCACATCATTTTCCTCCTCATACATGTCGACACAGCAGTACCGACACACAGCAGACACACAGGGAATGCTCTTACAGAGGACAGGACCCCACAAAGCCCTTTGGGGAGACAGAGGGAGAGTATGCCAGCACACACCAGAGCGCTATATATCACAGGGATATCACCTATAGAAGTGTGTTTTCCCTTTATAGCTGCATAAAATAAGATTTTACTTACCGATAAATCTATTTCTCGGAGTCCGTAGTGGATGCTGGGGTTCCTGAAAGGACCATGGGGAATAGCGGCTCCGCAGGAGACAGGGCACAAAAAGTAAAGCTTTCCGATCTCATACCAGCCACACCAATCACACCGTACAACTTGTGATCTAAACCCAGTTAACAGTATGATAACAGCGGAGCCTCTGAAAGATGGCTTCCTTTAACAATAACCCGAATTAGTTAACAATAACTATGTACAACTTATGCAGATAATCCGCACTTGGGATGGGCGCCCAGCATCCACTACGGACTCCGAGAAATAGATTTATCGGTAAGTAAAATCTTATTTTCTCTATCGTCCTAGTGGATGCTGGGGTTCCTGAAAGGACCATGGGGATTATACCAAAGCTCCCAAACGGGCGGGAGAGTGCGGATGACTCTGCAGCACCGAATGAGAGAACTCCAGGTCCTCCTTAGCCAGAGTATCAAATTTGTAAAATTTTACAAACGTGTTCTCCCCTGACCACGTAGCTGCTCGGCAAAGTTGTAATGCCGAGACCCCTCGGGCAGCCGCCCAAGATGAGCCCACCTTCCTTGTGGAGTGGGCCTTTACAGATTTAGGCTGTGGCAAGCCTGCCACAGAATGTGCAAGTTGGATTGTGCTACAGATCCAACGAGCAATCGTCTGCTTAGACGCAGGAGCACCCATCTTGTTGGGTGCATACAATATAAACAACGAGTCAGATTTTCTGACTCCAGCTGTCCTTGCAATATATATTTTTAATGCTCTGACAACGTCCAGTAACTTGGAGTCCTCCAAGTCACTTGTAGCCGCAGGCACTACAATAGGCTGGTTCAGATGAAATGCTGACACCACCTTAGGGAGAAAATGCGGACGAGTTCGCAGTTCTGCCCTGTCCGAATGGAAAATCAGATATGGGCTTTTGTAAGATAAAGCTGCCAATTCTGACACTCTCCTGGCAGAAGCCAGGGCTAGAAGCATGGTCACTTTCCATGTGAGATATTTCAAATCCACCTTTTTTAGTGGTTCAAACCAATGAGATTTTAGGAAGTCCAAAACCACATTTAGATCCCACGGTGCCACTGGAGGCACCACAGGAGGCTGTATATGCAGCACTCCCTTAACAAAGGTCTGGACTTCAGGGACTGAAGCCAATTCTTTTTGAAAGAAAATCGACAGGGCCGAAATTTGAACCTTAATAGATCCCAATTTGAGACCCATTGACAATCCTGATTGCAGGAAATGTAGGAATCGACCCAGTTGAAATTCCTCCGTCGGAGCACTCCGATCTTCGCACCACGCAACATATTTTCGCCAAATTCGGTGATAATGTTGCACGGTTACTTCCTTCCTTGCTTTAATCAAAGTAGGAATGACTTCTTCCGGCATGCCTCTTTCCTTTAGGATCCGGCGTTCAACCGCCATGCCGTCAAACGCAGCCGCGGTAAGTCTTGAAACAGACAGGGACCCTGCTGAAGCAAGTCCCTCCTTAGAGGTAGAGGCCACGGATCTTCCGTGATCATCTCTTGAAGTTCCGGGTACCAAGTCCTCCTTGGCCAATCCGGAACCACTAGTATCGTTCTTACGCCTCTTTGCCGTATAATTCTCAATACTTTTGGTATGAGAGGCAGAGGAGGAAACACATACACCGACTGGTACACCCAAGGCGTTACCAGCGCGTCCACAGCTATTGCCTGCGGATCTCTTGACCTGGCGCAATACCTGTCCAGTTTTTTGTTGAGGCGAGACGCCATCATGTCCACCATTGGTCTTTCCCAACGGGTTACCAGCATGTGGAAGACTTCTGGATGAAGTCCCCACTCTCCCGGGTGAAGATCGTGTCTGCTGAGGAAGTCTGCTTCCCAGTTGTCCACTCCCGGGATGAACACTGCTGACAGTGCTATCACATGATTCTCTGCCCAGCGAAGAATCCTTGCAGCTTCTGCCATTGCCCTCCTGCTTCTTGTGCCGCCCTGTCTGTTCACATGGGCGACTGCCGTGATGTTGTCCGACTGGATCAATACCGGTTTTCCCTGAAGCAGAGGTTCTGCCTGGTTTAGAGCATTGTATATTGCTCTTAGTTCCAGAATGTTTATGTGAAGAGACGTTTCCAGGCTCGTCCATACTCCCTGGAAGTTTCTTCCTTGTGTGACTGCTCCCCAGCCTCTCAGGCTGGCGTCCGTGGTCACCAGGATCCAATCCTGTATGCCGAATCTGCGGCCCTCCAATAGATGAGCACTCTGCAACCACCACAGAAGAGACACCCTTGTCCTTGGAGACAGGGTTATCCGTAGGTGCATCTGAAGATGCGACCCTGACCATTTGTCCAACAGATCCCTTTGGAAAATTCTTGCGTGGAATCTGCCGAATGGAATCGCTTCGTAAGAAGCCACCATTTTTCCCAGGACTCTTGTGCATTGATGTACAGACACCTTTCCTGGTTTTAGGAGGTTCCTGACAAGCTCGGATAACTCCTTGGCTTTTTCCTCCGGGAGAAAAACCTTTTTCTGAACCGTGTCCAGAATCATCCCTAGGAACAGCAGACGAGTTGTCGGCATTAACTGGGATTTTGGAATATTCAGAATCCACCCGTGCTGTTTTAGCACTTCTTGAGACAGTGCTAATCCCATCTCTAGCTGTTCTCTGGACCTCGCCCTTATTAGGAGATCGTCCAAGTATGGGATAATTAATACGCCTTTTCTTCGAAGAAGAATCATCATCTCGGCCATTACCTTTGTAAAGATCCGAGGTGCCGTGGACAATCCGAACGGCAGCGTCTGAAACTGATAGTGACAGTTTTGTACAACGAACCTGAGGTACCCCTGGTGTGAGGGGTAAATTGGAACGTGGAGATACGCATCCTTGATGTCCAAGGATACCATAAAGTTCCCCTCTTCCAGGTTCGCTATCACTGCTCTGAGTGACTCCATTTTGAACTTGAACTTCTTTATGTACAGGTTCAAGGACTTCAGATTTAGAATAGGCCTTACCGAGCCATCCGGCTTCGGTACCACAAAAAGAGTGGAATAATACCCCTTCCCTTGTTGCAGAAGAGGTACCTTGACTATCACCTGCTGAGAGTACAGCTTGTGAATGGCTTCCAACACCGTCTCCCTTTCGGAGGGGGACGTTGGTAAAGCAGACCTCAGGAAACGGCGAGGTGGATCTGTCTCTAATTCCAACCTGTATCCCTGAGATATTATCTGCAGGATCCAGGGATCTACTTGCGAGTGAGCCCACTGCGCGCTGTAATTTTTGAGACGACCGCCCACCGTCCCCGAGTCCGCTTGAGAAGCCCCAGCGTCATGCTGAGGCTTTTGTAGAAGCCGGGGAGGGCTTCTGATCCTGGGAAGGAGCTGCGTGTTGCTGTCTCTTCCCTCGACCTTTGCCTCGTGGCAAATATGAATAGCCCTTTGCTCTCTTATTTTTAAAGGAACGAAAGGGCTGCGGTTGAAAAGTCGGTGCCTTTTTCTGTTGGGGAGTGACTTGAGGTAGAAAGGTGGATTTCCCGGCTGTAGCCGTGGCCACCAAATCTGATAGACCGACTCCAAATAACTCCTCCCCCTTATACGGCAAAACTTCCATATGCCGTTTTGAATCCGCATCGCCTGTCCACTGTCGCGTCCATAAAGCTCTTCTGGCCGAAATGGACATAGCACTTACCCGTGATGCCAGTGTGCATATATCCCTCTGTGCATCACGCATATAAAGAAATGCATCCTTTATTTGTTCTAACGACAGTAGAATATTGTCCCTGTCCAGGGTATCAATATTTTCAATCAGGGATTCTGACCAAACTACCCCCGCACTGCCCATCCAGGCAGTTGCTACAGCTGGTCGTAGTATAACACCTGCATGTGTGTATATACTTTTTTGGATATTTTCCATCCTCCTATCTGATGGATCTTTAAGTGCGGCCGTCTCAGGAGAGGGTAACGCCACTTGTTTAGATAAGCGTGTTAGCGCCTTGTCCACCCTAGGAGGTGTTTCCCAGCGCTCCCTAACCTCTGGCGGGAAAGGGTATAATGCCAATAATTTCTTTGAAATTATCAGCTTTTTATCAGGGGCAACCCACGCTTCATTACACACGTCATTTAGTTCTTCTGATTCAGGAAAAACTATAGGTAGTTTTTTCATACCCCACATAATACCCTGTTTAGTGGTACCTGTAGTATCAGCTAAATGTAACGCCTCCTTCATTGCCAAAATCATATAACGTGTGGCCCTACTGGAAAATACGGTTGATTCGTCACCGTCACCACTGGAGTCATCGCCTGTGTCTGGGTCTGTGTCGACCGACTGAGGCAAAGGGCGTTTCACAGCCCCTGACGGTGTTTGAGTCGCCTGGACAGGCACTAATTGATTGTCCGGCCGTCTCATGTCGTCAAACGACTGCTTTAGCGTGTTGACACTATCCCGTAGTTCCATAAATAAAGGCATCCATTCTGGTGTCGACCCCCTAGGAGGTGACATCCCCATATTTGGCAATTGCTCCGCCTCCACACCAATATCGTCCTCATACATGTCGACACACACGTACCGACACACAGCAGACACACAGGGAATGCTCCTAATGAAGACAGGACCCACTAGCCCTTTGGGGAGACAGAGGGAGAGTTTGCCAGCACACACCAAAAGCGCTATATATATATATCAGGGATAGCCTTATAATAAGTGCTCCCCTATAGCTGCTTTGTTATATAAAAATATCGCCATAAATTTGCCCCCCCTCTCTGTTTTACCCTGTTTCTGTAGTGCAGTGCAGGGGAGAGACCTGGGAGCCGTCCTGACCAGCGGAGCTGTGAGAGGAAATGGCGCCGTGTGCTGAGGAGATAGGCCCCGCCCCTTTTCCGGCGGGCTCGTCTCCCGCTATTTTGAGAAATCAGGCAGGGGTTAAATATCTCCATATAGCCTCTAGGGCTATATGTGAGGTATTTTTAGCCTTTATAGGTACTCATTTTGCCTCCCAGGGCGCCCCCCTCCCAGCGCCCTGCACCCTCAGTGACTGCCGTGTGAAGTGTGCTGAGAGGAAAATGGCGCACAGCTGCAGTGCTGTGCGCTACCTTTAGAAGACTGCAGGAGTCTTCAGCCGCCGATTCTGGACCTCTTCTGTCTTCAGCATCTGCAAGGGGGCCGGCGGCGCGGCTCCGGTGACCATCCAGGCTGTACCTGTGATCGTCCCTCTGGAGCTTGATGTCCAGTAGCCAAGAAGCCAATCCATCCTGCACGCAGGTGAGTTGACTCCTTCTCCCCTCAGTCCCTCGCTGCAGTGATCCTGTTGCCAGCAGGAATCACTGTAACATAAAAAACCTAGCTAAACTTTCTCTAAGCAGCTCTTTAGGAGAGCCACCTAGATTGCACCCTTCTCGGCCGGGCACAAAAATCTAACTGGAGTCTGGAGGAGGGTCATAGGGGGAGGAGCCAGTGCACACCACCTGATCGGAAAGCTTTACTTTTTGTGCCCTGTCTCCTGCGGAGCCGCTATTCCCCATGGTCCTTTCAGGAACCCCAGCATCCACTAGGACGATAGAGAAATATAGTTATACTGCGCCTAATTTGTGCCCCCCCTCTCTTTTTTACCCTTTTCTGTAGTGCAGGACTGCAGGGGTGAGCCAGGGAGATTCCTTCCAGCGAAGCTGTGAGGGAAAAATGGCGCCAGTGTGCTGAGGGAGATGGCTCCGCCCCTTTTTCGGCTGGCTTTCTCCCGCTAATGTAAAAGTTCTGGCAGGGGGTTAAAAAGCACCTATATAGCCCCTGGGGCTATATATGGTGCCAGTTTGCCAGCCAAGGTGTTAGTATTGCTGCTCAGGGCGCCCCCCCCCCCAGCGCCCTGCACCCATCAGTGACCGCAGTGTGTGGTGTGCATGAGGAGCAATGGCGCACAGCTGCAGTGCTGTGCGCTACCTTGGAGAAGACAGAAGTCTTCAGCCGCCGATTTTCTGGACCACCTTCTTGCTTCTGGCTCTGTAAGGGGTACGGCGGCGCGGCTCCGGGAACGGACGACGAGGTCAGGTCCTGTGTTCGATCCCTCTGGAGCTAATGGTGTCCAGTAGCCTAAGAAGCCCAAGCTACCACCACTTAGGTAGGTTCGCTTCTTCTCCCCTTAGTCCCTCGATGCAGTGAGCCTGTTGCCAGCAGGTCTCACTGAAAATAAAAAACCTAAACTATACTTTCTTTCTAGGAGCTC
The DNA here is from genome assembly GCF_028390025.1 of Pseudophryne corroboree. Lineage (NCBI taxonomy): Eukaryota > Metazoa > Chordata > Amphibia > Anura > Myobatrachidae > Pseudophryne > Pseudophryne corroboree. The sequence goes on from NC_086449.1 coordinate 160,675,211, forward strand.
AGGAGAGCCCCTAGTGTGCATCCAGCTCGGCCGGGCACAGAAATCTAACTGAGGCTTGGAGGAGGGTCATAGGGGGAGGAGCCAGTGCACACCAGGTAGACCTAAATCTTTCTTTAGAGTGCCCAGTCTCCTGCGGAGCCCGTCTATTCCCCATGGTCCTTACGGAGTACCCAGCATCCACTAGGACGTCAGAGAAAACTAGAAGGTTCCAATACTGCAGAAATATCCTTGTGCTCACAATACTGTAAATGAGGATTAAGTACAGTAATACGTGAAATGAGTTAGAAACTGCACAACTGGTGAGAACTAATTTAATTTTCTTCTGTAAACGGTTACGCCAAAGCAATTAGATGAATAAGTCAAATTTCTTCCAGAGAAAGCAGACAGACGCACATAAGATAAGAATCTCAGCACCCCTGGGTGTCTTATTGCTTTTCAAAATGAGTCACCGTGACAATTATCCACCAGAGTGATATATCGACTCCAGGAGTTTTATTACCTACTACCTAACGCGGATACATTTATTTTATAGAGTTGCATTTCACCAGTCTGCTATGTCCATGTGACCCAGATATTACTGCAGCAGTGTCACTTGTACATGCCCTGCTGCACCCACTGCCTTCATTTGCTTACAGTGCCCTGCAGCACCCACTACCCTCTGTTACATAGTACCTGCAGCACCCACTACCCTTCCGTACACACAGTACGTGCAGCACCCACTACCATCCCTTACACACAGTACGTGCAGCACCCACTACCCACCATTACACCCAGTACGTGCAGCACCCACTACCCTCCCGTACACACAGTACCTGCAGCACCCACTACCATCCCGTACACACAGTGCCCTACAGCACCCACTACCCTCCATTACACACAGTGCCCTGCAGTACCCACTACCATCCCGTACACACAGTACCTGCAACACCCACTACCCTCCGTTACACAGTGCCCTGCAGCACCCACTACCCTCCGTTACACACAGTGCCCTGCAGCACCCACTACCCTCCGTTACACACAGTGCCCTGCAGCACCCACTATCCTCCATTACACACAGTGCCCTGCAGCACCCACTACCCTCCGTTACACACAGTGCCCTGCAGCACCCACTACCCTCCGTTATACACAGTGCCCTGCAGCACCCATTACCCTCCGTTACACACAGTGCCCTGCAGCACCCACTACCCTACGTTACACACAATGCTCTGCAGCACCCACTACCTTCCGTTACACGCAGTGTACTGCAGCACCCACTACCCTCCATTACACACAGTACTCTGCAGCACCCACTACAGCCCCCAATACCCTTTACTACACACCGTACCCTGCAGTACCCACTACCCTCTGCTACATACAGCGCCCTGCAGCACCCACTACCCTCTGCTACATACAGCGCCCTGCAGCACCCACTATCCTCTGTTACATACAGCGCCCTGCAGCACCCACTACCCTCTGCTACATACAGCGCCCTGCAGCACCCACTACCCTCTGCTACATACAGCGCCCTGCAGCACCCACTACCCTCTGCTACATACAGCGCCCTGCAGCACCCACTACCCTCCGTTACACACAGTGCCCTGCAGCACCCACTACCCTCCGTTACACACAGTGCCCTGCAGCACCTACTACCCTCCATTACACAAAGTGCCCTGCAGCACCAACTACCCTCCGTTACACACAGTGCCCTGCAGCACCCACTACCCTACGTTACACACAGTGCTCTGCAGCACCCACTACCTTCCGTTACACGCAGTGTACTGCACCACCCACTACGCTCCATTACACACAGTACTCTGCAGCACCCACTACAGCCCCAAATACCCTTTACTACACACCGTACCCTGCAGCACCTACTACCCTGTTACATACAGCGCCCTGCAGCACCCACTACCCTCTGCTACATACAGCGCCCTGCAGCACCCACTACCCTCTGCTACATACAGCGCCGTGCAGTACCCACTACCCTCTGCTAAATACAGCGCCCTGCAGCACCAACTACCCTCTGCTACATACAGTGGCCTGCAGCATCCACTAACCTCCGCAACATACAGCGCCCTGCAGCACCCTCTACCCTCCGCTACATACAGTGGCCTGCAGCACCCACTAACCTCCGCTACGTGCAGTGCCCTGCAGCACCCACTTGCATCCATTACACGCAGTGCCCTCCTGCACTCACTTCCGTCCGTTACACGCAGTGCCCTCCTGCACCCACTTCCATCCGTTACACACAGTGCCCTGCAGCACCGACTACAGGCCGCAATACCCTCTGCTACATAGAGCATGCTGCAGCACCCACTACCCTCTGCTACATATAGTGCTCGCCAGCACCCACTACCCTCCATTACACAGTGCCCTGCAGCACTCCCTACAGCCCCCAATACCCTCTACTACACACAGCGCCCTGCAGCACCCACTTCCCTCCGTTACATGCAGTGCCCTGCAGCACTCACTACCGTTCGTTACACACAGTGCCCTGCAGCACCCACTACCCTCCATTATACACAATGCCCTGCAGCACCCACCACCCTCCATTACACACAATGCCCTGCAGCACCCACCACCCTCCATTACACACAATGCCCTGCAGCACCAATCACCCTCCGTTACACACAGTGCCCTGCAGCACCCACTACCCTCCGTTACACACAATGCCCTGCAGCACCCACTACCCTCCGTTACACACAATGCCCTGCAGCACCCACTACCCTCCATTACACACAGTGCCCTGCAGCACCCACTACCCTCCGTTACACACAGTGCCCTGCAGCACCCACTACCCTACGTTACACAGTGCTCTGCAGCACCCACTATCTTCCGTTACACGCAGTGTACTGCAGCACCCACTACCCTCCATTACACACAGTACTCTGCAGCACCCACTACAGCCCCAAATACCCTTTACTACACACCGTACCCTGCAGCACCCACTACCCTCTGCTACATACAGCGCCCTGCAGCACCGACTACCCTCTGCTACATACAGCGCCCTGCAGCACCCACTACCCTCTGCTACTTACAGCGCCCTGCAGCACCCACTACCCTCTGCTACATACAGCGCCCTGCAGCACCCACTACCCTCTGCTACTTACAGCGCCCTGCAGCACCCACTACCCTCTGCTACTTACAGCGCCCTGCAGCACCCACTACCCTCTGCTACATACAGCGCCCTGCAGCACCCACTACCCTCTGCTACATACAGCGCCCTGCAGCTCCCACTACCCTCTGCTACATACAGCGCCCTGCAGCACCCACTACCCTCTGCTACATACAGCGCCCTGCAGCACCCACTACCCTCTGCTACATACAGCGCCCTGCAGCACCCACTACCCTCTGCTACATACAGCGCCCTGCAGCACCCACTACCCTCTGCTACATACAGCGCCCTGCAGCACCCACTACCCTCTGCTACATACAGCGCCCTGCAGTACCCACTACCCTCTGCTACATACAGCGCCCTGCAGTACCCACTACCTCTGCTACATACAGCGCCCTGCAGCTGCTACATACAGTGCCCTGCAGCACCCACTACCCTCTGTTACATACAGCGCCCTGCAGCACCTACTACCCTCTGCTACATACAGCGCCCTGCAGCACCCACTACCCTCTGCTACATACAGCGCCGTGCAGTACCCACTACCCTCTGCTAAATACAGCGCCCTGCAGCACCAACTACCCTCTGCTACATACAGTGGCCTGCAGCATCCACTAACCTCCGCAACATACAGCGCCCTGCAGCACCCTCTACCCTCTGCTACATACAGTGGCCTGCAGCACCCACTAACCTCCGCTACGTGCAGTGCCCTGCAGCACCCACTTGCATCCATTACACGCAGTGCCCTCCTGCACCCACTTCCGTCCGTTACACGCAGTGCCCTCCAGCACCCACTTCCATCCGTTAGACACAGTGCCCTCCAGCACCCACTTTCATCCGTTACACACAGTGCCCTCCAGCACCCACTTCCATCCGTTACACACAGTGCCCTGCAGCACTGACTACAGGCCGCAATACCCTCTGCATGCTGCAGCACCCACTACCCTCTGCTACATACAGTGCTCGCCAGCACCCACTACCCTCCATTACACAGTGCCCTGCAGCACTCCCTACAGCCCCCAATACCCTCTACTACACACAGCGCCCTGCAGCACCCACTTCCCTCCGTTACATGCAGTGCCCTGCAGCACGCACTACCGTTCGTTACACGCAGTGCCCTGCAGCACCCACTACCCTCCATTACACACAATGCCCTGCAGCACCCACCACCCTCCGTTACACACAGTGCCCTGCAGCACCCACTACCCTCCGTTACACACAGTGCCCTGCAGCACCCACTACCCTCCGTTACACACAGTGCCCTGCAGCACCCACTACCCTCCGTTACACACAGTGCCCTGCAGCACCCACTACCCTCCGTTACACACAGTGCCCTGCAGCACCCACTACCCTCCGTTACACACAGTGCCCTGCAGCACCCACTACCCTCCGTTACACGCAGTACTCTGCAGCACCCACTACAGCCCCCAATACCATCTGCTACAGTCCCCTGCAGCACCCACTACCCTCTGCTACATACAGCAGCCTGCAGAACCCGCTAGCCAACATTACATGCAGTGCACTACAGCACCCACTACTCTCCATTACACACCTTGCCCTGCAGCACCTACTACTACGTTACACGTAATGCCCTGCAGCACCCACTACCTGTAATGCACTGCAGCAGTCCCCAATTCCCTCTGCTATACACAGTGCTCTGCAGCACCCACTACCCTCCATCTCCCGAGGGTCTCCTCACACTGACGGCCTATATTAGGCACATGATAATCCCCCTCAGATTCTCCATCTCCATTACAATCCTCACCTCTGTCTCATACAAAACCATATTTACCTTGTACGTCCCCTGCAGCCCCGCGCCCGCACACCCCATGCCGCCTCCGCGCCCACCGCATTACCTGCCATCACCGGCGTTCGCTAGCAGCGTGGTAGGACGTCCCGTATCCCCGGGCTTTGTTGTCTGCCAGCCCCTGTGAGACGGAGCAGCGGCCGGCAGCAGAGAATGGAGGCGGATCCTGTGCACCCTCTCTACATAATACTCCGTTCAGCGGCGACATTGACAGTTCACAGCGTGCGTCATTACGCAGCACGCCGGAGACTGGCACAAAGCTACACGACGTGCTCTGCTGCCCTCACACAGTCACACTGGCCTCACTTGCTGCTGACTGAGAGTGAGTGCCCATAGCAGAGTAGTGAATGCTCATTGTGTTCAGTGTTTTGTGGCTTGTGCCTAACATACTTACCCCTGAGCTCCCCTTGTCCTGTCATTATTAAAGTAAACCAATACGTAAATAGCTAACCTAAGGATAATTGAAGGATCTTTAAATACTCCTTAGCTAAGTTCTCTATAGTTGGCATCCAGACTCCAGATTAAGGAAAGGTGCGAATGGAACAATGATCTCTGGCCTTTCAAAGCTTCAGTCAGCTTGGAGAAATTGGAGAAAATTTACTAAGATGGGAGTTCTATTTAAGATGGGATGTTGCCCATAGCAACCAATCAGATTCTACGTCTCATTTATCTAGCACCTTCTAGAATAGGGGTGGGCAAAATACGGCCCGCGGGCCGGATGCGGCCCGCAAACTGATCCTGCCCGGCCCACTGCCTCCCACCAGCGAGCAATGACAAGTGGCCCGACCGGCTGAGCTGCTTGTCATTGCTCTGCACTGCAGTACCTCCAAGCTGCCAGCAGCGCCTCTCTCCCCTGCTGCTCCTGCTGCTGCGTTGTAGCAGCCTCCTCCAGAGTCCCCAGTGACAACGGCTGTGTTCAGCCGAAAAGGGGGCGGGGCTACGTGTCGATGAGGGGGCGGGGCTACACGGGACAAGAGCGCGTGTGTGTGTGTGTGTGTGTGTGTGTGTGTGTGTGTGTGCAGTGGCTTCAGACTGTTTTTAGGTTTGGGGGAGAGATCTTTAGCTCTCGCTGTAACAACCCCTCCCGTGTTCTGTCACCATGTCACCCCCATGTTCTGTCACTATGTCACCCCCCCCCCCCCGTGTTCTGTCACTGTGTCACCCCCTCGTGTTCTGTCACTGTCACCCCCCCGTGTTCTGTCACTGTCACGCCCCCGTGTTCTGTCACTATGTCACACCCCCCGTGTTCTGTCACTGTGTCACCTCCCCGTGTTCTGTCACTGTGTCCCCTCCCCGTGTTCTGTCACTGTGTCCCCTCCCCGTGTTCTGTCACTGTCACCCCCACCGTGTTCTGTCACTGTGTCACCTCCCCGTGTTCTGTCACTGTGTCACCTCCCCATGTTCTGTCACTGTGTCACCCCTCGTGTTCTGTCACTGTGTCACACACCCCGTGTTCTGTCACTGTCACCCCCACCGTGTCCTGTCACCCCCCTCCCCGTGTTCTTTCACTGTGTCACACCCCCCGTGTTCTGTCACTCCCACCGTGTTCTGTCACCCCCCCTCCCCGTGTTTTGTGACTGTGTCCCCCCCCATGTTCTGTCACTGTGTCTCCTCCCCAGCGGTGCAAGTAGAAAAAATGTCTTACGGGTATTGTGTGCGCGCGCCGAAGGCGCGTGAAAAAAAATGGGTGTGGCCAAATGCCACATGGGGCGTGGTCAATGAAAATGGGGGCGTGATACACATATGGGGGGAGGGGCAGATACACGTATGACCCCAATAGTGCCAGATACACATTGCCCCACAGTGCCAGATATACATTGCCCCACAGTGCCAGATACACATTGCCTCACTGTGCCAGATACACAAATGCCCCCAGAGTGCCAGATACACAAATGTCCCCAGAGTGCCAGATACACAAATGTCCCCAGAGTGCCAGATACACAATGCCTCACAGTGCCAGATACACATTGCCTCACAGTGCCAGATACACAAATGCCCCCAGAGTGCCAGATATACATTGCCTCACAGTGTCAGATACACATTGCCCCACAGTGCCAGATACACAAATGCCCCCACTGTGTCAAATATACATTGCCCCCCAGTGCCAGATACAGAAATGCCCCCACAGTGCCAGATACACAAGTATGCCCCCAGTGCCAGATACAGAAATGCCCCCAGTGCCAGATACACAAGTATGCCCCCATTGCCAGATATGCCCTCAGTGTCAGATATGCTCCAGTGCCAGATACACATGTCTCCGCAGTGCCAGATATGGCCACAGTGCCAGATACACATGTCCCCCCAGTGCCAGATATGCCCCCCAGTGCCAGATATGCCCCCAGTGCCAGATACACATGTCCTTCCAGTGCCAGATATGCCCCCAGTGCCAGATATCCCCCAGTGCCAGGTACACAAGCCCCCCCAGTGCCAGATATGCTCCCAGTGCCAGGTATACATGCCCCCCCAGTGCCAGATATGCTCCCAGTGCCAGGTATACATGCCCCCCCAGTGCCAGATATCCCCCAGTGCCAGGTATAACATGCCCCCCCCCCCCCAGTGCCAGATATGCCCCCAGTGCCAGATATCCCCAGTGCCAGGTATAACATGCCCCCCCAGTGCCAGGTATAACATGCCCCCCCAGTGCCAGGTATACATGCCCCCCCAGTGCCAGGTATACATGCTCCCCTGCTCACCGCTGCCGTCGCCGTCCTGTCTGTGTGAGGGAAGGAGAGCGCAGCCTGCACCCTCTCCTTCCCCTCAGTCTCCGGCGGGTGTCTCAGTTTAATTCAGCGCCGATCCGTGAGCCAATCAGAGCTCGCACCCGCGAGCTCTGATTGGCTCACGGATCGGCGCTGAATTAAACTGAGACAGCCGCCGGAGACTGAGGGGAAGGAGATGCGCAGGCTGCGCTCTCCTTCCCTCACATCAGCGGCGGGGACGGCGGGGAGAAGCAGAGGGAGGGAGGGAAGAGGAGCGGCGGCCCGTCGGTGTGGGTACGGCGTACCCACGGCTAAATTCTTACGGGTACGCCGTACCCACCCGTACCCACACACTTGCACCACTGCTCCTCCCCGTGTTCTGTCACTGTCACCCCCACCGTGTTCTGTCACTGTGTCACCTCCCCGTGTTCTGTCACTGTGTCACCCCCCGTGTTCTGTCACTGTGTCAGACCCCCCGTGTTCTGTCACTGTGTCACACCCCCCGTGTTCTGTCACTGTGTCACACCCCCGTGTTCTGTCACTGTGTCACCTACCCGTGTTCTGTCGCTGTCAACCCCACCATGTTCTGTCACCATGTTACACCCCCCGTGTTCTGTCACTGTCACCCCCACCGTGTTCTGTCACTGTGTCACCCCCACCGTGTTCTGTCACTGTGTCACCCCCACCGTGTTCTGTCACTGTGTCACCCCCACCGTGTTCTGTCACTGTGTCACACCTTTCCCCAGGGGCCGTAAGACACTGTATAATTTGCTTGCTGCACAATAATTATCCTAAATAAAAAGTTAATGTGTAAAAAGGCTCTCTACCTGCCGTATTGTGTGTAAAAGGGGCTCTACCTGGTGTAATGTGTGTAAGTGGTGCTACTGTGTGGCGCAATTTGAATAATGGAGACTATTGTGCAGCCTAATATGAATCTGTATTATTTTTTTCCCACACCCCTTCCACATGAAGCCACGTCCCTATATTTTTGGCAAGTGGGGCGAGCTGCCATTTTGTATGTGGCCCTCGGATACTGACAGGAAATGTCAAGTGGCCCCTCAGCTGAAATAATTGCTACCCCTGTTCTAGAACATATTACTTGGAATCTGATTGGTTGCTATGGGCAACATCCCATCTTAAATAGAACTCCCACCTTAGTATATTTACCCAATTGTGGGGATCATGTAGGGATGAATACAAAGGCAACTAGCATCTCCCCCCCTTAAAGTGTGTGCTTTATTTTAACTACCCATGTGCACAAAAACTTCTGGTGCATTCTTACCCAAGGTGACGGAGACAGATGTTGTGCTCACAACCCCTTGCACTTAGGCGGGTGGAGCAGGCATGTAGGTGCACCCAAAGTACAGTAAGAGGATGTGCACACAAAATGTCCCCACCATGCAGACCACCAGAATGAAGCATACTGCATGTCCCTATCAGGAGACGGATCACTGGTGCAAAAAAGTCAACTATGATCATCATCATCGGTGGCAGCTTCTTATCGGCGGAATGCGTCAGAATGCCTTCCACTTATGCTTATGGCATGCTATAGTAATGTGGCTGAGGCTGCAGCAATAAAGCATATTCCCATTGGTTCATTTAAAGCAGGGGTGGAGAACCTTTTTTCTACCAAGGGCCATTTGGATATTTATAAAATTCTCTGGGGGAGCCATACAAAAACAATCAACTTAAAAATGACCCTGCCCCCCAGTAGTCATGCCCCTTAGTGGTACTGAGTGCACGTGCCGAAGTATGGATGTGGCCAATTAAAATGGGACGCGATACACATATGCCCCCAATAGTGCATTGCCAGATTCACATATGCCAGTGCAGTGCCAGATACACATATGCCAGTGCAGTGCCAGATACACATATGCCAGTGCAGCCGTAGCGCCAGATACACAAATGCCCCGACAGTGCCAGATACACAAATTCCCCGACAGTGCCAGATACACATATGCCAGTGCAGTGCCAGATACACATATGCCAGTGCAGTGCCAGATACACATATGCCAGTTCATTGCCAGATACATAAATGCCCCCACAGTGCCAGATACACATATGCTAGTGCAGTGCCAGATACACAAATGCCAGTGCAGTGCCAGATACACAAATGCCCCCACAGTGCCAGATACACAAATGCCCCCACACATGCCCCCCACCCCACTGTGCTGCTCACAGCTGCTGTTGCTGTGTGTCAGGGGAGGGGAGGAGAGCACAGCATGCGCCTCTCCTGCCCCTTAGTGCTCCGTCCGGCAGCTGCGGCGTGTCTCAACTTTCAGGGGTCAGGGCAGGGAGGAGAGCACAGCTATGTCGGGCAGGCAGCGGCGTGTAGGACCTCAAACCAGCCACCAGTTCATGAGCCAATCAGAGCTCGTGGACTGGCAGCAGCGGCTCCTGATTGGCTGCCGGTCCGCAAGCTCTGATTGGCTCACGAACCGGCGGGTGGTTTGAGATCCTACCCGCTGCTGCCGCCTAACATTGCTGCTGCTGCTGCGCTCTCCTCCCTGCCCTGACAGCTGAGACACGCCGCAACAGGACTGAACGGCGGCGTGTCTCGCTGACACACAGCAGCGGGTGGGCCGGAACAAATGGCTTTGCGGACCTTATACGGCTGCGGGCCGGAGGTTCCACACCCCTGATTTAAAGGGAAACACAACAGATTTGTGTATTCATTTAACATAATGGATACTTTCAATTTTACTTTAAATTGAGTTTTACATTGTAAATACTACTTATTAAATATACTGTTCAGATGTAATATAGTGTTTAAATTGTCTACTGTAAATTTAGCAGTTGTTGCAGAATCTCAGTTTATTATTGCTATAAATAGGATTTTAATTACCTACTGGTAAATCCTTTTCTCGTAGTCCGTAGAGGATACTTGGGTCCACATTAGTATCATGGGATATAGACGGGTCCACTAGGAGCCTTGGGCACTTTAAGAAATCAATAGCGTGCACTGGCTCCTCCCTCTATGCCCCTCCTACCAGACTCACTCTAGAAAGTGTGCCCGAGGAGACGGACATATCTTGAGAGAAGGATTCAGAGAGGATAGTGGTGAGATTCGAACCAGCACACACAAACAAGAAGAAAACCATGTTAACCCAACATGACCAGGAACAGCAACAGCTGAACCAACAGCAATACTTAACCAAGTAACCATGCAGGAAACACGAAGCACTGGGCGGGCGTCCAGTATCCTCTACGGACTACGAGAAAAGGATTTACCGGTAGGTAATTAAAATCCTATTTTCTCTTACGTCCTAGAGGATACTGGGGTCCACATTAGTACCATGGGGATGTACCAAAGCTCCCAAACTGGGTGAGAGAGTGCTGAGGTTCCTGCAGAACTGACTGACAAAACTGGAAGTCCTCAGACGCAGAGGCAGAACTATGGGAGGCAACGGAGTCATCTGCCGCCGGGCTCCTGCTCTGAAGGGGGGCACCTCTCCTCCTATTCTGTGACACCATTGAATTAAGTTAATTGATAGCAGCCACTATCTGTTCAGGGGCCAACTTCCTCACTGGTCCCTGCACCTTACAAATCACACCTTCTTTATTATACACATTTTACAAGTGTCACACCCAGGATTAGAAACCACATCCTATTACACTGGAAGCAGACACCTTACTGATGAAGCTGCTTGCTCCTGTATAGGAAATATGAGAATTTTAACTATATGAAGTTACTTCTTTGACAATTACACATAACTTCATATAGTTAGAATTCTCATACTTCCTCTACAGGAGCAAATAGCTCCATCAGTAAAGTGTCTGCTGTTAGTGTAACAGGTCATGGTTTCTAATGCTGGGTATGACTGCTAAGAAATGTGTAAATTAAAATAAAAGACAATTAAATGTATAAATACAGTATATACATTTTTTTCAGAACACCCCCCCCCCCTTCCCCCCCCCCCACACACATACATATATTTATCTTGCTATAGGAAATAGGGGGGCACCAATATTTATCTTGCCTCCGGGCAACTGGGACGAACTTACGCCACTGCTCAGAGGCCAAAGTATCGAACTCGTAGAACTTAGCAAACGTGTTCGAACCCGACCAAGTAGCTGCTCGGCAGAGCTGTAAGGCCGAGACACCCAGGCAGCCGCACAGGAAGAACCCACCAACCGAGTAGAGTGGGCATGAACAGAGTTAGGAACCCGCAAACCTGCCATAGAGTAAGCATGCCGGATAGTAAGTGTGATCCATCGAGCAATAGACTGCTTTGAGCAGGACACCCAATTTTCCTGGGATCATAAAGCACAAACAGCGAGTCGTATTTTCTGTGACGAGCTGTCCGTTTGACATAGATTTTCAAAGCCTTCACAACATCCAGGGACTTTGAAGTGGAAGAGGTGTCAGTAAGCTCTGGAACCACAATAGGCTGGTTGATGCGAAACGCAGACACCACCTTTGGAAGAAACTGCTGACCAGTTCTGAGTTCAGCTCTATCTTCATGAAAAATCAAATAGGGGCTCTTGTGAGACAACGCCCCCAATTCCGAAACACGCCTCGCCGAAGCCAAGGCCAAGAGTGTGACGGTCTTCCATGTAAGAAACTTTACATCTACCTCCCATAAAGGCTCAAACCAATCTGATTGCAGAAACTGCAACACCACGTTAAAATCCCAGGGTGCCGTGGGAGGCACAAAGGGCAGTTGGATGTGTAGAACCCCTTTCAAGAACGTCTGAACCTCAGGAAGGAAAGCCAACTGTTTCTGGAAGAAAACTGATAAGGCTGAAATCTGGACTTTTACTGATCCAAGGCATAGGCCCACATCCTCCCCAGACTGCAGAAAAATCAGAAAATTACCCAACTGAAACTCCACCTCAGGAAATTTCCTGTTTTCACACTAAGAGACGTATTTTCCCCAAATCCGGTGGTAATGTTTAGACGTTACTGCTTTTCTGGCTTGAATCAAGGTAGGAATTACCCTGTCCGGAATCCCTTTCCGGGCTAAATTTTGACGCTCAACCTCCATGCCGTCAAACGTAGCCGCGGTAAGTCTTGATAGACGAATGGCCCCTGTTGCAGGAGATCCTCCCGAAGAGGTAGAGGCCACTGATCCTCCAGAAGCAGTTCCAGTAGATCTGCGTACCAAGCTCTACTTGGCCAATCCGGAGCAATGAGAATAGCTTGAACCCTTTCCTTTTTATTCTTTTGAGAATTTTTGGGATCAATGGAAGTGGAGGAAAGACATACACCATTTGAGAGACCCACGGAGTAGCCAGAGCGTCCACCAACACTGCCTGTGGGTCTCTTGACCTGGAGCAATACCGCTGGAGCTTCTTGTTGAGACGAGAGGCCATCATGTCGATCTGTGGAGTCCCCCACCGACGTGTCAAACACCTGAACACCTCGGGGTGATGGCCCTTCTCCCCAGTTGTCCACGCCCAGAATGAAGATCGCGGACAGCACCACCGCGTGTCTCTCTGCCCAGAAGAGAATCCTTGTCACCTCTGACATTGCTGCTCTGCTCTTCGTTCCGCCCTGTCGGTTTATGTACGTCACCACTGTCACATTGTCCGACTGAACCTGGATGGCTCAATTGTGCAGATGATGAGATGCCTGCAGAAGGGCATTGTATATGGCCCTTAGTTCCAGAACGTTGATCGGAAGAATGGTTTCCTGACTTGACCACTTTCCTTGGAAGTGTTCCCCTTGGGTGACTGCTCCCCACCCGCTGAGGCTTGCATCCGTAGTTAGCAGAATCCAATCTTGAATCCTGAACCGTCAGCCCTCCGTCAGCTGAGAAGTCTGTAGCCACCACAGAAGAGAAATCCTGGCTTTTGGCGACAGACATATCCTCTGGTGCATGTGTAGATGCGATCCGGACCATTTGTCTAGCAGATTCAGCTGGAAGGGCCTTGCATGAATCCTTCCGTACTGCAGTGCCTCGGAAGAGGCTACCATCTTTCCCAGGAGGCAAATGCACAGATGCACCGAAATCCGGGTCGGCCTTAGGACGTTCCTTACAATTGACTCACCAATGCCTTTTCCAGAGGAAGGAATAACTTCTGTACCTCCATATCCAGGATCATCCCCAGGAACGGAAGCCTCCGTGTTGGTTCCAGGTGAGATTTTGGCAGGTTCAGAATCCACCCATGATCCTGGAGTAGACGTGTGGAGAAGGCATTACTGTGTAACAACGTCTCCCTGGATGGTGCCTTTATCAATAGATCGTCCAGGTATGGTATTATGTTCACTCCTTGCTTGTGAAGGAGAAACATCATCTCCATTACTTTGGTAAACATCCTCGGTGCCGTGGAGAGCCCAAAGGGTAGGGCCTGAAACTGGTAGTGACAGTCCTGCAACGCAAACCTTAGATAAGCCTGATGAGGCGGCCAAATCGGAATATGAAGGTATGCATCCTTGATATCCAGAGACACTAGGAATTCTCCCTTCTCCAGACCTGAGATTACCACTCTCAGTGATTCCATCTTGAATTTGAACACCCGTAAATACGGGTTCAGTGACTTGAGGTTTAAAATGGGCCTCACCGAACCGTCCGGTTTAGGTACCACAAACAGGTTGGAATAGAAACCTTGGTTTTATAAATGAAGTGGAACTGGAACAATGACCTGAGTCTGTACCAGTTTTTGAACTGCTGCTTGTAAGGTTATACTTGAAGCTGGCAAGCCTGATTTTAAGAATCTGTGAGGTGGGAATTTCTTGAAACTCCAGTCTGTATCTCTGGACGATAAGATCTTTACCCATGGATCCAGGCATGATGTCCATGCGTGACTGAAATATCATAACCGGGCTCCCAACTGCCTGTTGACCAGGCAATGCGGTCCACCGTCATGCTGAAGGTTTTGCGGAATCCTGTGAGCCTGTATTTGCAGTTTTTCTGGGCTTACCTCTATTGCCTTTGAAGGCAGTAGAAGAACCTTTGGACTTACCTTTAAACTTCGCTGTCCGAAAGGACTGCAAAGTTGGTGCAGAATAGGATTTTCTAGCCAGGGGTGCTGCAGAAGGAAGGTATGTAGGTATGTAGACTTACCAGCCGGAGCCTTGGATATCCACGTATCCAGTATATCTCCAAACAGGGCTTCACCTGTGAAAGGTAGGCTTTCCACGCCTTTCCTGGAATCCGCATCCGCAGTCCACCGGCATAGCCACAAGCCCATGCATGCTGACACTGCCATGGCAGTGGTGCATGCGTTGAGCAGTCCAATCTCCTTTATGGCCTACACCATAAAGTTAGCAGAATCCTGTATATGCTGTAGGAGTAAAATAATCTCCCCGCTGGACAAGGAATCTAACCCGTCAATTAGATTATCAGACCATTTTGTAATGGACCTAGTAATCCATGCACAAGCTATAGTGGGTCTTTGGGCCACTCCCGCTGCTGTGTACAGAGATTTGAGAGTGGTCTCAATCTTGCAGTCTGCAGTATCCTTCAATGAAGCTGCCCCAGGAACAGATAAAACTATCTTACGTGACAGCCTGGAAACCGATGTGTCAACTATCTGTGGGTTTTCCCATTTTTTTCTATTTGTCCTGAGGAAATGGGAAGGATGTAATTAACGTTTTAGAATCTGAAACTTCCTGTCAGGGTTAACCCAAGTTGCTTCAAAGAGGGAATTTAGGGGGTCATTCCGAGTTGATCGTAGCTGTTGCAAAATTTTGCACCGCTACAATCAACTTTCCTGACATGCAGGGGGATGCCCAGCACAGGGCTAGTCCGCCCAGCATGTCAGTCCGGCCCCCCTCGCAGAAGTGCAAAGGCATTGCACAGCGGCGATGCCTTTGCACTTCAGGAGTAACTCCCGGCCAGCGCAGCTTTAGCGTGCTGGCCGGGAGCTACTCCTCGCTCCCTGGCCCGCAGCGGCTGCGTATGATGTCACGCAGCCGCTGTGGCCCGCCACCCGTTCGGTCCGGCCATGCCTGCGTTGGCCGGACCGCGCAGCAGGAACTTTGTTAGCAGTTGGGCAAAACCATGTGCACTGCAGGTGGGGCAGATATAACATGTGCAGAGAGAGTTAGATTTGGGTTTGGTGTGTTCAATCTGCAATCTAAATTGCAGTGTAAAAATAAAGCAGCCAGTATTTACCCTGCACAGAAACAAAATAACCCACCCAAATCTAACTCTCTCTGCACATGTTATATCTGCCTCCCCTGCAGTGCACATGGTTTTGCCCAACTGCTAACAAAGGGGGTCATTCCGAGTTGTTCGCTCGCAAGCTGCTTTTAGCAGCTTTGCACACGCTAAGCCGCCGCCTACTGGGAGTGAATCTTAGCTTATCAAAATTGCGAACGAAAGATTAGCAGAATTGCGAATAGACACTTCTTAGCAGTTTCTGAGTAGCTCCAGACTTACTCGGCATCTGCGATCAGTTCAGTCAGTTTCGTTCCTGGTTTGACGTCACAAACACACCCAGCGTTCGCCCAGACACTCCTCCGTTTCTCCAGCCACTCCCGCGTTTTTCCCAGAAACTGTAGCTTTTTTTCACACACTCCCATAAAACGGCCAGTTTCCGCCCAGAAACACCCACTTCCTGTCAATCACATTACGATCACCAGAACGAAGAAAAAACCTCGTAATGCCGTGAGTAATATACCTAACTGCATAGCAAATTTACTTGGCGCAGTCGCACTGCGGACATTGCGCATGCGCATTAGCGACTAATCGCTCCGTTGCGAGAAAAAAATAACGAGTGAACAACTCGGAATGACCCCCAAAGTTCCTGCTGCGATCAACTCAGAATTACCCCCTATGTCATATAGGGATGAAGTTAATTTACCAGCTGTCGGGATCCTGGCGGTCAGGAGACTGACACTAGAATCCTGATAGCCGGCGAAATGCCGCCGGTCGGAATCCCAACCAAAGCCCAGAATTCCCACTCAGGTGGTGGCATGAATATAACAGTGTGAAGCTCGCTACTAGGCCTGTAGAGTGGCGAGCGCAGTGAGCCCACTAGGGGACTTGCTGCGGTTGCCGACGGGATTCCAGCTGTCGGGATTCCGTTGTTAGTCTCCTGACTGCTGGGATCCCGACCGCCGGTATTACCGGACCTGTCGTTGAGATACAGTATAAGTAAATAGATAGATAAGATAGACAGACAGACAGACAGACAGTCTGGCAGTGCGTGTAATGAGCCAGCTGTGACCTCCTGCAGCCGCTCCTCTATGGGGATAGGGAGGTCGCTTGTGCTGCTCACAAGACGCAACCTCCCAGTTCCAACCGCTGCAGGAGCTTACACGCCGTTTATCGGCTAATTCTCCTGCATTGACACCTTGAACACACCTATACAATGAACGGCCTATTCTCCTGATACCAAGGACTGTAGATGTGTACCCACCATTATTGTGTTAGACTGTTGTTCATATTATAAGTCAAGGAGTTGTTGATCACACTGTTATTTCATACCAGAGTATCATTTAAGCTGCATTTAGTTATACCAGGTCAATAAATGTGCCAGGCTGGCTTCTGCAGCACAGTGGGTAACAACATGCTAGCACTGGGCAGGGGTTTCCCGAATCTCCCCCCTGTGTATTTCCAGAACACTCCACAGAAAAGATTGCCGTGATCCGGGAGGAGGTACTGAATACTGAATACCAAGTACAGAGGTGAGAAGCACATACATTACTTAATATATATATACATGCATACCACAGGAGGGGATGTTAAGTATATATATCTTATATCTGCAAATATCTTAAATAGGCTTACAAATACGTTGGCTCATAATTAAAAGGGAAAATTATTAATACTGGTCCAATCACATCCGAGAAATATATCAATGCAAAGAGTAAATATATTTTATAAGATATATAATCCTGGCTCATTGACAATGTGGTATAGGTATATCTATTGAAGTACATATCTACTGTCCAAGCAATACATGTCCAATGCAAGTGGTAAATATACTTCTACATAATAAGAAAACACAGTGATAATAAGTCTTCTAATTATTTGCCCTTCCTTATCTATTTGTAGAATAAAACATAAACTATGATAAAAATTTCAACTATTAATACACATACTGTACAATGCATTGCTACCTTCTTCTTGATGTACCAGGATCCTTCGTGTCTGTATCTATCCTTCTGTTCTTACTTTCACTGATATATATCGCAACTATTATTGATCTTCTGTATCTGAGATCCCCCAAGTGATCAAAAGAGATCTATCTCCTTCCAGACGCATTTGAATTTGTTTGTAAAACAATGGGGCATTATCTTTCAGCAAGGCATTTATCTTGGTTGTAACATAAGTGTGAAGGTCTTGTGTTTTGGTCTAGCCAAATAACCATATGAACCCTACACCCATTGTTTATACAAAATGCTATTTTAGGCCAAGACTCTTGTTGTAATCTACTTTATCAACCTTTGTATTTGAAATTGTAATGAGGCCTTAGCAGAAATCTCATCATATTTTGAATTGCTGTTTCCTTGATGAAAGGGACATTCTTGTGTTGCCCAAGTAATTTTCCAGACCTCATTGTCTACACCAGAGGTTCCCAAACTGTGTGCCATGGCTCCTTGGGGTGCCTCGGGACACTTGCAGGGGTGCCCTGGGTTGGTGGTCCAGGACCAATTCAAATTATTCATGGTCAATATAATAGGCAAAACCAGTGCTGGTGGCTGCCAGTCATAAAATATGTGGCCAAACAGAAGCAAATCTTGTCCCTCACCACACAACTGGCCCTAAGGATGACATATAAACGCGATCTACTTAATGTAATATTTCTTTCTAAATTTCTCAATAAGACATTTTTGGCCTAGGGGTGCAGTGAAAAAAATTCTGGTCTGGTCTACACTTATCCCAATGTTTGTGTCCATCAATGTATCCAAGGAACATAAATGTATTATCTATATAGGGACATCCTGTAGAGCAGTGGTTCTCAACCTTGGTCCTCAAGTACCCCCAACAGTTCATGTTTTCCAGGTCACCTAGCTGGTGCACAGGTGTATTCATTACTCACTGACACATTTTAAAAGACCCACAGGTGGAGCAAATTATTTCACTTACAATCCTATGAGGAGACCTGGAAAACATGAACTGTTGGGGGTACTTGAGGACCACGGTTGATAACCACTGCTGTAGAGACTCATGACCATTTCTAAATCAGCAAAGCACTCTCAAATATATCCCCCCACAACACACACACACACACACACACACACCACACCACACACACCACACAACTCACACCACATACATACATACATACATACATACATACATACATACATATATTGGATATTTAGGACATACATACATCAGTGATTGCACTGAGCCGAAAAAAAAGTGGGTCCCAGGGACCACTCACTTTTAAAAATTGGGGTCCTACCTGTTCTTTTCTGGGTCTCATCGGAATGAAGGTTCTTATTAATCTTATTAATGATTCAAATATAAAAACACACAGACTTGATTTGGACACTACAATAGTGTTGTAAGGGGGAGGAGGGGGGTGACAATGCTACTGGACATTGTAGCATACACGACGCTCTGCACCAGAGCTGTAACTAGACATTTTGGCGCCCTCCGGCAGAAAATGAATAGGTGCTCCCCCTCCCATATTCCAAAGCACGGAAGTATGGACAGTGTGCGCCGAAGGCGCATTGCAAAAATGTAGGGGCGTGGCTTCATGGGGAAGGGCCATGACCACATAACAGTGCCAATTCACATTGCACCACACAGTAATGCCGCTTATACACACTGCGCCAGGCAGAGCACGTTATACACATTGCGCCAGGCAGAGCACATTATACACATTGTACCAGGCAGAGCACGTTATACACATTGCGCCAGGCAGAGCACATTATACACATTGCGCCAGGTCAAGCACGTTATTATACACACTGCACCAGGTAAAGCATGTTATACACATTGCACCAGGTAAAGCATGTTATACACATTGCTCCAAGTAGAGCATGAGTCTGCTAGCCCAAGTGGCATTATGCCATTGTGCAGATATGCCAAGGCAGTCCAAATAGAGGGTACTGCATACCTGAATTGCCAAATATAGCTGATGGGAACCCACTTCTTGGCAACCAGATTTGAAGTGAGACACCTCTGGGTTTAGTGTAAAAACATACACACATATTTACACATGAATACAGCCACATATATACTCATATACATACAGACACATATATACTCATATACATACATACAAACACATACAGTACAAACTATTTTCAGACACATACAGACACATGTACACATGCATACAGACACACACATACTTATAAGTACACAAACATCGACACACATGTATACACATGCATGCATATATACAGACACAAACACAATACACAAGCTGCCCATCCTTGTTACCGGGTTGGTGGGTGCTGAGAATGGCAAGAGATCCGTGACGATAAGGTCACAACCCGGGAGTAGCTGTGGATCAAGCAATTAGCCGGGAACAGAGCTCTCTCCACTCCGTGTCTCCTGCTGCCCACCCCCAGGCCCGAGCTCCATAGAGACTGTGCCTGAAGTGCTAACTGTCCTCCACCACTGCCAGGTAATCACTGATCCGTTATGGCCGCCGCTCTCTCTGCTGTGTCGGGCCGGCTGTGAGTGAGGGGAGGCAGCACCAACCATGCTCCACCCTCCCTGTCTATCAGTGACTGGGGGGGGGGGGGGAGCTCACGGCAGCGCAGCACCAATTGGAAGCGGACGAGAGGCAGTGGGGGGATTACACTGGTCGCGGTGTGCAGCGGTCATCGTAACGTGTCCTGTGGGACCCACTGATTTTTGAAAACTGGGTCCCTTACTGCTTATAGCGCATAAAATACGTGCTATGGCGAGTATTTGCGAACACTGTACATACATACATACATACATATACTGTATATTTAGAACATATATGCATACATACATACGGGTTCACTACGATCTGCCGGCGGCCGGCCTCCCGGCGACCAGCATACTGGCGCCGGGAGGCCGGCCGCCGGCTTACCGACAGTGTGGCGAGCGCAAATGAGCCCCTTGCGGGCTCGCTGCGCTCGCCACGCTACGGGCACGGTGGCGCGCTAAGCGCGCCACACTATTTTATTCTCCCTCCAGGGGGGTCGTGGACCCCCACGAGGGAGAATAAGTGTCGGTATGCCAGCTGTCGGTATGCCGGCTGTCGGGCTCCTGGCGCCGGTATGCTGGTCGGCGGAAGCCCGACTGCCGGCATACCGAAGACCACCCATACATACATACATACATACATACATACATACATAGAAACATAGAATTTGGCGGCAGATAAGAACCACTTGGCCCATCTAGTCTGACTCTTTTTTTATCCTTTAGGTAATCTCAACCCTTTTCGAACCTTAATTCTTTGTAAGGATATTCATATGCCTATCCCATGCATGTTTAAATTGCTCTACATACATACATATCCAGGACATACATTGTGGCTATATCTGTACCAGGTATCGAGGGACGGTGCTGTGATCTGATGTTGTGTTCTAGGTAATTACACTGAACCTTTGCAGTGCTGGGCTGAATATTGAATATATGCTGCAATATGAATTTATTATATTTGGGAAATTATACTGCCAATATTTATATCAGCTGTTATTAGTCTTTACTAGGATGAAACTTTATTTTAACTTTCTAATGTGTTTGCTATCTCAATGCAGGCCCGGCGCTACCCGCTCAGCGATGGGATGCAGTGCAGGGAGGCGCTGGGCCGGAGAGGCGCTCTCCCTGCTCTGCATCCCTTCCCTGCTGCTGCGCTGTCCTGGCCCCCCTGCTGCTGCTGCCAGCTGCTGTGCCTGTCACTTTGACAGGCAGCGGCGCCGACAGCATGAAAAGCCTCCTCCCCTCCCTTCCCCTCACCTGTGTGACAGCGCTGTGTATGGATCATAAGAGGGGGCAGAGCTACACGGGACAGAAGGGGCGGAGCTAAATGGGACAGAAACGGGCGGAGCTACACGGACCAGGCTGCTGCAAAGAGAGGGACAACAATTACAGTGGCGGCCAGCCAGACTTAGGCAAGTGGAGAGTGAGAAAGAAATGTATGGTGTGTGTGTGTGTGTGTGTGTGTGTGTGTGTGTGTGTGTGTGTGTGTGTGTGTGTGTGTGTGTGTGCGTGTGTGTGCGTGTGTGTGCGTGTGTGTGCGTGTGTGTGTGTGTGTGTGTGGTGGGTGTGTATGTGTGTATATATGTGTGAATTGTGTGTGTGAGGTACGTCTGTGTGCACATGCATTGTGGATGCTACTACTGGGGGGGGCCATTACAGGTAAGGACGCTACTACTACGGGGGGGGGCATTACATATAACGACGCTACTACTGGGGGGGCATTACATGTAAGGATGCTACTACTGGGGGGCATTACATATAAGGACGCTACTATTACTGGGGGGATTACGTATAACGATGCTGATACTACTGGGGGGGGGCATTACGTATAAGGTAGATACTACTACTTGGGGGCATTACGCATAAGGATGCTACTACTACTAGGGGGGAATTACGTATAAGGACGCTTCTGCTACTGGGGGTGCACTACGTATAAGGACGCTACTACTACTGGGGGGCCATTACATATAAGGACGCTTCTACTACTGGGGGTGCACTACGTATAAGGACACTACTACTACTGTGGGTGCATTATGTATAAGGATGCTACTATTACGTATAAGATGAATAAGATTGTGCTACTGTGTGGCGTAATTTTAAATGGGGGTACTATTGTGTGGCCATGCCCCTTACTTGTGGGACCACACCCTTTGGTGCGCGCTGACCCTTTGTTGAATATGGGAGGGCGAAAATTTATAGTTTGCAGGGGGGCGCCGAACACCCTAGCACCGGCCCTGCTCAATGTTTGTTTTTTTGTGGAGATTTATTGCAGGCTGTTGGGCCTCGATTGGAACTATTAAACACATGCATAGTATCCATTTTTAAGGAGAACTGCTAGGCTAGTCAGCCGTTTAGCTGCTATGGGGGTTTTTACCATGAGGTTTTTTTTTTTAAAGGGATTATGAAATATTACGGAAATTCAAGACTTATTCAGGACAAAAACAGATCGAAAAGATACACCCAATTATCTTTGCAGCTAAGGAACTATCAAAAAATCAACCTGCCTTTCACCCTCAAGCACACTCGTGTGTGTGTAAATGTATGTTCATATGTTTCAATCTGAAATCCTTAAGGGGATACTCACGGAGAGATCCATGCTTAAAATCTAAGCAATCTGACTAGATTGCTTAGATTTTAAGCACAGATCACTTGTGTGTACCACCCATAGCGATAGCGATGCGCTACCCCGCTCATCGCTATCGCTGGTGCTAGATTGGCCTGCATGCAAGCTCAATCTAGCACGTCGCTCATTTCACCCGCTGGGTGAAATGAGAGGCCCCCCGTCCTCCCCTGCATCGCTCAGCACACATCGCGCTGTGCTGAGCGGCGGGAGAGATGTGTGCTAAGCGATTCACTCAGCACACATCTCTCCCGTGTATATGGCCCTTTACACTGTCTGAGAACATTATGCAACCAATTTTTACATATGAAAAAAACAGTTGTGATAACATGATGAACAGTTGTAATAACATGATTTGCTCGCAATTGTATATCCTTGTATTTGGAATTTTGCTCAGTGATGCATAGTTAATTAAAGGCATACTGAGCTGGTGTTTGTATAGTCAAATACAGTGTAATTGATCACCTTTCATTAGCTAAACATTTGCCTCACTGGTAGCCCGTGTGTTAATTAGCCATAGGGGTATATTCAATAAGAGTTGAAAACTGCCGTCTTGCCGGAAAGACAGCAGTTTCCGACTGATTTAGGTCGGTAGGGGTTCCGATCTATTCAATGGGGGAAATTAAAATGTTTGAAAAGTCGGTTGGGTGTCTGTCTATTAGATAGGAAAAAACAGACTCCCAACTGACTTTTCAAACATTTGAATCTCCCCCACTAGGTGCTGTTTTTTTCCGATAAGTCGGGAATTCCCAACTTGTCATAAAACAAGTGGACCAGCAGAATAGCCGCCGTTCCTCATGCTTCTGTCGGAAATGGGGCCAAATCCGACAGGTTTTGACCCTGTTTCCGACAATCTCAATCTGACTTTAAAAAAAGTCGGATTGAGGTGAGGAGACTCCCTGTCGGCGGGCTATGGGGAGCGGGGCAGTGGCTATGCGGAGTGAGGCAGCGGGCTATGGGGAGCGGGGCAGCGAACTATGGGGAGCAGGGCCAAACAGGTACCTTACGATGGGCGTCCCCCGGCCAAGCACCGCTCTCCCTGCAGCACTCTCCGGCCAGTACTGAGCTAGATGGCTGAGTGCCGTGGTGTGCGGCTCCCTCCAGCAGCTCCCTGTGATCTCATACATGGGGAGCTGTTGACAGCAGCTGCACGGATGTGGGCCAAATCCGACAGTCAGATTTGGCCACTCTATTGAATAGGGCTTGTTGGATCCATTCCGACAAATGCATGTCGGAATGGATCCAACTCTTATTGAATATACCCACTAGTATTCCTTTAGATGCAATCTAGGGTCAGCTGTGCTGGTCAATGTGCCTTCACATACACAAATTGTTCATAACACTATGTGTTTGAAAATGAACAGCTGAATATCAGTAAACAGGTATTTGAATGTTTAACTTTAACAATACACTCTAAGTCTAAATAACTAAGTTTTATTTCAAACACACAATGTACCACACATTGCTTTTCTTTATTTCATTCCATGGTATTACCTCCACAGTAATTACATCACTTACTCTCCCTGCAACTCACCCCTCTGTACACATTGTCAGCTCAATTATCCACTCCTCTCTTATCAACACTCATGAGCGTTTAACTTATCTTTATACATTGACAATAACAACCACACCATAAAAAAACAATTAGAATCCTACTACTATATTTCTCTCTCCTGCTTCTATTAGCTGGTGACATTTCACCAAGTCCGGACCCCAACCACTTGCCCCACTCACATTCACCTGACTTGCAGCAATACATAAATCCAGCTAACCTCATAAGCATCACATGTCTCCCATCACCCTCCAGATCACTAAAATGTGCCTTATGGAATGCACACTCTGTTTGTAACAAATTAACATCCATCCATGACCACTTCATATCGAACAATTTCAAACTGCTGGCTATAATAGAAACATGGCTTCCACAATCAGACATAGCCTCCCCTGCAGCAGTCTCTCACGTTGATCTCTACTTCACAAACACCTCCAGGCCTGGTAACAGTAAAGGAGATGGGGTTGGAATATTACTATCCCAATCTTTCACACACACAGTTCTATCCAAGTTTCTATCCCTCACAGTCACATCATTTGAAGTACATTTTATTAAGATTTACACTCCTTTCTCTCTGCGTGTTGCAGCTATCACCCACCTGGGCAACCCAACCAATTTCTCAAAAATATTTTTTGCCTGGCTTGCTCACTTCCTAACCTCTGACATCTCCACCATCATCATCTGTGATCTCAGTATCACTATTGATAGTCTGAAATCTGCTGCTCATGCCCCCAAACTACTCACTCTAACCTCCTTTTTTGGCCTCTCCCAATGGACTGACTTCTACTCCACTGCCTTAATCTTGTATTCACCAGACTATGCTCAGTTTCTGAATTCACTAAAACACCTTTCTCTCTCAGATCACAACCTTATCACCTACATGCTCTCCTCAATTACTTCAAACTCAGTGTCACTAAAGTCCTCCAATCCACTGAAACTTGCAGAAATATTAATGCTATTATTTTTCAAGACCTTTCCACCTCTCTGCAACAACTACTCTCAGCAATTTCTGCATTCACTTCTCCTGAGATGGCTGTATCACACCTGAACCAGACTCTAGAAATAGCCCTTGATTAAGTGGCTCCAGCTACTCTCCACTCTCCACGTAGGCCTAGATTTCAACCATAACAGTTAACAAGACACCTACAAAAACTCTCATGTAAAGTTGAACATCAGTGATGTAAATCTCATACTCCAAGCAATTTCCTCTCATATGATTATTTACCAAACATATTTTCAAATTCTCATCTCTGCTCTAACCCCAAGTGACTTTTTAATACATTTAAATCACTTCTCAACCCTCCCTCACCCATCCCACCAGCCACTATCAATGCGCAAGGTCTTGCTTCCTACTTCAAGATTAGATTAGAGATGAAATGGTATGCTCATCCTCAGCCAATGACTGGCGCAATTCCCTACCTGAACCCATTGGCACCTTCTCTTAATTCGGTCCCACAAATGAAGATGAAGGGGGAATGTAATAGGGTGTGAGAATCAGAAAGTGAGTAAGGTTGTGAGAGTTCTCCTGTTTTTTTTAAAATTGGCAATAATTTACATGGCAAAACCAGGTTGATTTTCCTAATTAAATGACTTCCATTTAAAAAAAATTATAATAATAATAATTTCACAAAATCTCTCACTTTCTGATTGTCACACCCTATTACATTCCCCCGACGTATCAACACTCTTCTCACCCTCCTACTCTACTACTTCTCCTCTTGATTTGATACCAGAACAAATATGTAAAGCTCTGTTTTATTTATTTTATTTATTATTTATTTATTACCAGTTATTTATATAGCGCACACATATTCTGCAGTGCTTTACATAGAATATTTGGCCATTCACATCGGTCCCTGCCCCAGTGGAGCTTACAATCTATATTCCCTACCACATATACACGAGAACATTCATACTAGGGTTAATTTTTTATGTTGGGATCCAATTGACCTACCAGTATATTTTTGGATTGTGGTAGGAAACCAGAGTACCCGGAGAAAACCCACGCAAGTACGGGGAGAATATACAAACTCCGCACAGGTAGAGCCATGGTGGGACTCGAACCCATGACTTCAGTGCTGTGAGGCAGTAATGCTAACCAATACACTATCTGTACTGCCTGTCTTCTGTGCTCATCCTAACCTTTATTAAAATCTGTAATCTCTCTCTCTCTCTCTCTCTCTCTCTCTCTCTCTCTCTCTCTCTCTGTACCTTTCTTGGTTCTCATCCTAGCTATCTAATCATTCTTTCAGTGTCTGCTTCTCTGAATCCCCCTCCACTTCACTACCTCTATCAGTTGGAGTACCACAAGGCCCTCTGCTTTTTTTGATCTATACCACATCTCTTGGCAAACTAATCAGCTCTTTTGGATGTCAGTATCATACTGTATGTACGTGGATGATACTCAAATCTACCTATCTTCCCTTGATTTATCACCATCTGTATTGATCCATGTCACTAAATGCCTTTTTGCCTTTTCATCTTGGATGTCATCTCGCCACCTCAAACTTAATATTTTCAAAACAAAATTAATTATATTTCCACCAACCAATAGTAGTTACCAACCTGATATTGCCATCACTGTTGAGAGCTCAACAATCAATCCTACCCCATAAGGTCACTGCCTATCAAGCTCACTGCCTAGGTGTCATTCTTGACTCTGAACTGTCCTTTGATCCCCACATTCAATCTGTCTCAAAATCATGTTACATTCATCTAAAAAACACATCCAAAATATGACCATACCCTACACAAGACACTGCAAAAACTTTAGTACATGCTCTCATTATCTACCGCATTGATTATTGCATTAGTCTTTCTACTGGTCTTACCAAAAAGAGACTCTCACCACTACAATCCATTCTGAATGCAGCTGCAAGGCTAATCTTCCTTGCTAGATGTTTATCATCCGCTCTTTCAGTCCCTCCATTGGTTACATGTATTCAATATAAAATACTTTTACTCACACACAAGGCTATTAACCAAACGACACCAACGTACATCTCTTTGCTTATCTCAAAATATCTCCCAACCTGACCTCTCCGCTCTTCACAAGATCTATGTCTCTCATCCACACTCATTATTTGCTCCCATTCACAATTGCAGGACATTATGTGGGCTGTACCCACTCTTGGGTGCGTGGAAAGCCCTCCCACGCACAATAAGACTCCTCTAATCTCCAAACCTTGAAGCATTCTGTGAAAACTCACCTCTTGAGTCTAGCTTATCAAATTCTGCAACCGCCTACATAACCTTCATAAACTTTCATCCCCTCTGTACAGTCCACACATATCCTCACATATTTTCTCTTCACTGTCACATCCTCCTGACCCCTGTCCAACATTGCTGTGTGACCACATCATACAGCCCACCAAGATCCTTTGCAATCTGGTGAAACATTATGCAACAGATAGCACCTATCCTTGTGTATCAATGCCTATTTTCCTATAGATTGTAAGCTTGCGAGCAGGGTCTTCCTACCTCTATGTCTGTCTGTTATTACACAGATGTGTTTTATTACTGTTGTTTCCAATTGTAAAGCGCACTGGAATTTGCTGCGCTTTGTAAGAAACTAATAAATGTAAATAATAGTAATAATAATAATATACCTATATAAACTTTAATGTAACTTATCTACTTCTTATAAACAACTATGTTTAAAATTACTCCTGGTAAAATCACTATTAATCATGTTTCAATTTGAAACAATTGCTCTAGCTTGTTACACAGTTATTAGTATTGTTATAAAGCCGCACTTCCTTACTTTTGTATACTTCCATAGCCGACCTGAAACAACTGCTGTACATACTGTCTAATAAGTCACTTTATGTGATTACTATTATATCATACAAGCAGGGACTACAACATAAAACCATAACACATTTCCAAATCTCTGTCCTGTTGTTATGAAAGGCAGAGCACCAAACCCAAACCTGTTTCCGTGACACGACGATGAATTTCAGACACTCTCAGAGACTTGGCACTTCAACATTCCCATCTCACTAAGCAGTTATGGAAACAACCTCAAGAAGTGCAAGCACAGCTACAGAATCAATCAAAGAGAGGGTGAAACAATGCACCCAGCTCTTGCACACTTCTGCCAAAAATTCTATACGGCAGGTAATAAAGCCTCTCACCTCCTGGCTCGTAAGCTTCAAGGTCAACAGGCCTGCAAAATAATAAAATGCCCTACCACCTATTCTGGTACTAAATGCCTCAACCTGTTGAATATTGCCAACCTATTTTCCTCAGTTTTATAATTTGAAGGATGACCCCTCTACACCTCAACCGTCTATGGGCTCTATAGCCTCTCTCCTTGAGTCTCTCTCCCTCCCAACTTTAGACTGAGACTGCCTGGCATCCTTAAATGCCCCTGGTCATTGGAGCAGATATAATTGGTGATTAAACTGCTACTGAAAAGGGAAGGACCCTGGGCCGGATGGTGACATAAACTCATTCTATACTGCTTTCCATGAAGTCCTATACCTAGTTGTCTTGCAACTGTATAATGAAGCCTTCAAAACAGGTTCATTCCCAGCAGAAATTGTTGTAGATTAAATTACTATTATTCCAAAACCAGGTAAGGACCCCACAGACTGCCAAAATTACAGGTCTATCTCACTTCTTAACAGAGATGTGAAAATATATGCTAAGTTGATTGCAAACCGTCTCAAACCTTTGCTCACCCACCTAATTTACCCAGACAAGGTGGGTTTTGTTCTTGGACATCAGGTCCTGGACAATACCCATAGAGTTCTAGATTTAATTGAATGGGCCACAAATACATAGTCGGAATTACTACTCCTCTCTCTCAATGCCAAGAAGGTGATCAATAGGTTGCATTGGGAGAATATGCAACAGGTTCTTTCTAAATTTAGTTTCCAGGGTTATTCTTTAAACTCAATCTTCGTCCACTATAATGGTCCCTCGCAACAGTTTTCTTTACTCGCCTTTTACAATTACTAATGGCATCGGAAAGGGCTTTCCCCTGATCCCTTGATTTTTGTATTGGCTATCAAACCTTTGGCGCAAACACTCTGCTTACCACCTGACTTCCCAGGCTTTTTGATACAAGACACCCCGCACAGGTTATGTCTCTTACAGACGATGTCCTTTTATTCGTCTCCAGCTCTGAGACATTGCTAACTGCTCTGCAATCTATCCTGTGATGTATAGTGCAGATTTATACTGCAAACTCAACAACACTAAAGGCACTGCCTATTAATGTCCCTTCTCTGTCCCTTAACTCCTTGAAGAGGCACTTTTCTTTTTCTTTCATCTGAAAGAAGCTTTCCATTACCTATTTGTTAATTCATATACCTCCCTGTATTTCAAAGTTTTTTTTTATGTTAATTATGTCCCTTTACTGGCCCAGTTACATTTTTGACTGCTGCCTGGGTGAATTACGAAGACTTGTGGTTGGTTCGCTTGGTGGCATTTATAATGATGCTATTACCCAAAGTGATGTACCTGTTCTGGGCTATCTCATATGTGAATTGCAATACCTCGCAACCTCCTAGGCGTAAGTCTCTCCACCTAGCCTTTAGTTGTTTGACTCGCTCCAAATATTTGGGTGGTTTGACTCTACCTGATCTGTAACGCTATCATGAGGCATCCCTACTTTCTCAGCTTAATCACTGGTTTCTCCCTACCTGCTCAAAGCCCTGGGTAGACATGGTAGGTGTCCTTGCCTCTGACTTTCCTGTGCCAGACCTTCTCTGGCCCCCCACCCAGCTCCGACCAAAACACTGCTTACTCCCCTTTGCCATTCCGAATGTCCTGAAGGTGTGGGATGCCAACCTCCCTTCCAGCTTTGGTTTTACTCTTCCTTCCAGAAATGTATTACCAAAAACTCTTGATCTCCTGCAAAATCACCTTCATGCTTCCTACTAGTACTGGATAGGCACCACTACCATAGCCAATTTGTTTTCTCCATTCTTCAAACTGCCCTTCACAAACCTCTGCACTAAATGTGGGCTGGGACTCTCGGCCTGTTTCTATTATCTCCAGTGGTGCAGAGAGGTAGGGTGGAGCGGGTACTCTTTACTGGGGCCCGGGCCTGTTGGAGTGGCCCAGACGGGTCTCGCTGCCCCCCCCCTTCCATTTTGTTGACATCGCAGGCACTTGGGGTGGGGAGAGAGAGCAGTGACTGCTGCTGTATCAGACTCTCTCCCCAAACCAGCACATACCCTGTCATCAGGAAGGCATACTTCTACATATTTTTGGGGATTGCATTTTTTGGGTAGAGGTGTATGACCATATAAAAGACTCAGATGCATTGAGTATATCTCTCTCTCTCTCCAGACCCTGCTTCATTGATATTCCCTTGTAGTCCCTAAAACTGATCTGATCGTTATGTACTTGGACGTGTCTTAATTTCAGTAAGGGTTACAAGTGCCAAACACTGGAAATCCTCTTCCCAAGTTTGTTAAAGTCATCTCCAAAACCGAATTTCACTTTGAGATGGAAAATAGAGATCTCCACAGCCTCCATCTCTCCCTTTTTGAAATGGTTCACTTGGCATACATATGTAACAGAGGGTAAGGGCGCTCCTCACAAGGACTTGGTCACAAATTGTCCCTACCATTTAACCTGAATGAAAACTCCAGAGGCTGAACCTCCCTCCTCAGTGTTTATTATTTACCTTTATGTGTATCGCCTCATACGTTATGTGTATCACCTCATACGTTTTTGGGTTTTTTAAATGTGCTTAGTGTTCTTATTCGGATTTACAGTATTTGTCTTCTTGTGTATTATGTACTCCATGTTGTATGTTATCATACATTAATGTGTCCTGTCTCCTGCCCTCCTCTTTTCCCTTATACATTACCCTTTTTTCATTTTATGTACCTTATATACCTTATATAACTCAATAAAAATGTACCATTATGCACCTTATTGTAACTCAATAAAAATGTATTATTAAAAAAAGAAATAAATAAATGAGGATTTTAGCCTCGGTGCATATTACACATAATAAAATGGATGTGCGTCCAGCCACATTATATACTACAGTCCCCAGCATGACCTCACTAAGGAATATGACAGACCTTAGTTCCAAACACTGCAATCGGATGAGCAAAATAAATGTGATGCTGATAAATCTCTCTTCCACATAGCATGTGAAAAGAAACAGGTACATGGGCTGTGGGTGCTGCAGGTTTTAAGGGTTATCCATCAGAAAATCTGAACAAACCCTATATGGCGAACTGACAACCGGCACTCTCACTTCAGATGCATCTTGCCGCCGTGCACATTACACAGTGTATGCAGATCCTCCAAACTACGGCACTCAGCGGTCTCTTTCAGGGAATAAACACTCCAAAAGCAACTTGCAAGAGGAAGAGGAAGGAGAAACAACAAGTCAAAGAAATAGAAGTTGTTTTTAATCTATCTAGGCACACTCTACCTGAGGCCGAAAATTCTGTTCTCAGCAAAGGACTCGGATTTGTACCCACAACCCCATTTGATTCATTTGAATGGAAGGTTGAGCAGTTTCGACTAGGTAGACAATTGAGGTTGAGAGAATTTTTTGGTGAGAGAATCCATAGAACGTCTGGACACGATCTCCATGTTTAAGAGAAAATCCCATTTTGATCCCGTTTCCAATAACATTGCCATTCAAGGATTCATGAAGGCACTGGATGCTCAGGTTTTGAATGATCAAAATACTCCTACACCCTATAAGAACAATTTGACTAAAGATGAATGGACAGCCTTGAGGGACTTGAGTAATAATAATGAAATCGTAATCAGGTCTGCTGATAAGGGGGGAGGGGTGGTGGTGATGATTGTTGATCTCTATTGTGCTGAGATCTACAGACAGTAATCAGAAATAAGTGTGTATGATCTTCTGCCCACTGATCCCACCTATTCATTCAAAGCTGAGATAGATTTGATCTTAGATAGAGCTATGGAAGAGGGTGTCATCAACAGTGATGAGTGTAATTTTTTGAAGGTTGATGCACCAAGGGTGCCCCTATTATACACCCTCCCTAAGATCCGCAACCCGCCTGGACGTCCGATTGTTTCAGCCAGAGATTCTTTGTATAACAATATAACACATTTTTTTGATTATTATTTACAGCCATGCGTCCAGGCGGGAATGTCACGATCCGGGTATCTGGACGCCATTACTTACCCTTCAGATGCCTCCTAAGGCTGGCTCAGCGTTCCAGGACCGGATCCCGCTGTTCCTGAGTTTCCACATGCAGAATGTCAGAGTGGTGATTTCATCAGCCGCGGCCTCCGCTGTGCCCGCGTGGTTAAATGTGCGCTTGTCAGTCTGGCGTCTCCTGTCTCCTGTGGCCGGCGTCGCCATTACTGTTTCAATTCTCACATGGATTACAAACCAAACTTCCCTCCAAGTGTCTGCATGGGCGCAGCCATCTTGGATTTTGTCATCTGATTATTTCCACCAAACTGCTGTCTGTATTGTTGATTTGCATAATTGCCTAGCCAACCCCTTCCTTGCTGCAGGTATAAGTATGCTGTGCCTGAGCAAGGAAGGCGTCAGTGCTTTGGTTGTCTAACCTAGTTCCAGTTTGTCTCTCTCCTGTGGTTGTCTTCCAGGTTCCAGCTCCTGTCTCCAGACTTCTGCTATAGAGACCCGCACCAGCATTCCATCTGCGGTGTAGCCTGACTCTCCGATCCATTCTGGACTCACCTGTTTCCAGCTACAACAATCACCTGCTTCCAGCCCAGCTTCCAGCAGTGTACAGCTTCTCTTAAAGGGCCGGTGTCCTTTCTGCAGTTTACCACTCTCCACCGGCATTATTATTTCACCGCTCTCAAACAATCACCTGCTTCCAGCCCAGCTTCCAGCAGTGTACAGCTTCTCTTAAAGGGCCGGTGTCCTTTCTGCAGTTTACCACTCTCCACCGGTATTATTATTTCACCGCTCTCAAACTCCAAACTTCATTATTATTTCATCGCTCTCAAGTTCGTTTATTATTTAACTGGTTCCAGCCAGTATCCACTCCGTACCAACAACAGTCTGGTTCCAGCCAGTATCCACAGCAGCCGTTTTACCTTCAGCAGCCCAGCCTTTCCTGGAACATCAGCTGGTACGATCCTGGGTTCTCTCCATTGCTACAGTCAGGCCTGGTAAGGACTTTCCAACTAGAAGATTATAAGAACTGTCTCACTCTACCAGTGCCTGTGGCCCTTGCCACCCTGTAGTACCCAGGAATTTTATTTATCCTCTGTTGACTTTTATGTTTCCTTTTACTGCTGCTGTGTTACGGAGTTTGTCATAATAAACATCATTGACTTTTATCCTGGTTGTCGTGGTCACGCCTTCGGGCAGTTATTCTACATGTTACTTACATGTCTAGGGGTCTGATACAACCTCCCAGGTTCCGTTACATCTCAGCCCCTACAACTGAGGCTGCCTCCCGTCAGCTCAGGCCCTCAGTTGTGACAGTAAGCACTGACCTAATGAATCCAGCCGGAGACCAGGATCAAGCGGCCAGGCCAATGCAAGAACTGGCAGCCCGACTTGAACATCAGGAGGCTGCACAGGGCCACATCATCCGCTGTCTCCAGGATCTCTCTACACGGCTGGATGGGATTCAAACGACCCTCCGTGGACCTGGCACGTCCGGTGCGTCCACTACAGTGACACCAGCTGTAACCCCACCCACCTTACCCATTTCCAGTCCACATCTTCATCTTCCAACGCCAGCAAAATTTGATGGATCTCCAAGGTTCTGCAGGGGATTTCTCAATCAATGTGAAATCCACTTTGAGCTTCTACCTGGCAATTTCTTCAGTGACCGTACCAAAATTGCCTATATCATCTCCCTTCTCAGTGGCTCAGCCCTTGACTGGGCATCACCTTTATGGGAGAAGTCTGATCCCCTGCTATCCTCCTATACTGACTTTGTAGCTACATTCAGGCGCATCTTCAACGAGCCAGGCCGGATAACATCTGCTTCATCTGAGATTCTCCGTTTACGCCAGGGAACATGTACTGTGGGACAGTATCTTATACAGTTTAAAATCCTGGCATCCGAATTGGCATGGAACGACGAGGCCCTGTATGCTGCATTCTGGCATGGCTTATCAGAACGCATCAAGGATGAGTTAGCTACCAGAGACTTGCCCTCTAAGTTGGATGAGCTAATTTCTCTTTGCACGAAGGTTGATCTACGTTTCAGAGAGAGAGCAACCGAGCGAGGAAGATCATCTACTCCTAAATCTTCTGCTCCTCCTCCTCGTCAACCATCTCCATCCAAGGATGAGCCTATGCAAATTAGTCGTTCCCGTCTATCTCCCGCTGAGCGCCGAAGACGTCTCTCTGAGTCTCTCTGTCTCTACTGTGCAGCTCCGTCGCACACTATCAATGCCTGTCCCAAACGTCCGGGAAACTCCAGATCCTAGCTCGCCAAGGAGAGGGCCGGCTAGGAGTAATGATCTCCTCTCCATCTCCTCATGACTGTAACCTCCCAGTGTCGCTCCAAATTGCTCAACGTTACAGGAACGTCATTGCCCTCCTTGATTCCGGAGCAGCTGGGAATTTCATAACCGAAGCTTATGTTAAACGGTGGTCCCTACCCACCGAGAGACTGTCCTCGTCCATCTCTTTGACTGCCGTGGATGGCAGCAAGATTTTTGACGCAGTCATTTCCTTAAGGACTCTTCCAGTTCGTCTGAGAGTGGGAGTTCTTCATTCTGAGTATATTTCTTTTTTAGTGATTCCAAGAGCAACACATCCAGTGGTTTTAGGCCTTCCATGGCTCCGTCTCCACAACCCATCAATTGACTGGACGACTACGCAAATACTGGCATGGGGTCCCTCCTGTGCTGAGACTTGTTTAGCCAAAGTTCTTCCTGTTTGTTCTTCCTTCCCCAGGTCATCTGATGTTCCGCCTCCTCCATATCAAGACTTCACGGACGTGTTCAGTAAAGCCTCTGCTGATATCCTTCCTCCTCATAGAGAATGGGACTGCCCAATCGACCTCATTCCAGGGAAGGTTCCACCGCAAGGCCGAACTTATCCGTTGTCTCTGCCTGAGACACACTCCATGGAAGAGTACATCAAAGAGAACCTGGCGAAGGGTTTCATCCGACCATCTTCTTCTCCAGCCGGCGCAGGCTTCTTCTTCGTTAAGAAGAAAGACGGTGGTCTGCATCCGTGCATCGACTACAAAGGTCTGAACGACATTACCGTCAAGAACCGATACCCTTTACCCCTGATTACCGAGCTCTTTGATAGAGTTAGTGGTGCAACTATTTTCACAAAGCTGGACTTGAGGGGTGCCTACAATCTCATCCGAATCCGTGAGGGTGACGAGTGGAAGACCGCCTTTAACACCCGTGACGGACATTATGAGTACCTCGTCATGCCCTTCGGATTGAGCAACGCTCCAGCAGTCTTCCAGCACTTCGTGAATGAGATTTTCAGGGACATCTTGTACCGCCATGTCGTGGTTTATCTAGACGACATCCTCATCTTTGCTAATAATCTCGAAGATCATCGTTTCTGGGTAAAAGAGGTTCTTTCCCGTCTCCGTGTCAGTCACCTCTATTGTAAATTGGAGAAGTGTGTGTTTGAAGTTAAAACCATTCCGTTTCTAGGTTACATTGTGTCCGGTTCCGGACTAGAGATGGATCCTGAGAAACTCCAAGCAATCCAGAATTGGCCTATACCCTTAAGCCTCAAAGGGGTCCAGAGGTTCTTAGGGTTCGCCAATTATTATAGAAAATTTATACGAGACTTTTCCACCATCGTGGCGCCTATCACTGCATTAACCAAGAAAGGTGCTAATCCGTCCAAGTGGTCCGAGGAAGCTACACAGGCCTTTCACCTTCTGAAGCAACGGTTCATCTCTGCACCAGTTCTGAAACAGCCCGACACCGACTCTCCTTTTATCTTAGAGGTAGATGCCTCCTCCGTTGGAGTAGGAGCAGTGTTATCCCAGAGGGCCAAAGATGGACATCTACATCCTTGCAGTTTCTTCTCCCGGAAGTTCTCCCCAGCTGAGCGCAACTATGCCATTGGCGATCAGGAGTTGCTAGCCATCAAGCTCGCTCTGGAGGAGTGGAGATACCTGTTGGAGGGAGCTTCCCACTCAATCACCATACTTACCGACCACAAAAATCTTTTATATCTCAAAGGCGCACAATGTCTGAATCCTCGTCAGGCCAGATGGGCACTTTTCTTCTCTAGGTTTGACTTTAAACTCCAGTTCTGTCCGGGTTCTCAGAATCGTAAGGCCGATGCACTTTCCCGCTCATGGGAGCAAGAAAATGAGTCCGAGTCTGCAGACAAGCATCCTATTATTAATCCGTTGGCATTCTCCACGGTAGGGATGGACTCTACGCCTCCACCAGGGAAAAGTTTTGTTAAGCCAGTTCTAAGGAAGAAGCTCATGCATTGGGCCCATGCTTCCCGTTTTGCTGGACATACAGGCATTCAGAAAACCCTTGAATTTATTTCTAGGTCCTACTGGTGGCCAACTCTGAAGAAGGACGTTATGGAATTTATTGCCTCCTGCCCAAAGTGTGCCCAACACAAAGTCTCCCGCCAGTCGCCTGCGGGGCAACTGGTTCCATTATCTGTTCCCCGTCGACCTTGGACCCATTTGTCGATGGACTTTGTTTCCGATCTACCTATCTGCAACAAGTTTAATACCATCTGGGTGGTAGTTGACCGGTTCACCAAGATGGCACATTTCATCCCTCTCAACGGTCTTCCGTCAGCTTCCAAGTTGGCTCAAGTGTTTATACAAGAGATCTTCCGACTTCACGGTCTTCCTGAAGAGATCATCTCGGATCGTGGAGTACAATTTGTAGCCAAATTTTGGCGAAGTTTGTGTCAAGCCCTCCAAGTCAAGTTAAAGTTTTCCACGGCTTACCATCCTCAGACCAATGGTCAAACCGAGAGGGTGAATCAGGACTTGGAGGCCTTCCTCCGTATATATGTGTCTTCCTCTCAAGATGACTGGGTTCAACTCCTTCCTTGGGCCGAGTTCAGCCACAACAATCAATACCATTCCTCATCTTCTTCTACACCATTTTTCATTAATTATGGATTCCACCCTAAAGTCCCAGAATTCCAACCGCTTCCCGCAACTTCTGTTCCAGCAGTGGATGTCACCTTGCGTCAGTTTTCAAATAACTGGAGGAACGTCCGCGCAGCCCTGCTTAAAGCCTCATTCAGGTATAAGAAGTTTGCCGATAGGAAGCGTAGAGCGGTTCCTGCTCTCAAGGTGGGTGATCGTGTGTGGCTGTCCACGAAGAATTTGAGGTTGAGAGTTCCCAGCATGAAATTTGCACCTCGCTACATCGGACCCTTCAAGATTGAACAAGTCATCAATCCTGTTGCCTACAGGTTACAGTTACCATCCTTCTTGAAAATACCCAGGACATTTCATGTTTCTTTGTTGAAACCGCTGATCCTGAATCGGTTTCATTCCGCACTTCCTCCAGCTCCCAAAGTTCAGACTCAACGGGGAGTCGAGTACGAGGTGGCCAAGATTTTGGACTCACGTTTCCGTTACGGTCAGTTACAATACCTCATTGACTGGAAGGGCTATGGTCCTGAAGAACGCTCTTGGACCAATGCCTCAGACGTCCATGCTCCTGCCTTGGTCCGAAATTTCCACGCAAAGTTTCCTTTAAAGCCTAAGAAGTGTCCTGGGGCCACTCCTAAAGGGGGGGGTGCTGTCACGATCCGGGTATCTGGACGCCATTACTTACCCTTCAGATGCCTCCTAAGGCTGGCTCAGCGGTCCAGGACCGGATCCCGCTGTTCCTGAGTTTCCACATGCAGAATGTCAGAGTGGTGATTTTATCAGCCGCGGCCTCCGCTGTGCCCGCGTGGTTAAATGTGCGCTTGTCAGTCTGGCGTCTCCTGTCTCCTGTGGCCGGCGTCGCCATTACTGTTTCAATTCTCACATGGATTACAAACCAAACTTCCCTCCAAGTGTCTGCATGGGCGCAGCCATCTTGGATTTTGTCATCTGATTATTTCCACCAAACTGCTGTCTGTATTGTTGATTTGCATAATTGCCTAGCCAACCCCTTCCTTGCTGCAGGTATAAGTATGCTGTGCCTGAGCAAGGAAGGCGTCAGTGCTTTGGTTGTCTAACCTAGTTCCAGTTTGTCTCTCTCCTGTGGTTGTCTTCCAGGTTCCAGCTCCTGTCTCCAGACTTCTGCTATAGAGACCCGCACCAGCATTCCATCTGCGGTGTAGCCTGACTCTCCGATCCATTCTGGACTCACCTGTTTCCAGCTACAACAATCACCTGCTTCCAGCCCAGCTTCCAGCAGTGTACAGCTTCTCTTAAAGGGCCGGTGTCCTTTCTGCAGTTTACCACTCTCCACCGGCATTATTATTTCACCGCTCTCAAACAATCACCTGCTTCCAGCCCAGCTTCCAGCAGTGTACAGCTTCTCTTAAAGGGCCGGTGTCCTTTCTGCAGTTTACCACTCTCCACCGGTATTATTATTTCACCGCTCTCAAACTCCAAACTTCATTATTATTTCATCGCTCTCAAGTTCGTTTATTATTTAACTGGTTCCAGCCAGTATCCACTCCGTACCAACAACAGTCTGGTTCCAACCAGTATCCACAGCAGCCGTTTTACCTTCAGCAGCCCAGCCTTTCCTGGAACATCAGCTGGTACGATCCTGGGTTCTCTCCATTGCTACAGTCAGGCCTGGTAAGGACTTTCCAACTAGAAGATTATAAGAACTGTCTCACTCTACCAGTGCCTGTGGCCCTTGCCACCCTGTAGTACCCAGGAATTGTATTTATCCTCTGTTGACTTTTATGTTTCCTTTTACTGCTGCTGTGTTACGGAGTTTGTCATAATAAACATCATTGACTTTTATCCTGGTTGTCATGGTCACGCCTTCGGGCAGTTATTCTACATGTTACTTACATGTCTAGGGGTCTGATACAACCTCCCAGGTTCCGTTACATCTCAGCCCCTACAACTGAGGCTGCCTCCCGTCAGCTCAGGCCCTCAGTTGTGACAGGGAAGCACATACTTAAAGGATACTACTGATTTGTTGACGAAGTTGGATGACATAGGAGAATTACCCCAAAACACGTGGATGTGCACTTTGGATATTGGTAGTCTATACACCAATATCCCCCACGATGAGGGACTTGAGGCGGTTTTTACAACCCTGAAAGATAACCCTCTATACAATGGCACTAATTTGAAATTCTTTTTGACGTTACTTGAACTAGTTCTAAAACGTAATTATTTCTATTTCAATGGTAGATATTATAAGCAGTGTTCTGGTTGTGCCATGGGCTCTCCTGTGGCACCAGTATATGTGAACACTTACATGTCAGTATTGGAAAAACAACTTTTTTTCAATCGGGAAGTGTGAGACTATATAATGTTTTACAAACGCTATATAGATGATATTATACTGTTTTGGAATGGGACATATGTGGAATTGGTCAACCTCATTGAACAAATTAACGGGTTGGATTGTCCAATTAAGTTCACGCACACTATCAGTCGTGAAGAAATTACATATTTGGATGTAAGGATTAAACTTGATGGGGATAATAATATTCACACTGATATATACTCAAAAAATACAGACATAAACACTTTATTGAAGGCAGACAGTTTTCATCCACAGGCCACGATCAACAGCCTTCCATATTCTCAATTTTTGAGAGCGAAGAGAATCACCAGTGATACAAGGTTGCTGGAGAGTAATCTTGATATCATGACTAATAAATTCAGGGAACGAGGTTATAAGGATGACACGCTAAAGGCTAACATTTCTCTAGGATCTAGACAGAGTACCCTCCTGAAAAGTAAGAAGGATGATACCACGAACGCTCTCAATTGGGTTCATAGATATACTACAGCCTATAAAAAAATCAGAGATAGTAGCACTAATCTATGGCCCATGATACAGAATGATATTAAAAGTTTAAAACACACTAAAATCAGGCATTGCTACCAGAGGGGAAAAAATATTAGAGATTGGACCGTGCATGCTGATATCACCAAACAATTACAATCTAGGGATGGTATAACCAGACACAGTAATGGTTGCCAAAAATGTACAGGCTGTACTACCTGCAGCCATATGATGGCTGGAAAATATTTCTTCCATCCACATACGGGCCGCAGGTATGAAATTAAACACTCTGTAACATGCACGTGTTCCTACATTGTCTATCTGATCAAATGTCCATGTGGACTTTGTTATGTAGGGAAAACCATCCGGACCTGTCGGGAACGGATGGCCCTACACAGATCCGCAATCAGAGCGGCACTGGGTGGCAAAGGGTCTGATCTACCTATTGCCAAACATTTCAAAGAGGCCAGACATAATATGGCCAATTTGCGGCATATGATTATAGATCACATCCCTGATGACGGCAGATTGGGGGACCGACATAAGAAGCTCCTACAATGTGAGGCCAGGTGGATTCACCTTTTGGAAACAGTAAAACCCAAAGGGTTAAACGATCAACTGAATTTAAGTGTATTTTTATAACTAGGTATAATCTATACCTGCCAATATGTTGTCTTATGTTGCCTCTTGGAGATTATACAATATTATCCATTATTTGCGTATTGGTCATGTGACATCGGAGACTGAGTATCTATCTGTTTTTAAGTATTGATTTTAAATGTTTTGTTTTTTTTCACATGGTGTTTGTTATTCACATTAGGTGTTTGAGTGACCCTGACCGCGCCACCAGCAGGCTGTCTCATACACTGGCCCCGGGGAAGCACTGGAGTCCTTATGTGCCAGCACTGATGAGGGAACACAGCGGCCCGAGCTGCTAGAATTAGCGGCGGGTTGCCATGACAACGCACAGTGATCTGTGTGCGGGAGGAAAACGCTGCTGCACCCGGAAGCCGGAAGTGACGCATGCGGGACGTGGGAGGGAGCTGCAGACACGAGATGTGGAGGGAAGGGTATTTAAACATTTTATGTATCACACGTTTGTTATGATGTTGCTTGAAAAAGGCTAATTAAAGCCGAAACGTTGCAAGTTGCTTTTGGAGTGTTTATTCCCTGAAAGAGACCGCTGAGTGCCGTAGTTTGGAGGATCTGCATACACTGTGTAATGTGCACCGTGGCAAGATGCATCTGAAGTGAGAGTGCCGGTTGTCAGTCGATATATATATATATATATATATATATATACAAATATACACACATACACCCACACACACACATATATATATATATATATATATATATACTTGCAAATGTCGGATCGGCACTCTCCTGGAGAGAAGTATGTTGCTCAGGTGCCCTCTGGAGAAATTTCATACACAGGCTGTATAACAGACAGCGGCACTCAGAGACTGACAAAGCAAGAGTAAAGTGCTAGTGCTTTTAATTCATGGCTGGTAAATCCAACGTTTCGGGGCACGCAAGCCCCTTTTTCAAGGTGAGCCAAATACAAAGTGAAAAAAACAGTGAAAAACGTTTACCTTTATGGTGAAGAAGACCCACGTGTGGGAAAGGCTGCAGCGTCCGGGGGAGCCTGGAGCTTCCGTCCCGGATGTGATGACGTGTTAGTGCCCTAGTCATGTGACCTCCAGCGTGTCTCCGGCCGCCGCGTTGCCATGACATCCCGACGCTCAATGGTTGTCATGGATGTGTAAGGCAAATGCGGGTGCCGTGATCCCGGAGGAAGCATGACTGTGGTAGACAGTGTTCAATAGTGCAATCGAGTATTACGAACCCAGGAAGAAACATTGCAATATGCTGTCGCAGCAACAAGCGAATAAATAAATATAAATACCGACCTGAAAAGATGGCATCATTATTGGCTGACACTAAAATTAACAAGATCGCTCTATACATGACCCATCAGCAGTGCGCTAATATACTAAACACCCACTCTGTACAATGAAATGCAAACGTTCAAAATAAATGCTGTATGGCAGGCATAAGTCACTGGAGTAGGAGCTTGTAAGACTGATGCACAGCCATCAACATCAGAAGTTCAAATGTCCGTTTGATCCGTGATGGAGACTTGTGTTGAAAGATCAGAAGACGCTCCATTGTATTCTGTCATTGAGACCTTTCGGTCTCACAGTGTCCAATCTATATATCCACGTTGCCTCTCGTTTAAGTAGGGTGGCTGCTCTATCTCCGCCTCTTAAGTTGCTAGGAATGTGATCGATGATTTGGAATTGCAGGTCTTTCAGTGTGTGTTGTTTGTCAACATAGTGTCTGGCCACAGGTTGTTCCGACTTCTTGGTTAGAAGTGCTGCTTTTAATGCGGATCTATGCAAGGCAAAGCGTTCCCTGGCATTGCGTATAGTCTTGCCTACATACTGCTGTTTGCATGGACAGGTAATTAAGTAGACAACGTGTGTCGTGGTGCAAGTGAGTACATGCTTGATGTTGTAGGAAGTGCCAGTGGAGGTAGATGTAAACTTTGAGCCCGTGGTCATTGTTTTGCAGGTCTCACAGCCTAAGCATTTATAGCAGCCTGCTGCTTTGGTTAAGAAATTGGAGATGGGTACAGAATCGAATCCTGTGATGTCTGGATGTACCACAAAGTCTTTAATACTTCTACCTTTTTTGTAGCACATCATGGGTCTTTTCCTCCGTAACCCACTTAGGTTCTTGTCGGTGGAGACTATGGGCCACAGTGCTTTGAGGGCCCGTGGGATCACTGCACTGGATGTGTTATATTGTGATACAAAAGGTAAGATGTCATTGCTCTTCTTAGTGGTAGGGGTTAGAAGTTGATCTCTGTTAGTAGTCAGGATCTTTTGTTCGTCTTTGAGTAATTGTTTGCTGTTGTAGCCTCTTTCTTTAAACCTTGCGGTAACATCATTCAGAGCAGATTCCAATTTAGCAGGATCGCTGGTGATTCTGGCTGCCCTAATGTATTGAGATTTAGGGAGCCCCTTCTTGAGGGCTGTGGGGTGGTGACTGTTGTAGCGTAATAGGGTATTTTTGTCGGTAGGCTTGTGGTACACTTCAGTGTGAAGCATACCATCCTTAATGATGACATTAACGTCCAGATAATTTAATTTGCTAGGGTCACACTGCGATGCGACTCTAATGGGAGACGGTCTGGTGTTGATGACTTCAATGAATCTTTCAAATCTTTCTTTGCCGCCGGTCCAGAGCAGAAACACATCATCTATATATCTACAGTAATGTAGAATATATTGTGTGTAAACATCATTGTTAAAAAACATGGCCTGCTCTTCCTCTAGCATGA
Organism: Pseudophryne corroboree; assembly: GCF_028390025.1. Classification (NCBI taxonomy): domain Eukaryota; kingdom Metazoa; phylum Chordata; class Amphibia; order Anura; family Myobatrachidae; genus Pseudophryne; species Pseudophryne corroboree. The sequence goes on from NC_086449.1 coordinate 160,718,711, forward strand.
AGACGTTAGCAAATGAGGGGGATACATTGCTTCCCATGGAACAACCACTTAGTTGCCGGTAGTATTTTCCGTCGAATAAAAAGTAATTGCGGGTTAATATTAATTCAAGTAATTTTAAAAACAAACTATGATCAAAATTTGTCATGTTGGATTTGATTAAAAAGGATCTCATTGCCGCTAATCCTTGGTCATGCGGAATGCTGGTATATAGACTACTAATGTCTACCGTGCAAATAATGGTTTCCATGGGTACCGTACCGACTGTTTTGAGTAGGTTTAAAAAGCTGGTAGTGTCCTTGAGGTAGTTCGGTTGATCCTGAATGAGTGGCTGCAGTATACTGTAGCCACTCATTCAGGATGGAAACCTATTTTGATCATAGTTTGTTTTTAAAATTACTTGAATTAATATTAACCCGCAATTACTTTTTATTCGACGGAAAATACTACCGGCAACTAAGTGGTTGTTCCATGGGAAGCAATGTATCCCCCTCATTTGCTAACGTCTTCATGCTAGAGGAAGAGCAGGCCATGTTTTTTAACAATGATGTTTACACACAATATATTCTACATTACTGTAGATATATAGATGATGTGTTTCTGCTCTGGACCGGCGGCAAAGAAAGATTTGAAAGATTCATTGAAGTCATCAACACCAGACCGTCTCCCATTAGAGTCACATCGCAGTGTGACCCTAGCAAATTAAATTATCTGGACGTTAATGTCATCATTAAGGATGGTATGCTTCACACTGAAGTGTACCACAAGCCTACCGACAAAAATACCCTATTACGCTACAACAGTCACCACCCCACAGCCCTCAAGAAGGGGCTCCCTAAATCTCAATACATTAGGGCAGCCAGAATCACCAGCGATCCTGCTAAATTGGAATCTGCTCTGAATGATGTTACCGCAAGGTTTAAAGAAAGAGGCTACAACAGCAAACAATTACTCAAAGACGAACAAAAGATCCTGACTACTAACAGAGATCAACTTCTAACCCCTACCACTAAGAAGAGCAATGACATCTTACCTTTTGTATCACAATATAACACATCCAGTGCAGTGATCCCACGGGCCCTCAAAGCACTGTGGCCCATAGTCTCCACCGACAAGAACCTAAGTGGGTTACGGAGGAAAAGACCCATGATGTGCTACAAAAAAGGTAGAAGTATTAAAGACTTTGTGGTACATCCAGACATCACAGGATTCGATTCTGTACCCATCTCCAATTTCTTAACCAAAGCAGCAGGCTGCTATAAATGCTTAGGCTGTGAGACCTGCAAAACAATGACCACGGGCTCAAAGTTTACATCTACCTCCACTGGCACTTCCTACAACATCAAGCATGTACTCACTTGCACCACGACACACGTTGTCTACTTAATTACCTGTCCATGCAAACAGCAGTATGTAGGCAAGACTATACGCAATGCCAGGGAACGCTTTGCCTTGCATAGATCCGCATTAAAAGCAGCACTTCTAACCAAGAAGTCGGAACAACCTGTGGCCAGACACTATGTTGACAAACAACACACACTGAAAGACCTGCAATTCCAAATCATCGATCACATTCCTACCAACTTAAGAGGCGGAGATAGAGCAGCCACCCTACTTAAACGAGAGGCAACGTGGATATATAGATTGGACACTGTGAGACCGAAAAGGTCTCAATGACAGAATACAATGGAGCGTCTTCTGATCTTTCAACACAAGTCTCCATCACGGATCAAACGGACATTTGAACTTCTGATGTTGATGGCTGTGCATCAGTCTTACAAGCTCCTACTCCAGTGACTTATGCCTGCCATACAGCATTTATTTTGAACGTTTGCATTTCATTGTACAGAGTGGGTGTTTAGTATATTAGCGCACTGCTGATGGGTCGTGTATAGAGCGATCTTGTTAATTTTAGTGTCAGCCAATAATGATGCCATCTTTTCAGGTCGGTATTTATATTTATTTATTCGCTTGTTGCTGCGACAGCATATTGCAATGTTTCTTCCTGGGTTCGTAATACTCGATTGCACTATTGAACACTGTCTACCACAGTCATGCTTCCTCCGGGATCACGGCACCCGCATTTGCCTTACACATCCATGACAACCATTGAGCGTCGGGATGTCATGGCAACGCGGCGGCCGGAGACACGCTGGAGGTCACATGACTAGGGCACTAACACGTCATCACATCCGGGACGGAAGCTCCAGGCTCCCCCGGACGCTGCAGCCTTTCCCACACGTGGGTCTTCTTCACCATAAAGGTAAACGTTTTTCACAGTTTTTTTCACTTTGTATTTGGCTCACCTTGAAAAAGGGGCTTGCGTGCCCCGAAACGTTGGATTTACCAGCCATGAATTAAAAGCACTAGCACTTTACTCTTGCTTTGTCAGTCTCTGAGTGCCGCTGTCTGTTATACAGCCTGTGTATATATATATATATATATATATATATATTAGGGATGTGCACCTGAAATTTTTCGGGTTTTGTGTTTTGGTTTTGGGTTCGGTTCCGTGGCCGTGTTTTGGGTTCGAACGCATTTTGGCAAAACCTCACCGAATTTTTTTTGTCGGATTCGGGTGTGTTTTGGATTCGGGTGTTTTTTTCAAAAAACCCTAAAAAACAGCTTAAATCATAGAATTTGGGGGTCATTTTGATCCCATAGTATTATTAACCTCAATAACCATAATTTCCACTCATTTTCAGTCTATTCTGAACACCTCACACCTCACAATATTATTTTTAGTCCTAAAATTTGCACCGAGGTCGCTGGATGGCTAAGCTAAGCGACCCAAGTGGCCGACACAAACACCTGGCCCATCTAGGAGTGGCACTGCAGTGTCAGGCAGGATGGCCCTTCCAAAAAATACTCCCCAAACAGCACATGACGCAAAGAAAAAAAGAGGCGCAATGAGGTAGCTGTGTGAGTAAGCTAAGCGACCCTAGTGGCCGACACAAACACCTGGCCCATCTAGGAGTGGCACTGCAGTGTCACGCAGGATGGCCCTTCCAAAAAATACTCCCCAAACAGCACATGACGCAAAGAAGAAAAAAAAGAGGCGCAATGAGGTAGCTGTGTGAGTAAGCTAAGCGACCCTAGTGGCCGACACAAACACCTGGCCCATCTAGGAGTGGCACTGCAGTGTCACGCAGGATGGCCCTTCCAAAAAATACTCCCCAAACAGCACATGACGCAAAGAAGAAGAAAAAGAGGCGCAATGAGGTAGGTGTGTGAGTAAGCTAAGCGACCCTAGTGGCCGACACAAACACCTGGCCCATCTAGGAGTGGCACTGCAGTGTCACGCAGGATGGCCCTTCCAAAAAATACTCCCCAAACAGCACATGACGCAAAGAAGAAAAAAAAGAGGCGCAATGAGGTAGCTGTGTGAGTAAGCTAAGCGACCCTAGTGGCCGACACAAACACCTGGCCCATCTAGGAGTGGCACTGCAGTGTCACGCAGAATGGCCCTTCCAAAAAATACTCCCCAAACAGCACATGACGCAAAGAAGAAAAAAAAGAGGCGCAATGAGGTAGCTGTGTGAGTAAGCTAAGCGACCCTAGTGGCCGACACAAACACCTGGCCCATCTAGGAGTGGCACTGCAGTGTCACGCAGGATGGCCCTTCCAAAAAATACTCCCCAAACAGCACATGACGCAAAAAAGAAAAAAAAGAGGCGCAATGAGGTAGCTGTGTGAGTAAGCTAAGCGACCCTAGTGGCCGACACAAACACCTGGCCCATCTAGGAGTGGCACTGCAGTGTCACGCAGGATGGCCCTTCCAAAAAATACTCCCCAAACAGCACATGACGCAAAGAAGAAGAAAAAGAGGCGCAATGAGGTAGGTGTGTGAGTAAGCTAAGCGACCCTAGTGGCCGACACAAACACCTGGCCCATCTAGGAGTGGCACTGCAGTGTCACGCAGGATGGCCCTTCCAAAAAATACTCCCCAAACAGCACATGACGCAAAGAAGAAAAAAAAGAGGCGCAATGAGGTAGCTGTGTGAGTAAGCTAAGCGACCCTAGTGGCCGACACAAACACCTGGCCCATCTAGGAGTGGCACTGCAGTGTCACGCAGAATGGCCCTTCCAAAAAATACTCCCCAAACAGCACATGACGCAAAGAAGAAAAAAAAGAGGCGCAATGAGGTAGCTGTGTGAGTAAGCTAAGCGACCCTAGTGGCCGACACAAACACCTGGCCCATCTAGGACTGGCACTGCGGTGTCACGCAGGATGGCCCTTCCAAAAAATACTCCCCAAACAGCACATGACGCAAAGAAGAAGAAAAAGAGGCGCAATGAGGTAGGTGTGTGAGTAAGCTAAGCGACCCTAGTGGCCGACACAAACACCTGGCCCATCTAGGAGTGGCACTGCAGTGTCACGCAGGATGGCCCTTTCAAAAAATACTCCCCAAACAGCACATGACGCAAAGAAGGAAAAAAAGAGGCGCAATGAGGTAGCTGTGTGAGTAAGCTAAGCGACCCTAGTGGCCGACACAAACACCTGGCCCATCTAGGAGTGGCACTGCAGTGTCACGCAGGATGGCCCTTCCAAAAAATACTCCCCAAACAGCACATGACGCAAAGAAGAAGAAAAAGAGGCGCAATGAGGTAGGTGTGTGAGTAAGCTAAGCGACCCTAGTGGCCGACACAAACACCTGGCCCATCTAGGAGTGGCACTGCAGTGTCACGCAGGATGGCCCTTTCAAAAAATACTCCCCAAACAGCACATGACGCAAAGAAGAAAAAAAAGAGGCGCAATGAGGTAGCTGTGTGAGTAAGCTAAGCGACCCTAGTGGCCGACACAAACACCTGGCCCATCTAGGAGTGGCACTGCAGTGTCAGGCAGGATGGCCCTTCCAAAATATACTCCCCAAACAGCACATGACGCAAAGAAGAAAAAAAGAAAAAAGAGGTGCAAGATGGAATTGTCCTTGGGCCCTCCCACCCACCCTTATGTTGTATAAACAGGACATGCACACTTTAACCAACCCATCATTTCAGCGACAGGGTCTGCCACACGACTGTGACTGAAATGACTGGTTGGTTTGGGCCCCCACCAAAAAAGAAGCAATCAATCTCTCCTTGCACAAACTGGCTCTACAGAGGCAAGATGTCCACCTCATCATCATCGTCCGATTCATCACCCCTTTCACTGTGTACATCCCCCTCCTCACAGATTATTAATTCGTCCCCACTGGAATCCACCATCTCAGATCCCCGTGTACTTTCTGGAGGCAATTGCTGCTGGTGAATGTCTCCATGGAGTAATTGATTATAATTCATTTTAATGAACATCATCTTCTCCACATTTTCTGGAAGTAACCTCGTACGCCGATTGCTGACAAGGTGAGCGGCGGCACTAAACACTCTTTCGGAGTACACACTGGAGGGAGGGCAACTTAGGTAGAATAAAGCCAGTTTGTGCAAGGGCCTCCAAATTGCCTCTTTTCCCTGCCAGTATACGTACGGACTGTGTGACGTGCCTACTTGGATGCGGTCACTCATATAATCCTCCACCATTCTTTCAATGGTGAGAGAATCATATGCAGTGACAGTAGACGACATGTCAGTAATCGTTGGCAGGTCCTTCAGTCCGGACCAGATGTCAGCATCAGCAGTCGCTCCAGACTGCCCTGCATCACCGCCAGCGAGTGGGCTCGGAATTCGTAGCCTTTTCCTCGCACCCCCAGTTGCTGGAGAATGTGAAGGAGGAGATGTTGACAGGTCGCGTTCCGCTTGACTTGTCAATTTTCTCACCAGCAGTTCTTTGAACCCCTGCAGACTTGTGTCTGCCGGAAAGAGAGATCCAACGTAGGTTTTAAATCTAGGATCGAGCACGGTGGCCAAAATGTAGTGCTCTGATTTCAACAGATTGACCACACGTGAATGAAGGGCTCCATCCACAAGTCCCACATGCCTAGCGGAATCGCTCTGTTTTAGCTCCTCCTTCAATGCCTCCAGCTTCTTCTGCAAAAGCCTGATGAGGGGAATGACCTGACTCAGGCTGGCAGTGTCTGAACTGACTTCACGTGTGGCAAGTTCAAAGGGCAGCAGAACCTTGCACAACGTTGAAATCATTCTCCACTGCGCTTGAGACAGGTGCATTCCACCTCCTTTGCCTATATCGTGGGCAGATGTATAGGCTTGAATGGCCTTTTGCTGCTCCTCCATCCTCTGAAGCATATAGAGGGTTGAATTCCACCTCGTTACCACCTCTTGTTTCAGATGATGGCAGGGCAGGTTCAGGTTTTTTTGGTGGTACTCCAGTCTTCTGTACGCGGTGCCTGCACGCCGAAAGTGACCCGCAATTCCTCTGGCCACCGACAGCATCTCTTGCACGCCCCTGTCGTTTTTTAAATAATTCTGCACCACCAAATTCAAGGTATGTGCAAAACATGGGACGTGCTGGAATTTGCCCAGATGTAATGCACGCACAATATTGCTGGCGTTGTCCGATGCCACAAATCCCCAGGAGAGTCCAATTGGGGTAAGCCATTCTGCGATGATCTTCCTCAGTTGCCGTAAGAGGTTTTCAGCTGTGTGCGTATTCTGGAAAGCGGTGATACAAAGCGTAGCCTGCCTAGGAACGAGTTGGCGTTTGCGAGATGCTGCTACTGGTGCCGCCGTTGCTGTTCTTGCAGCGGGAGGCAATACATCTACCCAGTGGGCTGTCACAGTCATGTAGTCCTGAGTCTGCCCTGCTCCACTTGTCCACATGTCCGTGGTTAAGTGGACATTGGGTACAACTGCATTTTTTAGGACACTGTGGAGTCTTTTTCTGACGTCCGTGTACATTCTCGGTATCGCCTGCCTAGAGAAGTGGAACCTAGATGGTATTTGGTAACGGGGGCACACTACCTCAAGAAATTGTCTAGTTCCCTGTGAACTAACGGCGGATACCGGACGCACGTCTAACACCAACATAGTTGTCAAGGCCTCAGTTATCCGCTTTGCAACAGGATGACTGCTGTGATATTTCATCTTCCTCGCAAAGGACTGTTGGACAGTCAATTGCTTACTGGAAGTAGTACAAGTGGTCTTCCGACTTCCCCTCTGGGATGACGATCGACTCCCAGCAGCAACAACAGCAGCGCCAGCAGCAGTAGGCGTTACACTCAAGGATGCATCGGAGGAATCCCAGGCAGGAGAGGACTCGTCAGACTTGCCAGTGACATGGCCTGCAGGACTATTGGCTTTCCTGGGTAAGGAGGAAATTGACACTGAGGGAGTTGGTGGTGTGGTTTGTGCGAGCTTGGTTACAAGAGGAAGGGATTTACTGGTCAGTGGACTGCTTCCGCTGTCGCCCAAAGTTTTTGAACTTGTCACTGACTTATTATGAATGCGCTGCAGGTGACGTATAAGGGAGGATGTTCCGAGGTGGTTAACGTCCTTGCCCCTACTTATTACAGCTTGACAAAGGCAACACACGGCTTGACACCTGTTGTCCGCATTTCTGTTGAAATACTTCCACACTGAAGAGCTGATTTTTTTGGTATTTTCACCAGGCATGTCAATGGCCATATTCCTCCCACGGACAACAGGTGTCTCCCCGGGTGCCTGACTTAAACAAACCACCTCACCATCAGAATCCTCCTTGTCAATTTCCTCCCCAGCGCCAGCAACACCCATATCCTCATCCTGGTATACTTCAACACTGACATCTTCAATTTCACTATCAGGAACTGGACTGCGGGTGCTCCTTTCAACACTTGCAGGGGGCGTGCAAATGGTGGAAGGCGCAAGCTCTTCCCGTCCAGTGTTGGGAAGGTCAGGCATCGCAACCGACACAATTGGACTCTCCTTTGGGATTTGTGATTTAGAAGAACGCACAGTTCTTTGCTGTGCTTTTGCCGCAAGTCTTTTCTTTTTTCTAGCGAGAGGATGAGTGCTTCCATCCTCATGTGAAGCTGAACCACTAGCCATGAACATAGGCCAGGGCCTCAGCCGCTCCTTGCCACTCCGTGTCGTTAATGGCATATTGGCAAGTTTACGCTTCTCCTCAGACGCTTTTAATTTTGATTTTTGGGTCATTTTTTTTACTGATCTTTTGTGTTTTGGATTTTACATGCTCTGAACTATGACATTGGGCATCGGCCTTGGCAGACGACGTTGAAGGCATTTCATCGTCTCGGCCATGACTAGTGGCAGCAGCTTCAGCACGAGGTGGAAGTGGATCTTGATCTTTCCCTATTTTTTTAACCTCCACATTTTTGTTCTCCATATTTTGCGCACAACTAAAAGCCACCACAGGTATACAATGTAGATGGATGGATAGTTTAGTATTACTTATACTTATGGACGACGAGTGACGACACAGAGGTAGGTACAGCCGTGGCCTACCGTACTGCTGCTTAGTGCTTATATATAAATATAATATACTGTATAACGGACCTGGTGGACAGTGTCAGCAGACTGCTAAACTAGTATGAAGAAAGATAAAAAAACCACCACAGGTATACAATGTAGATGGATGGATAGTATAGTATTACTTATACTTATGGACAACGAGTGACGACACAGAGGTAGGTACAGCCGTGGCCTACCATACTGCTGCTTAGTGCTTATATATAAATATAATATACTGTATAACGGACCTGGTGGACAGTGTCAGCAGACTGCTAAACTAGTATGAAGAAAGAAAAAAAAAAACACCACAGGTATACAATGTAGATGGATGGATAGTATAGTATTACTTATACTTATGGACGACGAGTGACGACACAGAGGTAGGTACAGCCGTGGCCTACCGTACTGCTGCTTAGTGCTTATATATAAATATAATATACTGTATAACGGACCTGGTGGACAGTGTCAGCAGACTGCTAAACTAGTATGAAGAAAGAAAAAAAAACCACCACAGGTATACAATGTAGATGGATGGATAGTATAGTATTACTTATACTTATGGACGACGAGTGACGACACAGAGGTAGGTACAGCCGTGGCCTACCGTACTGCTGTTTAGTGCTTATATATAAATATAATATACTGTATAACGGACCTGGTGGACAGTGTCAGCAGACTGCTAAACTAGTATGAAGAAAGAAAAAAAAACCACCACAGGTATACAATGTAGATGGATGGATAGTATAGTATTACTTATACTTATGGACGACGAGTGACGACACAGAGGTAGGTACAGCCGTGGCCTACCGTACTGCTGCTTAGTGCTTATATATAAATATAGTATACTGTATAACGGACCTGGTGGACAGTGTCAGCAGACTGCTAAACTAGTATGAAGAAAGAAAAAAAAACCCACCACAGGTATACAATGTAGATGGATGGATAGTATAGTATTACTTATACTTATGGACGACGAGTGACGACACAGAGGTAGGTACAGCCGTGGCCTACCGTACTGCTGCTTAGTGCTTATATATAAATATAATATACTGTATAACGGACCTGGTGGACAGTGTCAGCAGACTGCTAAACTAGTATGAAGAAAGAAAAAACAAACACCACAGGTATACAATGTAGATGGATGGATAGTATAGTATTACTTATACTTATGGACGACGAGTGACGACACAGAGGTAGGTACAGCCGTGGCCTACCGTACTGCTGCTTAGTGCTTATATATAAATATAATATACTGTATAACGGACCTGGTGGACAGTGTCAGCAGACTGCTAAACTAGTATGAAGAAAGAAAAAAAAACCACCACAGGTATACAATGTAGATGGATGGATAGTGTAGTATTACTTATACTTATGGACGACGAGTGACGACACAGAGGTAGGTACAGCCGTGGCCTACCGTACTGCTGCTTAGTGCTTATATATAAATATAATATACTGTATAACGGACCTGGTGGACAGTGTCAGCAGACTGCTAAACTAGTATGAAGAAAGAAAAAAAAACCACCACAGGTATACAATGTAGATGGATGGATAGTGTAGTATTACTTATACTTATGGACGACGAGTGACGACACAGAGGTAGGTACAGCCGTGGCCTACCGTACTGCTGCTTAGTGCTTATATATAAATATAATATACTGTATAACGGACCTGGTGGACAGTGTCAGCAGACTGCTAAACTAGTATGAAGAAAGAAAAAAAAAACACCACAGGTATACAATGTAGATGGATGGATAGTATAGTATTACTTATACTTATGGACGACGAGTGACGACACAGAGGTAGGTACAGCCGTGGCCTACCGTACTGCTGCTTAGTGCTTATATATAAATATAATATACTGTATAACGGACCTGGTGGACAGTGTCAGCAGCAGACTGCTAAACTAGTATGAAGAAAGAAAAAAAAAAACACCACAGGTATACAATGTAGATGGATGGATAGTATTACTTATACTTATGGACGACGAGTGACGAGTCGACACAGAGGTAGGTACAGCCGTGACCTACCGTACTGCTGCTTAGTGCTTAATTATATATATAATATACTGTATAACGGACCTGGTGGACACTGCAGTGCCAGCAGACTGCTAAACAAACTAGCATGAAGAAAGAAAAACAAAAAACACCACAGTGTTTTTCAGGCAGACAAACGTATACTGGACTGGTGGTCACTGTCAGCAAAACTGTGCACTGTACTCCTGCTATAACTGCTCCCCAGTCCCCACAATTAGGCAGTGTGAGCAGTGCACTCAGCACAGATATATCATGCAGCAGTGCAGCACACTGAGTGAGCACAGATATGGTGGAGCGTTTTTTTTCAGGCAGAGAAACAACGGATTAAACTCAAAACCCTGCACTGTACTCCCTAACAGCTGCTCCCCGTCCCCAATCCTCCCCACAATTATAACTAACTAAGTTCTAATATAATACAACGGACTCAGAGAGGACGCCAGCCACGTCCTCTCCCTATCAATCTCAATGCACGTGTGAAAATGGCGGCGACGCGCGGCTCCTTATATAGAATCCGAGTCTCACGAGAATCCGACAGCGGGATGATGACGTTCGGGCGCGCTCGGGTTAACCGAGCAAGGCGGGAGGATCCGAGTCGCTCGGACCCGTGTAAAAAAAAGGTGAAGTTCGGACGGGTTCGGATTCCGAGGAACCGAACCCGCTCATCACTAATATATATATATATATGTGTGTGTGTGCACATATATATACATATATAAAATATATATACATATATAAATTAAATGTGTATATATATATATATATATATATATATATATATACATACATATATATATATATATATATATACCCTACAGCCCATCTGATAGGCTCCGTGTACCTCCCAGCCCTCCAACCGCCGGCGGGTACCACTCACCAATAGTAACCAGTGAGGCTGAGGGTCGTGCACTGGAGTACCCACACACAGTAACGTAGCAGCCAGCAGAAGGATCCCGGAGCCGGCGGTGAGAGATGGACGTGCTGGAGTCGGGAGGAAGACAGCGTGTCATGGGACCCGGCCAGCTCTCCAGCCTCAAAGGATTTATAGTGCCTGGGATGAGCTGTGCACTACCGCTGCAGCTCTCCCTAGCCCCAGCCAGCCAGCTGCTAGCTCCGCTGTCTTTTTGAACAGGAGGAGGAGGAGGCAGCTGCAGTGTCACTGACACTGCTCCTCCATCTCTCCGCAGCCACCTGCACCCCTAAAAATCGGTCACTACGTCGATGTATCGGTGGCAGGGGGGGTTTCTAGGTACTCGGAAACCGCCCCCTGCGTGCAATATTTTTATCATATGGAGTATGACCTCCAATCATAATTATGTGAGTGGTTAAATATTGCACGGACAAAGGGTGTGTGATGGTTAAGGGGACATAGCCCCTTGCAATGACATGAACAGCGCACGCAGGGCCTGATGAATCACCTGGTAGGTGGTGTGGTTGGGGTATTGGCGGCTGTGGGGGGGATGGGGAGGGGGTCCAGGGAAGATGTGGGTGGGGGAGGGGCGGTTTGCGGTGGTGCAGCATTGCGGTAGTGCCATGAGTGGGGGAGGGGCGGGGGTGATGTGGGTGGGGGAGGGGGTTCAGAGCCACCGCGGGTGGGGGAGGTGTGGTTGCAGGGGTGTCATGGGTGTCAGGGGTGGGTGCGGTGTTGCCGTGGGTGGGGGAGGGGCGGGTGTGGAAGTGCTGCGGGTGGGGGAGGGGGTCCGGAGCCATCAAGTGTGGTGGAGGGGGGGGGGGGGGGTGCTGCAGATGGGGCCTAGAGATACTGGGAGTGGGGGAGGGGCGGGTAATGCTTCTCCTCCTGGAAGCAGCTGAGCTGTTGTCCTCCCTTTGGCAGTGGCTCTCCCGGAGACTCGCACAGTAGCCAAGCAGCCAGTCACTATTGTTAGCGCCGGTGTCCCAATGCGCCGCATTACAAGGAAGATGCTTCAGCGCTAAGGGCTGCTGGGAGCTGTATTTATTTAGTGCGTCTACTTCCCTGTAATGCAACGTTTTGGGACACCGGCACTAACAATAGTGACGCTGGGAGAACTGACTGCAGGGCCGTCTTTTCATATGGGCTCAGTGGGCTCTTGCCCAAGGGGCCCAGGAGTATAAGGGCCATAGGCTGATAGCTGAGGGTCCCCTCTTTCCAGGGCTGCCAGATTTTTGAAAATCGGCCCTAGGGAACCAGAGATATCCGACTTCAAGGCAGTGGTCCCATCCAAGCCTTTTAATTGCTCTTCCCAGCCAGATATCTTGGGCTCTGTATGACTTAGAGCAGGCATGTCCAAACTGCGGCCCTCCAGCTGTTGAGAAACTACACATCCCAGCATGCCCTGACACAGCTTTAGCATTCTCTGACAGCAAAACTGTGTCAGGGCATGCTGGGATATGTAGTTACACAACAGCTGGAGGGCCGCAGTTTGGACATGCCTGACTTAGAGTTTTTCTGAGGGTACATTTCAAAAGCTGGGACTCCCCACTTTCGGTGGACACTAGCAGCTTGTCTCTACTATGCCCAGAACCAGAGATATCAGCCTTCAAGCAGCTGGTCCCTGCTCAAGCTCCACATGCCTAATATGCAGTTTTATATATTTGCTGTGGATTGCTCTGGCTCCTAAACTCTGATCCCCAAGTCCCCAGTACTGCCTGAAAGATGGGACAATTTTTTTTATTTTAAAGCTAAGAAATCTTTTTCCAGGAACTTGAGATATCTGCAGTCAAGCATGCTGCTCTCTCACCAGAAAATGATGAAAATTAAACCCAATCCACTATCAACCCCTCCCTTACGTATTAAACACCCCCTACCACCCTGGAAGTCATGTACCGGGCCCCTTCATTCAGCCCAATGCCCCCTTCTACAGTTTATTGTTCTTCCTCTCGCCCCATCTGTGCAGTAAAGGAATAATTAGCAGAAATTACTGTTCCAGGTCCTACATGCTGAGTGGAAGATAGAACACCCCTACCACTAGCGGGACATCAAAGCTGCCGCTGATAGCACCCCCAGCCATGGAGGATGGGTAGGGGCCCCAGTGTATTGCTGTGCCCAGGGGCCCACACTGCTGTTAAGACGGCCCTGACTGACTGGATCAGTGTAAAAGGTGAGAGTGCTGTGCAGTGTCAGTGACACTGCACACCCACTGCACTGCACAGCACTGTCACCTTTTACATTGATTCAGCGTCCAGACATTACCCTCCATGATATCACCAACTCTATCCATTACATTAGCCATCTCGGGGCTTCCAGGCCGGCAGCCCAGGTGCTGTGAGACTCCAGGGCTCAGAGAGTATGCGGCGCAGGGAAGGCTATGAAAGCCTTCCACTGCGCCGCTTTCATACACATCTATGGTGGTGGCCGCAGGAGCTTTTGTTGCACCTGTGCCGCGGCTAGGCAGTGGGGATTGTTGATGCCGGAGGGGGCAGCGGACTGGCAGCAGGACATAGGACACTGCAGTAAAAGGATGTTTTTTTCCCTATCTACAGTGCAGAGACTTGCTGCAGATGCAGTGACATACCCTCCAGCTGTACCTTTTTGGCAGGTACAGTATTTTTTTTTTTCATGATCTCTACCGATTTTTGGCTCTCAAAACTTCCATTGAAAGTATAGGGAAAGGGGCGTGGTCACTCTACTGTACCCGTGGCCACGCCCCCTTTTAGAATTTGTAGCTATTTTTATGTGTAAATTGTTGGAGGGTATGTTGCTGCAGATGCAGTGGGCCTATTTTGGGGTGTGGACCTAGAGCTGGAGATCCATCAGCCCCATTGTTAATCCTGCTCTGGGAACACACAGCAGCCAAAGGGAAGAGCCTCCCATTAGATGCAACCTGTGTGGGAGGTCGTTTCTCGCCCAATCAGCTGTGGACTGGGTGTGATAGACCTGCTGCTAACCCAATGAGTGCTCCTAGCCACGCCCAGCATTAGAGACACAGGCACAGAGTCACAGATCTGGGCTATTATATATATATATATATATATATATATATATAATACTATAGGAATACAATTTTGAACTTAATAAAACAATGGTGAGCTTGAAAGCAATTAAAATGTAATTAACGTTTGTCTGAAATGTGTAGGAAATTGTATTATTGTGTTACTATTCAAGAAGAGTAAAGCTGACCATACAGTGCACACTAATCATGGAAACCAAATCATTCCGGCGAAACGACTGGTTTGAACTTTTATAGGTCTCCAACTATATTACTAATATCTCTGTACAATGCTCTCTCTTCAAACTAGCATTTGCCTATGGCTTTGCTCACATGGATGTCTGTTATGGCTCAGTGGAACTAATTTTACAATGACAGTAGTGCCATTTAATATAGTGATGTATATTTTATGTTGTACATATTAATCGCAAAATTTCTTTGTAATCAATAGTTGCAGTTTTTCCTTTAGGAATTAACACAAAAGATGCTTGTGGCTACCAACGCATGAGCAATCCATGTAAAGCTGCGCATGGGAGAAGCAGCTGTTCCTGCACCCCAGAGAGTTTGCCCCTGAGACTTGTTGATCATCATAGCGAAGCAGATGCTTACAGGAAACTACAGGTGCTTGAATTGAAAAAGAAAATTGTTGGGGATAAGGGGTATACGTGGTACAAACAGTCACACCTGCTCCACATCCCGTTAGAATCTCTGCCTCATTTAGGTTTCTCTGCTGAGCAGTGATTTTAAGTAGGGGTCCGTTGCATAACTTGGACGGATGCAAGTTCTGCAGAAGCATGGGTGGTCATTCCGAGTTGATAGCAGCCAGCAACTTTTTGCTGCTGCTGCTACGATCAACTAGTACACGCCTATGGGGGAGTCTATTTTAGCTTTGCAGGGCTGCGAACGCTTGTGCAGCCCTGCTAAGCTAAAAAGATTTCAAGCAATACATGACTATCCCTGGATATACTTACCCTGTGCGAGGATCTCTGCGATGCTGGGGCCGGCTTTGACGTCAGACATCTTCCCTCCGTTCTCCTGGACACGCCTGCATTTTCCTTACCACTCCCCGAAAACGGCAGCCAACGGTACGGATCCGCCCAAGAACGCCTTCTTTCTGTCAATCTTCTTCGTAGGACGCGACGTAACCCGGCGACCCCTGTGCCGTGCATCCGTATTCCAGACCCGTTCGCACCGCAGCGACAAACCGCTAAGTTGCGAACGGGTCGGAATGACCCCATGATCGGAACACAAACCTTCAGTGCAATGCTGTATGCTGGAAGGCCAGCTGCACTAAAGGCAAAACTCAGCATGGATTGTTATTCTGAGAAATTGCAGTTGACTGTGAATAGAAAGGCGCCGCACCGACAGGAAGAACCTTCCCCCCCACCCTCCCTCATGCAAATTTGCAAAAGCATCGCAGATCACTATCCACTCGCAGATGCATACGTAATTTCCAGAACATTGAACATTTTTTGCCTTCTGAGCAAATGTAAGTAGGTCTGAGGCTGCAACTAATCTATGACTGAGACAGCCTGAAAGTGGTCTGTGCTGACGTCAGAGACCCTCCCTAAAACCGCCTGGGTACGCCTGTGAACATGGCAGGTTTCCGCCAAGAAATGCCAGCTTCCTGTCAGTCAAACATTGAGATTACGATGTGTATGCATTTTCTGTCGCTATTACCCCTCACGCATGTGTAATGCGAACGCTACGCATGCGCAGTCATTCAATAATCGCTCAATTTGTAAATTCTCTGAACAGCGATCCATGCTGAACTAGGCCCTAGGTGAGTTCAGAAATTCCACGCAGGAAAGATTTATAATTTATCTTACTGTATGTCGCAATGTTTAAATCACTAGGAATTGCATGTCAAATTACAGGTTATATCTTACCCCTGACAGATTACACATGTTTTGGCCATCTTGTACTAAATATTGCTGGCGTCAGTGTGGAGAAGAGAACCATGGGTTCAAAATGTTTTAGTCCTGTCCCATTCACTGTCGTTTTTGGACAAAGGTTTTTTAATTATTATTTCGGTGTTAAATCTCCCTCTAACCCCGTCCCCTTCTCTAGCCCTCTTACATATCTACCCTGCTGTGATTCAAACCCATCAGAGATATATACTTGGGTATATCTGTATAGCGGCGCGTGCCACCATGGCCCAATCCTGGAAATAACCCCCCCCCCCAACACTCTCCACCCCCGTCCTTCAGGTCTTCCACACACAAGGTCAACTTCTGCTATGCTATGGAAACTGAGTTTATGCCTGACTCTCCTTCAGCTTCTCCACTCATGAAGTGGGTGGCATGGCATGAATATGTGATGGACGGAGATGGTGCTCAATTTGTATTTCAGTCATCTAAATCCAACTCTCCCCAATTTACTTTAAATGAGGCAGATTTTCCTCAAATTCTTTTACATTTTTTGACCTGTATATATTATATGTTAATATTGTTCTTTTTTATTCGCTCGATGTCAGACTGCTTTATATTGCAATATGTTACTTTGTGATCGCTAATACTTATGCATCCTTTGTTCCATGGTTTTGTTCTCCTTTCCCCTCCCTTTTTCTTTTCTGTACCCCCCTCCCTATAGAAAGGTTTCTAAATATTGATGAGAACACATTCCACACATATAGACATTTTGGAGCCTGCACACTGCACATGCCAAGTGTCAACCATCTGTTTTTTCCTTTATTGCTCCTCTCTCTGATGTCACATGGAGATTACACATAGCTCACTTTGTTTCTAGGTCACTAAGCAATCCACTAGTGAAAACACAATCCAAATTCATACAGTAGTTTTTGCGTGATGTTGGAACGTACAGACAGCCACAAATTCTGATTTTTTTTTTTCCGTCTTCATAATCAGTTCCTAGAAGTCTATTTCTCAGAAACAATTGCTATGTACACAAGCAGCAGATTTTGGCAAACATGGAATAACACTATGTTGTAGAAAGTTTATTTTAAAGTACTTTAGAAGAAGTTGATTTCCCATTCATTTAATTAACATCACCAAAGTTTCTGCAAGCTTATGCTTTTTTGGGGCTATTCCGTCATCACTAGGAGCTAAAGTGGAGTTCTTCAAAGCTTTGTGTCTCTAGTAGTTTTGTCCATTGGATTTTAAGGGACAATTATATTCAATGCAGAAGATGCCTGGTTTTGTATTGGATAAATTTACCCCGTTAAATCCAACAGCCAAAGGCGTAGCGACTTTGAAAAGTGCTGCTTAGTAAATTTATCCCTAGGAGCTCTGCAAATCTGGAAAAACCATCACAAAGCAGCCAAAGAGAAAGTGTAGAAGAGGAAGAACAGTGGCTGAGATAGTATGTGAGGAGCTCTGTAAATCTGGAAAAACCATCACAAAGCAGCCAAAGAGAAAGTGTAGAAGAGGAAGAACAGTGGCTGAGATAGTATGTGAGGAGCTCTGCAAATCTGGAAAAACCATCACAAAGCAGCCAAAGAGAAAGTGTAGAAGAGGAAGAACAGTGGCTGAGATAGTATGTGAGGAGCTCTGCAAATCTGGAAAAACCATCACAAAGCAGCCAAAGAGAAAGTGTAGAAGAGGAAGAACAGTGGCTGAGATAGTATGTGAGGTGAAAGTAGGAGGGGGGAGTTACTGGTGGCTGGGGGAGGAGTGATGGTGGTACTGAAGGTGGCATGGTATGATGCGCAAAGCTGCAAGGTTACAGCTCTGCCCCTGAATTAGCTATTTCTATTCAAACGCCTTCGTGTTTAGAGCCCAAATGATTGTGCGAGTATGGGGTTATTTTACTGAAACACAGGAAACCCACCCCGGGAGGGAAGGGGGATGTTTCCAGGTTATATACTTTCTGAGCTGGAGCTCTCCTTTAACAGAACTATGCTCAGAATCTTATGAAGGTAGATATGGAATCATTTGTGTATATAAAGTCAATGTTTCATTGTATTCCCCATGCAGGAAACTGTACCAAAGGGCTTTTTGTTGTTCTTTATGCTGGGATTAAATCTCCCTTTTTTATAACATGTCTGAGCATGTAGATTTAATCCCTAAATAATGGAAATGTTAATCACTTTCTAGTCCTGAACTTGTTAACAAAGAGCAATTTCATCTAGGGAATATACTGTATGTATATAAGGGATCTGGTCATGTGACTGACGCTTGGGATCCCGGCAGTCTCCATGCCGACGCTGGGATCCCAAGCGATCAAAAGCCCTAACAGGTCCACGACACCCATAGAGTGGGAATAGAACCTGTGGTGAGCACAGCGCACCTCCGAGCCCACTGCGTGGCGAGGCACAGTGAGATTGCATGGGGCTTTGTTGCACTCACACACCCCTTCCCCACCGGCATTCTGCGGCTAGGATCCCAATCGTCGGTCACCCAGTCCCAACCATATGTATAACTATATAGTAGTCACTATATAACTAGTAATAGTCAACAGTACACAAACAGACAACACTAAAGGGGTTCCAATCCTAATATCCTATCCCTAATACTCTAACCCTAAAGAGCAGACTTGGATGGGCCTTTTGGTTATCTGCAATCAAATTCTCTGTTTCTCTGGGCTACTATTAGTGCTATTCACAGCACTTGGCAGCAACTCGTTTATTAAGGAGAGGGGGGGGGGAGTATAGTACTTTAGAAGGCAACATAACATTGGCTCCGAGTAGCTGCAACAAATGATTTACCACAATTACCTAATTGTAATCAATGGAGCTCATTTATTTTCAACTGTGTGGAAGCTAAAATGAAGCAGTTTCTCCATCATTAACCAGTTAACTCATGGACCCTATAACTGTGTAGTTCTGTTCATAAGTAACCCAAAATAGTCTATGACACCCAAAATTCGTAAAGATTCATTGGCCCCAGCTTTATAAAAACTGATTAAAATATTGAATAAATGCTTACATGTCTAGTGGATTCTATAAATGTAATGTGTGCAGTGATTGCAGATACTGTATTCTAGCATAACATATGAGTCTTCAATAATCCTAACAATCCAATTTCCTGTAAAACCAAGGGGTATATACAAACCGGTGATTTTGGATGTATGGCATTTTGGATAGATGCACAAATGTACAGAACTGAATCAGCGGGAAGATGCTGGAAGATTCGACAGGAGATTCTGGGAACTGAAGACAATGCATCACACGGCAGACGACAAAGACAACTGGCACAACTTGGAGGAGCAGCAGCCATGTTTCAGACTCCATCTTGCCCCTGAGGCGTGTTACACAAGGCTGCCTTTCTCACAGACAAGACCACTGACCGGTGCTGAGGATTCTTTTATAATATATTATACTATGCATTATCCAGTCACATTATTATAACCACCTCCTACATCTGACGTCAGCAGCGCAAAGCCCATGAAGTACGTCACGTGTCATGCGCTGGCTTGGTGGGTATATAAGGTGTGCGATAGGCCATCTGCACACTTACCACTCGTTGCTGTCATGGGTAAAAGGGGCGATTGATGCGAGTTGCAAAAATAGATGATCATCAACTTTCGGGCCAAGGGTGGCAGTATTTCTGAAACAGCGCAGTATGTAAACTGTTCGTGTGCTGCTGTGGTGAAGGCGTATCGTGAACGGACAAATGGCACCAATGTGAATAGCAGTGGAAACTGTGGAGCACCACGTGCCATTGATGTGAGAGGTGAACGTCAGCTATGAAGGTGCGGAGGGCTGACAGACATGCTACAGTGGAGCAGTTCACTGTCAGAATGAACCTGGGGAGTTACCAGACATGTGTCTAAAATGACAGCTCAGCTCATCTAGCTGCTGTCCGTGCTGCACGTGGCGGCTATTAGCTGGTGGTCAGAATAACATAACTTGACCGTGTATATAATAGTTTAATAGAGGCTTGCTTTCTTTTGAGAGAAGATATTTAATAATGTATTAGATTCACGTTTATACTCAAAATGTCAATTAGTGTACACTAGACACTTGCACTGCTTCTGGGAATGCTCCAACAGAAACGCTGATAGGAGCATTTTGAAATCACCTCCATATATATTGTTTTCCGAATAATTACTACCGGTAATTACAATCTTAATTTAGAAAAATACTTTTCAGAAATGATTACATAAGGACTAATTCTGAAATGTAATTTCCCATTTTACAGCTGACTGCGCATGTGTCTAAATTGCAAATTGCATGCGCCGCACAACGTGTCCAAGGTCACTACTAGGCGCGTGTGTGCCACATCTTGTGCAAATAGAGACCAGTGTGAAGTAGGCATTTCTGGACGGCGAGTATAAAGACGCACATGTTCATGCGTGTACATCTCCGTTCAATCTTGAGTCGTGCGGATGGAGAAGGGACTTCTGTTTGACAGTATCGCATCCCCCATAGAAAAAAAATAAAGAAAAATTATAACAAACAGCACTTTAGGAATAGGTCATTTAATACTGCACATAAAATAAACACAGTCACAATAAATTTAATATAATTACTACGGCCGGTATCTTTCTTTAAAATATACACATTATAACAACATATTTTCCATATAATTAAATATTTATCCACTGTTAAACTAATTTCTCAGTGCTGCTAAGCTCAGTGTGGTTACAAAATATTAAATCCACCGGTGTTCTATTGTTGGCTAAACGTAATTTGCATAAAGCATTCAAGCAACAGAGGTAACCGTAGCAGTTAAGAATTTAACACAGTTATCCTTTAGTAGAAAGTAACAATTTTCCTTGGTGCTTATGCTGCAGATAGCAGAATACAATGTTGCAATCTTTATATAGACACAGTTCAGGCGCCGCAAAAACTGTATTAGTATAGCCAGAATGGAAAGCAACAGTAGCATGAAAAGTGGATTTGTTAGTAATAGATTCACAAAATAAGGGTGATCTGATTACCTTAAGATTTCTACTAAGCCTGGCCAGGCAATATACATTTGCAGGTATGGTAGTGTGGTTCCCACCGCCTCCCGTTTCCCACACAGATATTGCTCCCGACTGCTGGTGCTCACCGATATTTGCAGTCCTTTCCAGAGTCCACTCTGTGGGTAATGTATCCTACGAATGGTTAGTCCGGCCAGTGTGTGCACTCACTTGTAACTTTGTAGCTTAACGCGTTTCCCCACTTCCTCTCGTTGTCAGCGGCTTCCTCAGAAGTCATGGGGGTCTATTCATGAAGCAGTGAAACGTGTGGAGAAGTGAGCCAGTGAAGAAATTGCCCATGGCAACCAATCAGCTGATCTGTTTAATTTTATAGTATACAAATTATAAATGTTACTTCAATGCTGATTTGTTGCCATGGGCAACTTCTCTCCACTGGCTTACCTCTCCACACTTTTCACTGCTTCATGAATACACCCCATAGTGTGGTGAGCTGCTATCCTCGATTAAATACTGTTTGCTTAGCTTATGTGCATGTGCATTGCGACTTATCCAAACCTCATTTTCATTTGGAATGCAAGCACAGGCACAGTTATAATTTCTATAAGGCTCACGGCTTTTCGAGCATTCTAAGCCTTGTTTATAGGTTCAATAATAGTGTACAGTAAAGCCTCATAGTGATAGCTTGGTAAGCACAGCAGCACTTTTATCATATCATTGGCATTAACCATATATCTTATACACTACTACAATAGATATATAGAATCATGTTATTTATAAAACTATACATATCTGTAATATATACAAAAAAAGTACAAGATAAAAATGTATAAAATAAAATGTATGTCATCGTTATAGTTTTATTATTTGTTTTATAGTTAGACCTTTTTCTTCTCACAAAAACAATAGTAGTTATTTATTTATTTACCACATTATTATTATTATTGGTTTGAAAAGGAGAAATCAAGTATTTGTATAAATTTGTATTTTTATTTTGTAGTCATTTATATAGACAAAACGTGTATTTGTCATTACCTCTATATATACTACACAGCTGTAAATTAGACTATTTGAGCAGGTCAAAAGTCATAGAAAACGTTTACCATATCACATTTTGCCGTATTGACTACATATTCTTACGCTTTAACAATAGGTATCCATTATATCACATATTTTTAGATACATATTTCTAAATTTAACTTATTGTTTATAATTTTATTTCCATTTGATATTATTCTTGACGTTTGTTTGTCCATACACGGTTATTAGGAGAGGCCTCTGATATACAGAGGGAATCATCTAGAGCCAAACGTATCATTTTTATTGATCAAACTATTTGTCTACACTTATTTCCAATCATAGTTTCTCAATACAAAATATAGATGTACATGTGTGTATTTTACCTTATCATTGTAACCTGTGTCTGAGGCCTTCCGTATGGTGGTCCAGAGGGACCTCTAGTTCCATCTCTAGGAATTAATAAGCACAGATCTTGCAGCAAGATATCAAATATCCACATTCTCATAACAGGATCTGATAACAGTAGGCATGATTTCTATCTTGAAGCAATAAATTTGACATTAGTCCATTATACCAAATTGAGCAGCAATCCCACCATCCTATATCAAAGGAATTTAAAAAACCTGTTGGAGTAAGCCCTTGCTGGGGATGCGATATCCAAGGACACTTTATCCTTTTTATATAATTTACAGCCAGTGGTCCCTACCTTTTATTATTTGCCTAAAGTTCACATTCCCATCTTCTTGGGCGCCACATTATTTCAGGTGTAGGTTCCCTCACTAACAATTTATCATCATTTGTTGATTATTATTTGCAATCACATTGAGAACCTAAAATCCTATATTAAAGACACTAAACATTTTTTAAACCTGATTAACAAGGTAAAATGGAAAGAAGGATATATGTTACTAACATGTGATGTTGAGGCCTTGTATTCTAACATCCCCTGTGGTTGGGCATAAAAGTAATAGAGCAGTCTAAAAAATTATAAAAACAGTGACGTCACAGCCTGCACCCGAGCATGCAGCTCAGCCAGACACTGATGGGTTGAGCTGCATGTCAGCTCAATACGGATGATCAATGAACGGCATGCGGGAGCACACATCGTTCATCGGTCACCAATATTTCCCCCATACACAATGGACGATATAAGCCTAAAAATAAATAACGACATTTATGTCGTTATCATTTATTTTTTAGGCTAAAATCGCCTAGTGACTGGTTACCAGAAAGACCAACTGGCTATCATAGATGTGGAAATTTAGTTTGATTAACATGCTCCCTAGCTCCAAGAGAAACAACAGAATTTATATCACACACAACAGGATCAATATTTGAGATTAGGAATTTCTGACCTGTAAATCCTCGTTATTTATGTGATCAGCTGTGGCTGTGGTCTAAACTATGTTGGACAGAACAATGCAGTGTTTACACATCAGATATATGGAACATCGACATAACATATTGGGTGGTATAAAGACACAGCCTCTTTCAAAACATATTATATAGTGTCAAAAACAGAGCTTGAAGAATATATCTATAAGAGCCATAGAACAAATTAAGGCCACAAAAAGAGGAGGTTTGGAAGGACCTGCAGACAAGAGGCCTACTGGATCTGTCATCTGGAATCTCTCATTCCTAAAGGACATGATAGAGCTAAATAACATCTGAACAGATGTATCCTTTCTTGATAATGCTTGAAGATTTGTTTGGACTAATATCAAATTTATTGCTCCAAGATAGAATTCATGCCTACTGTTATCGGATCCTGTTATGAGAACGTGGCTATTTGATATCTTGCTGCAAGATCTGTGCTGAATAATTCCACGAGGTGGAACTAGAGGTCCCTCTGGACCACCATACGGATGGCCTCAGACACAGATTACAATGATAAGGTAAAATACACACATGTAGATCTATATTTTGTATTGAGACACCATGCTTTGAAATAAGTGTAGACAAATAGTTTGATCAATAAAAATTATACGTTTGGCTCTAGATGATTCCCTCCGTATATCATAGGCCTCTCTGAATCACCATGTGGGGAGACACAAACATCAAGAATAATATCAAATGGAAACAAAAAATAGAAACAATAAGTTGAATTTACAAAAATGTATACAAATATATGTGATATGATGGATACCTGTTGTTAAAGCTTAAGAATATGTAGTCAACACATGTCGGCAAAATAATATGATAAGCGTTTTCTATGACTTCTGACCTGCTCAAATAGTGTCATTTAAAGCTATGTAGTATATATAGAGTTAATGACAAATACACGTTTTGTCTATATAAGTGCCTACAAACGAAAAATAAAAATTTATACAAATACTTGATTTCTCCTTTTCATAACAATAATAATAATTAATGTGGTAAATAAATAAATAAATAAATAAATAGATAAGTAATATTGTTTTGTGTGAGAAGAAACAAAATTATAATGGTGATATAAATTTTATGTTATGCACTTTTATCTTATACATAGTTTTTATATACAGTAGATGATATATGTATATTTTTTATAAATAACATGATTTTATATATATGTATATATATATATATATATATATATATATATACAGTGGGGATTGAAAGTTTGGGCACCCCAGGCAAAAATTCATTTTAATGTGCAATAAGAAGCCAAGGAAAGATGGATAAATCTCCAAAAGGCATCAAATTACAGATTAGACATTCTTATAACATGTCAAAAAAAGTTTGATTTTATTTCCATCATTTACACTTTCAACAGAACAGAAAACAAAAAATAGCGTCTGCAAAAGTTTTGGCACCCTGCTTAGTTAATACCTTGTACTGCCCCCTTTGGACAGCTGAGACCTGGCAGTGTCATGGATTGTTCTCAATCATCGTCTGGAAAGACCAGGTGATGTCAATCTCAAAGGTTTTAAAAGCCCAGACTCATCTGACCTTGCTCCAACAATCAGCACCATGGGTTCCTCTAAGCAGTTGTGTAGAACACTGAAACTGAGAATAGTTGACGCTCACAAAGAAGGAGAAGGCTATAAGAAGATAGCAAAGCGTTATCAGATGCCCATATTCTCTGTTTGGAATGTAATTAAGAAATGGCAGTTATCAGGAACAGTGGAAGTTAAAGCAAGATCTGGAAGACCAAGAAAAATATCAGACAGAACAGCTCGCAGGATTGTGAGAAAAGCAAGTCAAAATCCACGTTTGACTGCACGATCCCTCCAGGAAGATCTGGCAGACACTGGAGTTGTGGTACACTATTCCACTATAAAGAGATACCTGTACAAATATGGTCTTCATGGAAAAGTCATCAGAAGAAAACCTCTTCTACGTCCTCACCACAAAAATCAGCGTTTGAAGTTTGCAAATGAACATATAGACAAGCCTGATGCATTTTGTAATAAAGTTCTGTGGGCCGATGAGGTTAAAATATAACTTTTTGGCCGCAAAGAGCAAAGGTATGTTTGGAGAAGGAAGGGCACAGAATTTAATGAAAAGAACCTCTGTCCAACTGTTAAGCATGGGGGTGGATCAATCATGCTTTGGGGTTTTATTGCAGCCAGTGGCACAGGGAACATTTCACGAGTAGAAGGAAAAATGGATTCAATAAGATTCCAGCAAATTTTGGATGCTAACTTGATGCCATCTGTGAAAAAGCTGAAGTTAAAGAGAGGCTGGCTTCTACAAATGGATAATGATCCTAAACACACCTCAAAATCCACGGTGGATTACATCAAGAGGTGTAAACTCAAGGTTTTGCCATGGCCTTCACAATCTCCTGACCTCAACATAATTGAAAATCTATGGATAGATCTTAAAAGAGCAGTGCGTCACAGACAGCCCAGGAATCTCAAAGAACTGGAAGACTTTTGTAAGGAAGAATGGGCGAAGATACCTCAAACAAGAATTGAAAGACGCTTGGCTGGCTACAAAAAACGTTTACAAGCTGTGATACTTGCCAAAGGGGGCAGTACAAGGTATTAACTCTGCAGGGTGCCCAAACTTTTGCAGACTTTTGAAAGTGTAAATGATGGAAATAAAATCAAACTTTTTTTGACATGTTATAAGAATGTCTAATCTGTAATTTGATGCCTTTTTGAGATTTTTCCATCTTTCCTTGGCTTCTTTTTGCACATTAAAATGAATTTTTGCCTGGGGTGCCCAAACTTTCAATCCCCACTGTATAATAGGATTTTAGTACCTACCGGTAAATCCTTTTCTCTTAGTCCGTAGAGGATGCTGGGGACTCCAAAAGGACCATGGGGGTATAGACGGATCCGCAGGAGCTTGGGCACACTATAAAGACTTAAACTGGGTGTGAACTGGCTCCTCCCTCTATGCCCCTCCTCCAGACCTCAGTTAGAAACTGTGCCCAGGAGAGATGGACATTTCGAGGAAAGAATTTATAAACACGGTGAGTGTCATACCAGCTCACACCACGAACATACCGCAGAACGTGGCATTCAATAGAAAACCAGCCTACGGCATGAAAAAGACCCAGCCACATGCTGAGAGAATATGTAACACAACCTGTGTGCCAATCCAACCAATAATAAGACACCGCATGCCATAGCATGAACCTCGCCAGCAACAGTCTGACAGAGAAGAAACACCACTAAAGTGTAACCAAAAGCAATAATTGCAGACACAGTACGCACTGGGACGGGCGCCCAGCATCCTCTACGGACTAAGAGAAAAGGATTTACCGGTAGGTACCAAAATCCTTTTTTCTCATACGTCCTAGAGGATGCTGGGGACTCCAAAAGGACCATGGGGTCAATACCAAAGCTCCAGAACGGGCGGGAGAGTGCGGACGACTCTGCAGCACTGATTGAGCAAACAAAAGGTCCCCCTTAAGCAGGGCATCAAACGTGTAGATCATAGCAAAAGCGTTTGAACCCGACCAAGTATCCACTCGGCAAAGTTGAACCGCCGAGACTCCTCAGGCATCCGCCCAAGAAGAGCCCATCTTCCCAGTATAATGGGCCTCCACCGACTTCTGTGACAACAATCCATCCGTAGAACGAACATGCCAAATATCATCACAGATCCAGCGAGTAACCGACTGCATAACACAGTCACCCACCCCATGCTGGGAACATACCAGACAACAGAGCTCCTGTTTCTCCAATCAGAGCCAAACTGGCGACCTAAATATTCAAATCCCTGGCTACATTGAGAGAATTTGAATCAGCTAATGCCTAAGAAACCACCGGCATCAAAATAGGCCAATTTCTGCGAAACCCAGAAACCACTCTTGGCAGAACTACTAACCGAGTTCTCAATTCCTCTCTATCCACATGAAAGATCAAACAAAGCTCTTGTGAGACAAAACCACCACTTCCGACACCCGCCTTGCGGATGTCAAAGCCAAGAGCATGACCACTTTCCAAGAAAGAAATGTTTTTTAAAAAGAAATTATTAGGCCACACTGCACTGAAATGTAGCCCAACTTTAGGCTTGCATCCACACCGGTTTGTAAAGTATGGATAAGAACGACCTAGCTGAATGTCTTCCATAGGAGCCTTCCTGGATACACACCAAAACCCATAGTTACGCCAACTACGGTGGTAAAGCTTAGCCGTTACTTCTTTCTTAGCCTGAAGAATTGAGGAAATGACTTCACTGGGAACACCCTTTCGGCTTAGGATATGGGATTCAACCGCCACGACGTCAGACGCAGCCGCGGTAAGTCTTGAAACACGCCCTGATCTTGTTGCAACAGATCCTCACATAGAGGAAGAGGGCAGGAATCTTCTATGAGTAAATCATGAAAAACTGGATAGCAAACCCTCCTTGGCTAGACCGGATCCAAGAGGATCGTGACTAAAACACCCACGGTGTCACGAGGTTGTCCACTGCAACAGCTTGAGCGTCCCATGACCTGGAACAATATCCCTGAGGCCTTTCATTGAGGAGAGACGTCAACCTATCCAATGCAACAATCCTCAAAGACTTGTCACGTCTGGGAAAACTTCTCGATGATGACTGAATTTCTCCCGGATGGAGATCGCGTAAGCAGAGGAAATCCATTTTTCCATCGTTCCCCTCCGGAACGAAGACCGCTAATACAGCGTTTACCAGACTCTCCACCCAACGGCAAACTTGTGCATCTTCTGCCATTGCCGCATTGCTCCTTGTTTCGCCATAGCGATTTACTTACGCCACTGCTGACAAGCCGTCTAGCAGAACTAGCACGGGCAGAACATGAAGAATACGTTTGTCGAAACTAACTCTTAATTCAAGAAAGTTTATAGCAGACAAGCTTTCCAACTTGACCTTATCCCCTGGAAACACGGCCCTTGCAAGTACTGTTCCTCCGACTCGGAGATCTGTATGCATGGACACCAGGATCTACACCCGGAACCCGAACCTTCATCCCTCTAGAAGGAGAGAACCGAGCAGACACCACAGGAGCGATGTCCTGGCCTTTAGGATTAAATTCAGGTGCATGTGCAGGTGAAACCCGGACCACATTTCCAACTGGAATCTTGAAAACCACTCTGGCATTAGAGCCGCTCACCAAAAAAGGCCTCTCAGGTCGCCCCCAACCGGTTAAGTAACGGAACATCCTGATGAAGTGTCACAGTAAAGCCGATCCCAACTCTGGATCTTCAGACCACTTTTCACCTGGAAAAACACCGAACTTTAACCGGTCACTTTCTACTCTGAAACCCACCTCCGATATCTGTGTTGTTGGAAACAGCAACCAATCCCTGTGTCGAAGAACAGTCAGAGAGAAACAATGATTTGCACCTTTAAACAGGGACATCTGGACAACGTCCTGATCCTGACGCACCTCTGTATGGCGTTGCGTACTATCTTCCCTTCCAGAGTGGAACGGCAAGAACTACTAGAAAAACAGTAAGGGCAAACAACCGCAACACAGAATGTTCCCCTTTGGATTCTATAAATAACCCACAGGTCCTAGTCTATTCCAGGACCAACTGAAAAATAGTAGACGAGTGCCCATCGGAGTGGGGACCAGCCCGATAGACTCAGCGACCAGTGGTGGATGTGGAGGAAACAGACAACGACATCCACTTTTGCGAACCCAACAAGGCTGCAGAACTCTTACCTTTTCACCTTCCACTGTCTGCACAGAAAGGAAAAAAGAACGGTATCGAACCGGTTAAAACGACTGCATCCCACAAAGGAATGTGTCACCAACCGTTGTGAAGGAGGCTACCTCACGAAGTTAGACTTACGAGAGGAAACCGCAGAGATTGACTGACCATAGGGCACCAAACAGCTGTATACGTTCCTCCCTCATGTCCCGGAGAGATCCTCCGCATTCTTCCGGTCACACCTCTGTCACGTAGCAGCCTGCTGCAATGTTATAAGGTAGAACAAACATAGACAAGCCTACCCACACTGGGTAGGGTAATTCTATCGGATGCCTACCCGAATATAACACTTCCTCAAGTGCATACAGTACAACAAGGTCAAAGTATAGAAATTAAATTTCACTTAGCTGCCGGCGTATGATCCCTTGTGACCGGGCTCTGCGTCGGCCAGGAGTTGACTGTCATAATGTTCTCCCCGCGATGTGAAGAGAAGAATATTCAGGCTCCTTGAGAGGATCGAATCAACTCGTCACGGCCAATCTAGATCTTAATCAACAGGGCGACCCGTACATGATAAGAATACTATTATTTCAGCATTCATGTATATACATCACGTAATACACAATAAAACACATATATCCTAACCATGCATATATAAACCTATATCTACACATATACACATATAGATATAACCTATACGCAAGTGGATTGTCCTGACCTGTTAGGTCCCTAGTGACTAATGTGTTGTGAATGTGAATGTGTATGACCATGCACTGACATAGCCCCGATGTGGATCTACTAGGAACGTTAAGGTTGACAGAAACTTAGTAAATGTCGACAGCAAGGAATAGTAAGCGGGCAAAAAATAATCACGGAACCCCGAGGGGTCCGAGGGAAGTATACAAATACAATTCTGATAACACTCCCCCCACATATACCCATAAAAATATATAAATATATATATATACAGGTACAAGGCAATAACAGCCTGACCATTTTTTTTACCCAGGAAATACCGTTGATGCCGACAGGGCATCCCCAAACAACTGTATCTCCCCTATCGTGTTTACTGTATTAATCACACAAACACCAATTTGCTAATACTTAATTTCCCGAATCAAGTACTGCCATGCGCCGGCGAAGTTGACAGTTATCCCCTTTTTTTGACAGCAGGGATTAGTAACCCGGCAAAATTACCGTCTTGCTACCCCAGGCGGTCCGAGGGAAACAACGTACAACTGTATATACACAGGTATAATTCAGATACCGCATGTCCATTTACCCTGGCGACAACCGACGGTGTCAACAGGGTCACCCATTCCATAAAATATTTACTTTTTATGTTGTAACGAGTACTTACGTGCGTCGGCGATGCCGACAGGGAACCCCATAGGATTTTTTTAACAGAACACTCACGCCTGCCGACACAAGTGTACCAAAATGGGTATATTTGAGAGGGGGCACACAGACATTACACACAAGAATGAATTCATGTACATTCTCAACTCAATTAGTGGTACATAAGTGCAACATAACACTCAAACACTATGCCCCCCCCCTTGTTTGTGTCTGACAAACTTCTTGGTGGGGACAGCAGGAAAAATGACGCTGACTTTATGTGTGAGGCTATGCCCCGCCCCCCTCGGCGTGCTATAGCTCCCCTATATACTAAAAAGCCAGGTCGAGCACCATATATAGTGTAAAACACTATACACTTACACTTACCCCCCCCCCCCCCCGTGCGCCCTGCACCCAGGCAACCGATAGCGAGCGGGAGCCCCGGCGCACCGCGGCCCGCAGCTCTAACGGGGGGTTATCACATGCGGCGCCCGGGACCCCCAAAACACATATATTCTATGCTGCCCAGGGCGCCACCCCCCCCCCCCCCGGCGCCCTGCACGCATGGAAGCCGGCGGAGGAGAATGGCGCACAGTGCGCTATAACGCGCCGGCGGGGGTCTGTATACGGAGCCCCGGCAGCACAAGCCTGTCAGTTTTAAGAAAGAGAAAAAACTAACTCGCTGCCCCGGGCGCTCCCCCCCCCCCAGCGCCCTGCACCCGTGTAAGCGGCGGCGGGAGATAAAAGGCGCGTAGCGCTAAACCACGCTGGCGGGGGAATGAAACACGGTGCTCAGGCACCGAAATGCTTTTTAATGCCAGACTACAATAAGAAAATCAGTAACTTGCTGCCCAGGGCGCTCCCCCCCCCCAGCGCCCTGCACCCTGTGAGTGCGTTGGTGTGTGGGAGCAGGGAGGGTAGCACGATCGCCGCATGTTACCTCCGTTACTGAAGTCTTCTGCCGTCACTGAAGTCTTCGGATCTTCACATACTCACCCGGCTTCTGTCTTCTGTCTTCTGTGAGGGGGGTGACGGCGGGCTCCGGGAACAAGCAGCTAGGCGCACCAAGTGATCGAACCCTCTGGAGCTAATGGTGTCCAGTAGCCGAGAAGCAGAGCCTTGAAACTCACAGAAGTAGGTCCTGCTTCTCTCCCCTCACTCCCACGATGCAGGGAGCCTGTAGCCAGCAGGTCTCCCTGAAAATAAAAAACCTAACATAAAGTCTTTTAGAGAAACTCAGTAGAGCTCCCCTAGTGTGTGACCCATCACTCCTGGGCACAAAGTCTAACTGAGGTCTGGAGGAGGGGCATAGAGGGAGGAGCCAGTTCACACCTAGTTTAAGTCTTTATAGTGTGCCCAAGCTCCTGCGGATCCGTCTATACCCCCATGGTCCTTTTGGAGTCCCCAGCATCCTCTAGGACGTATGAGAAATATATATATATATGTATATTGTAGAAGTGTATAAGATATATGGAAGTGCATAAGATATACAGTATGTGCTGCTGTGCTGACCAAGCTATCACTATAAGGAGTTACAATACACTATTAGTGAACCTATAAACGAGGATAAGAATGCTCGAAAAGCCAGGAGCCTTATCGAAATTATAACTGCACATGCGCTTGCGTTCCAAACAAAATGGGGTTTGGATAAGTCGCAATGCACATGCGCGTAAGCTAAGCAAACATAATTTAATCGAGGACAGCGGCTTATCGCACTAGTGGCCTAATTCAGACCTGATCATAGATGTGCTAAATTTAGCACATCTACGATCAGTTTCACAGACGTGCGGGGGGCGCCCCGCTTGTCTGGCTCTGCCCCGCCGCACAGGTACAAAAGCATCGCACAGTGGCGATGCTTTTGTACCTAAGGAGTAGCTCCCTACCAGCGCAGCTCCTGCGCGCTGGCAGAGAGCTACTCATCGCTCTCTGGGTCGCAGCGGCTGCGCGTGACGTCACACAGCTGCCGCAGCCCGCCCCCGCACGGTCCGGGCACGCCTGTGTTGTCCGGACCGCGCCCTCCAAAATGGCGGCCAAATGCCGCCGGCCCGCCCAGCGACCTCCTCTGCCTGTCAATCAGGCAGAGGTGATCCCGGTGCTGAGATGGCCATTGACTCTCTGGCATGCGCCGGTGCATGCGCAGTTCAGACCTGATCGCTCGCTGTACGAAAACGCACAGCAGCGATCAGGTCTGAATTAGGATCTATGGCGCAAATGTATTAAGCCTTAAAAAGTTATAAAGTGGAGACGGATACCAGTGACAAATGACCAGCCAACCAGTTCCAAACTGTCATTTTTTAAACACAGCCTGTGACATGGCAGTTAGGAAGCCAATTGGCTGGTCATTTATCACTATTAGGGGTCTATTCATTCAAGCAGTGAAAAGAGTGGAGAAGTTGCCCATGGCAACCAATCAGCAAAGTGTGCAAATAAGAAATGTTACTTCACTGCTGATTGGTTGCCATGGGCAACTTATCCACTGGCTCACTTCTCCACACTTTTCATTTTGGGCCTATGACTTCTGAGGAAGCCACTGAGAATGAGAGGCAGCGGGGAAACGCGTTAAGCTACAAAGTTACAAGTGAGTGCACACATTAGCCGGACTAACCATTCATAGATGGATACATTACCCATGGAGTGGATTCTGAAAAGCACTGCAAATACTGTATCTGTGTGCACCAGCAGTCAGGAGCAATATCTGTGTGGGAAACATGAGGCGGAAGGAACCGCATTGCCATACCTGAAAATGTATATTGCCTGGCCAGGCTTAGTAGAAATCTCAAGGTAACCAGATCACCCTTATGTTGTGAATCTATTACTAACAAATCCACTTTTTATGCTTCTGTTGCTTTTCATTCTGGCTACACTAATACAGTTTTTCGTGAGACTGAACTAGTGATGAGCGGGTTCGGTTCCTCGGAAACCGAACCCCCCCGAACTTCACCCATTTTACACGGGTCCGAGGCATAATCGGATTCTCCCGTATGGCTCGGTTAATCCGAGCGCGCCCGAACGTCATCATCCCGCTGTCGGATTCTCTTGAGATTCGGATTCTATATAAGGAGCCGCGCGTCGCCGCCATTTTCACTCGTGCATTGGAAATGTTAGGGAGAGGACGTGGCTGGCGTCCTCTCCGTTTGTGCTTATTGCTTAATTGTGGGGACTGGGGAGCAGCTGTATTATATAGGAGGAGTACAGTGCAGAGTTTTGCTGATCAGTGACCACCAGTTTTATCCGTTCTCTGCCTGAAAAACGCTCCATATCTGTGCTCAGTGTGCTGCATATATCTGTGCTCACACTGCTTTATTGTGGGGACTGGGGACCAGCAGTATTATATAGGAGGAGTACAGTGCAGAGTTTTGCTGACCAGTGACCACCAGTATACGTTATCTGCCTTAAAACCGCTCCATATCTGTGCTCAGTGTGCTGCATATATCTGTGCTCACACTGCTTTATTGTGGGTACTGGGGACCACCAGTATATTATATAGGAGGAGTAAAGTGCAGAGTTTTGCTGACCAGTGACCATCAGTATACGTTGTCTGCCTGAAAAACGCTCCATATCTGTGCTCAGTGTGCTGCATATATCTGTGCTCACACTGCTTTATTGTGGGTACTGGGGACCACCAGTATATTATATAGGAGGAGTAGAGTGCAGAGTTTTGCTGACCAGTGACCACCAGTATACGTTGTCTGCCTGAAAAACGCTCCATATCTGTGCTCAGTGTGCTGCATATATCTGTGCTCACACTGCTTTATTGTGGGTACTGGGGACCACCAGTATATTATATAGGAGGAGTACAGTGCAGAGTTTTGCTGACCAGTGACCACCAGTATATATAGCAGTACGGTACGGAAGGCCACTGCTCTACCTACCTCTGTGTCGTCAAGTATACTATCCATCTAGATTCTATACCTGTGGTGCATTTTAGTTTTGCAGTTTGCTGACAGTGACCACCAGTATATATAGCAGTACGGTACGGAAGGCCACTGCTCTACCTACCTCTGTGTCGTCAAGTATACTATCCATCCATACCTGTGGTGCATTTCAGTTGTGCGCAGTATTTATAGTAGTAGGCCATTGCTATTGATACTGGCATATAATTCCACACATTAAAAAATGGAGAACAAAAATGTGGAGGTTAAAATAGGGAAAGATCAAGATCCACTTCCACCTCGTGCTGAAGCTGCTGCCACTAGTCATGGCCGAGACGATGAAATGCCATCAACGTCGTCTGCCAAGGCCGATGCCCAATGTCATAGTAGAGAGCATGTAAAATCCAAAAAACAAAAGTTCAGTAAAATGACCCAAAAATCAAAATTGAAAGCGTCTGATGAGAAGCGTAAACTTGCCAATATGCCATTTACGACACGGAGTGGCAAGGAACGGCTGAGGCCCTGGCCTATGTTCATGGCTAGTGGTTCAGCTTCACATGAGGATGGAAGCACTCATCCTCTCGCTAGAAAAATGAAAAGACTTAAGCTGGCAAAAGCACAGCAAAGAACTGTGCGTTCTTCTAAATCACAAATCCCCAAGGAGAGTCCAACTGTGTCGGTTGCGATGCCTGACCTTCCCAACACTGGACGGGAAGAGCTTGCGCCTTCCACCATTTGCACGCCCCCTGCAAGTGCTGGAAGGAGCACCCGCAGTCCAATTCCTGATAGTCAAATTGAAGATGTCACTGTTGAAGTACACCAGGATGAGGATATGGGTGTTGCTGGCGCTGGGGAGGAAATTGACAAGGAGGATTCTGATGGTGAGGTGGGTTGTTTAAGTCAGGCACCCGGTGAGACACCTGTTGTCCGTGGGACGAATATGGCCATTGACATGCCTGGTCAAAATACAAAAAAAATCAACTCTGCGGTGTGGAACACAAATGCGGACAACAGGTGTCAAGCCGTGTGTTGCCTTTGTCAAGCTGTAATAAGTAGGGGTAAGGACGTTAACCACCTAGGAACATCCTCCCTTATACGTCACCTGGACCGCATTCATCAGAAGTCAGTGACAAGTTCAAAAACTTTGGATGACAGCGGAAGCAGTCCACTGACCACTAAATCCCTTCCTCTTGTAACCAAGCTCCTGCAAACCACACCACCAACTCCCTCAGTGTCAATTTCCACCTTACACTGGAAAGCCAATAGTCCTGCAGGCCATGTCACTGGCAAGTATGACGAGTCCTCTCCTGCCTGGGATTCCTCTGATGCATCCTTGAGTGTAACGCCTACTGCTGCTGGCGCTGCTGTTGTTGCTGCTGGGAGTCGATCGTCATCCCAGAGGGGAAGTCGGAAGACCACTTGTACTACTTCCAGTAAGCAATTGACTGTCCAACAGTCCTTTGCAAGGAAGATGAAATATCACAGCAGTCATCCTGCTGCAAAGCGGATAACTCAGGTCTTGTCAGCCTGGGTGGTGAGAAACGTGTGTCCGGTATCCACCGTTAATTCACAGGCAACTAGAGACTTGATTGAGGTACTGTGTCCCCGGTACCAAATACCATCTAGGTTCCATTTCTCTAGGCAGGCGATACCGAAAATGTACACAGACGTCAGATAAAGAGTCACCAGTGTCCTAAAAAATGCAGTTGTACCTAATGTCCACTTAACCACGGACATGTGGACAAGTGGAGCAGGGCAGACTCAGGACTATATGACTGTGACAGCCCACTGGGTAGATGTATTGCCTCCCGCAGCAAGAACAGCAGCGGCGGCACCAGTAGCAGCATCTCGCAAACGCCAACTCGTTCCTAGGCAGGCTACGCTTTGTATCACCGCTTTCCATAAGAGGCACACAGCTGACAACCTCTTACGGAAACTGAGGAACATCATCGCAGAATGGCTTACCCCAATTGGACTCTCCTGGGGATTTGTGACATCGGACAACGCCAGCAATATTGTGCGTGCATTACATCTGGGCAAATTCCAGCACGTCCCATGTTTTGCACATACATTGAATTTGGTGGTTCAGAATTATTTAAAAAACGACAGGGGCGTGCAAGAGATGCTGTCGGTGGCCCGAAGAATTGCGGGCCACTTTCGGCATTCAGCCACCGCGTGCCAAAGACTGGAGCACCAGCAAGCACTCCTGAACCTGCCCTGCCATCATCTGAAGCAAGAGGTGGTAACGAGGTGGAATTCAACCCTCTATATGCTTCAGGGGATGGAGGAGCAGCAAAAGGCCATTCAAGCCTATACATCTGCCCACGATATAGGCAAAGGAGGGGGAATGCACCTGACTCAAGCGCAGTGGAGAATGATTTCAATGTTGTGCAAGGTTCTGCAACCCTTTGAACTTGCCACACGTGAAGTCAGTTCAGACACTGCCAGCCTGAGTCCGGTCATTCCCCTCATCAGGCTTTTGCAGAAGAAGCTGGAGACATTGAAGGAGGAGCTAAAACAGAGCGATTCCGCTAGGCATGTGGGACTTGTGGATGGAGCCCTTAATTCGCTTAACCAGGATTCACGGGTGGTCAATCTGTTTAAATCAGAGCACTACATTTTGGCCACCGTGCTCGATCCTAGATTTAAAACTTACGTTGTATCTCTCTTTTCAGCAGACACAAGTCTGCAGAGGTTCAAAGAACTGCTGGTGAGAAAATTGTCAAGTCAAGCGGAACGTGACCCGTCAACAGCTCCTCCTTCACATTCTCCCACAACTGGGGGTGCGAGGAAAAGGCTAAGAATTCCGAGCCCACCCGCTGGCGGTGATGCAGAGCAGTCTGGAGTGAGTGCTGACATCTGGTCCGGACTGAAGGACCTGCCAACGATTACTGACATGTCATCTACTGTCACTGCATATGATTCTCTCACCATTGAAAGAATGGTGGAGGATTATATGAGTGACCGCATCCAAGTAGGCACGTCAGACAGTCCGTACGTATACTGGCAGGGAAAAGAGGCAATTTGGAGGCCCATGCACAAACTGGCTTTATTCTACCTAAGTTGCCCTCCCTCCAGTGTGTACTCCGAAAGAGTGTTTAGTGCAGCCGCTCACCTTGTCAGCAATCGGCGTACGAGGTTACTTCCAGAAAATGTGGAGAAGATGTGGTTCATCAAAATGAATTATAATCAATTCCTCCGTGGAGACATTCACCAGCAGCAATTGCCTCCAGAAAGTACACAGGGATCTGAGATGGTGGATTCCATTGGGGACGAATTAATAATATGTGAGGAGGGGGATGTACACAGTGAAAGGGGTGAGGAATCGGAGGATTATGATGAGGTGGACATCTTGCCTCTGTAGAGCCAGTTTGTACAAGGAGAGATTGATTGCTTCTTTTTTGATGGGGGCCCAAACCAACCAGTCATTTCAGTCACAGTCATGTGGCAGACCCTGTCGCTGAAATGATGGGTTCGTTAAAGTGTGCATATCCTGTTTATACAACATAAGGGTGGGTGGGAGGGCCCAAGGATAATTCCATCTTGCACCTCTTTTTTCTTTCATTTTTCTTTGCATCATGTGCTGTTTGGGGACTGTTTTTTTAAGTGCCATCCTGTCTGACACTGCAGTGTCACTCCTAGATGGGCCAGGTGATTGTGTCGGCCACTTGTGTCGCTTAGCTTAGTCACACAGCGACCTTGGTGCGCCTCTTTTTTCTTAGCATCTTGTGCTGTTTGGGGACTATTTTTTTGAAGTGCCATCTTGCCTGACACTGCAGTGCCACTCCTAGATGGGCCAGGTGTTTGTGTCGGCCACTTGTGTCGCTTAGCTTAGCCATCCAGCGACCTCGGTGCAAATTTTAGGACTAAAAATAATATTGTGAGGTGTGAGGTGTTCAGAATAAACTGAAAATGAGTGGAAATTATGGTTATTGAGGTTAATAATACTATGGGATCAAAATGACCCCCAAATTCTATGATTTAAGCTGTTTTTGAGGGTTTTTTGAACACCCGAATCCAAAACACACCCGAATCCGACAAAAAAATTTCAGGGAGGTTTTGGCAAAACGCGTCCGAATCCAAAACACGACCGCGGAACCGAATCCAAAACCCGAAAAATTTCCGATGCACATCTCTAGACTGAACTATGTCTATATAAAGATTGCAATATTGTATTCTGCTATCTGCAGCATAAGCACCATGGAAAATTGTTACTTTCTACTAAAGCAGGGATGGGGAACCTCCTAGGAAAGTAGGCGTGGCCATACACATAATGGCCACAGTAATAGCTGCTTACACATACTGCCGCCAGTAATGCCCGCAGTAGTATCAGTTACACAATGTCCCCAGTAGTGTCAGATACACATAATGCCCTAAGTATAGTGCCAGTTACACATTATGTCCCCAGTAGTGCCATATACACATAATGCCCCAGTATAGTGCCAAATACACATAATGCCCCAGTATAGTGCCAGCAGGACACTCACCACCATTGCAGGACAGGTCCCATCCAGACTCCTGCACACCACTGGTCCAGGTCTTGGATCTGCTCTGCAGCTCAGCCATTCCTCCCACCCGCCTGCAGCCAGCTGTCTCACATCACCGCCCAAAGCGGTCTGCCACGCACTGAATCATGGGAGATGTAGTTTTCTCCCACTGTACACTGTATACATGATGCCGTGTACGGCGGATGGCTTCCACTCTGCGGCTGCCATGGCAGGGCCCTGGGCTGGACCGAATGCTTGTCCAGGTCGTATAAGGCCCACGGGCCGGAGTTTCCCCTCCCCTGTACTAAAGGATAACTGCCTTACATTCTTAACTGTTGCTTGTATGCTTTATGCAAATCACCTTTAACCAACAAAAGGACACTGGTGGACTTAATATTTTGTTACCTCACTGAATTTGGCAGCACTGAGAAAAGAGTTTAACCTTTGAGTGGATGCCTATTCCCATATTATTAAATTATATGGAATATATGTTATTATAATGTGTATTTTTTTAAAGAAAGATATTGGCCGGTGTACTTATATTACGTTTATTGTGACTGTGTTTATTTCATGTGCAGTATCAAAATAACCTATTCCTAAAACGCTGTTTGTTATCCTTTTTCTTATTTTTGATATATATTAAAGGGCTGAGTATCCCTTAAAAACAGCTGCATAGTGGATAGGTCATTTAAAACACAAGATCAGTGCTCAGTCATTTGGTTGATCCCCATGGAAACCTATGGGGGATTCAGCTGCGGGCGGCAATGGAGAGATACCTTCTGCTATCCCTCCTTCATACATTCCAGGGATTCTTAATATTTGTGGCTCACCCCCGAAAATGGATGTTTTCGTGGACATAGCCACAAATATTGTTTGATAAATGGACCCCTAAATGTCTCCATATACCACACCCCCCCTACACCCAGACACCAGTGTGGATGTCTCCATGTTCCCGTTCCCCTGTCAATAGTGTGTATGTCTCAATGTCATTTGTACCCCCACCCCTGGTCGCCAGGGTGGATGTCTCCATGTCCCTCACTCCTGATTCCCACCAGTGTAGAAGGTCCCAATCCAGATGTTCCCAGCCTCCCACCCCACCTGAGGAGATGGTACTGAACAGGGGGTTTCCTTCATGCTGTTCTGTGATTGAGCATCAGGGGTCGTAGGAGTGTGTACCGAGCCCTGATTGGACAAAACATGCTCCCTCCTTTGACTATTTTGGGGTACTAGCAGGATTTTGTGTGTGTGTGTGTATTTTATTATAGTTTATTTGCTTTGCCTTCATTTCCACTTTATGTAGACACTGTAAGGACCCGTAAGAGGCCCCATACCAGTAACTTGTTTAGGGCCACTTGAAGTGTAAATCTGGCTTTGTGCAAGTACCAATACAGATGATGACCTGCGAACACTAGAACAGTGGGCGGGATAGGCTTGCACTTTCAGACACAGATTTGCGACTCAGGCCGATTGTTGCATTAGGTATATGGAAGTGGGAGGCTGTAGGGAAAAGCAGCCACAGAAACGCTACGACTCAGAATCAGGCCGATAGTATTTACAGACAAAAAATAATAATCTGTGTTTTCAACTATTTACATCACGCATGTGTGAGTTTCTCTACACAAAACAGGAATATAAGAGCAGGTCCAGAGAATTAAATTCAGCATAAAGAGGCCTAAAATTCAGCTATTGAAATCCCAGTTGACAATTCTTATACGGACCATTTAAGTTGATGGTTTTAAACTGTTGCACGTTTCTGATCGGCTGGTGCAGCTATTTGGAGTACATTTATATAGCACTAACTCGTGCTAGTTCTTTGTGCCTCATTATTTTCACTGCTCAGGCTTAATTCTACTCTTTATTGTTGAATCTTTGTTTAACTACTTAATTGGCATGGTCAGATCACGTGCGAGTGTGCCACCCCCACTGTGTCCCTCAGTTTTTGACGAGGAGATCCATTTGGCAGATGTGCATAATATTATATTTAAATATTAAAAAAATTACTTCTTAAACTACATTAAAGATGTATCAACAGTTTTGAAGAGAAAAATCGTCAGTTAAGTGGTTAAGAAGGAAAAGAGCCCATTGCTGTGCACTAATGATCCTTGTCCTTTAAAACACAATACACATAGGTTTTACAGCATTCTTCTATAGCCGCCCACTCTTCCCCTGACAGCCCGACACAGCCATAATCTAAGGTAAACATCAGGTTAGACTTATTCTGTTCTACAGCAGCTCTCAAACAATGAAAATGTGGGCAGGGAGATAATTAGCCATAGCAGGCTATCACATGGATGCATCTATACCATGATGTCACTGGTTACTTATTCTCTGTACAGTGCTGCCGCTGCGTAATAAGGAAAACATAATAATTTGATACCATTCAACACACACATTTATTCAAATAGGTACGCAGATATAGGACGTCAATATACGTTTCTTAAATACTAGGGGCCTGATGCAGAGTGTATTTCACGTTTCCGCATTGCGCATGCTCTGGAACCGAGCAAGTGAAAGTAGTGTCACTTCCACAATGTTACCCCTCACCGCCATCTCCGCTCCATGTTCCCACAAGCACTTCTGCAGTCTCTCTTACCCCCTTCTCACCAGCACATTTCCTGTCCCCTGCCAGCAAGGGACCAATAGGAATTACCAGCGGTTGGGAAGCCGGTTGTCAGTATACCAACAGCGGGCCGAGCGCTAGAAAACCCCTTGTGGGCTCGCTGTGTTCGCCACAGGTTATATGAGAGAAGAGCATGTGGCGCCGGTATTCCGGTGGCGGAATTTCATCGCTAGTCGGGATTCCAGCGTCGGCATTGTGACTGCCGGGATCCCGACTAGCAGTATTTTATCCACTCCCCCTTAGGGGAACTACTAAACACCCCACAACTTTCAATGTCATTTCTACAATGTTCTACTTACTGGAGCTGGAAGCCTGATCAGGGATCAGATCTGCTGGAGCAAGTAATGGGCAGTCCTTTCAACTAATCAACTCAGCCTTTAAATACCGGATGACCTAGGAGGCAGGTATCTACCTTCGAGAAAGTCACGTGAACGTGACGAAACGCGTCAGGACCCGCCCCTATCCACACTCAGCTCAGGTGAAATCTTCCAGGTGTTCCTTGGTCCCCGCTGCTCCCTCCGTCTACAGCATCCGACATCAGCGGCTTCAGCGCACACGCCGCCACGACCGGGTTGTGAGAGACGGTCCATTCCTTTCCGCTGCACAGCGTATATGGGCATTGCAGGACATTGAAGCCGAGGACGCTCGGCTCTTACCAGCCCATTTTGGAAAGGTATTGAATATCAATTTCAACTGAGGGACTTTTAATTCATTAGGATCCTACCAACACACCTGGTATTTATCAACTATCTAACAAGTGAATCACGGAACTTTTCACCCCAATAAGCTGAGTTATTACAATATACCACTAGTTCACGTCTAGTGATTGTTCTTATATATATTTATATATATTATTCACCGGTTATTTGATAATTAATCTTTTTATATGTTTTATTAATAAACATTGTTATTTTTTACGTTGGCTCTCTGTACATTATGTTTCGTTCCTGATATTCAGCGCAGCCGTTTGTTCTTTTTCTATGCTATCACCACAATACTACACATAGTATTCCGGCAAGCGCAGACTATCAGGAACATAAAATTGTGATTATTTAATTCTATGAAACACGTATTGGTTTTCACTTTTTATTTTGATGATTAGGCGCTCGTTTGTTGCAGTTTTTTGTTTTGGTCTTCTATTGTAGATATCTGTGGATATCCTGCTAGCTGCCCTATCATCCATTGTTTTCTCTTATCTTTGAATCGGTATTTAATAAATCCTAGATAATAATAGTTAGTGTTGATTATGGCAGATCTGACTTGTTTATCTGAATGTGCTAGGAGGAGACGGTGTTATGAGGCTAATTTCAATGAAGATCCCACAATCACCTCCCCCTCTGTAACTCAGAATGATTATGAGAAGGAATTCAACATTCTCTTTTATAAATTGGAGGATCT
Source organism: Pseudophryne corroboree (assembly GCF_028390025.1). Classification (NCBI taxonomy): domain Eukaryota; kingdom Metazoa; phylum Chordata; class Amphibia; order Anura; family Myobatrachidae; genus Pseudophryne; species Pseudophryne corroboree. Next base: position 160,761,610 of record NC_086449.1, read on the forward strand.
GATGAAAACTGAAACCCGCCACTGGTGGGATATGATTACGTTACAGAAATACATTAAGAATAAAAAAATCCCCAGAGGTCTGAGGATATTCAAAACGTTATCCTTTGTGGATGATCCCTCATTAAAAACCAAATGGGACTCCCTATTAGATGACTGTTCCTATTCACTAATGGAACTTCTGATTAATTATCGCAGAGAGAAGACCCTCATACTATCGCAGGAAATTGAGGAAACAAGGAAACGTTTAAGTATATATTCTGATCATCCTCAATTTCAACATAATGACTCCAAATTAAATCATAAAATTTAGTTATATGAGAAGGAGGTGATAGATGGGAAAAATAGGAAATTTACGAGAGACACTGAGGACTACAATCAGGACAAAGTCCGGAGTTTTAATAAGAGAACTCATTCTTTTATTAGGGGGAGATCCAGGAGCTTTTCAAATCAAAGATTGAAAAGAGATAGGAGTTATCATAATAACTTTAAAAATAATGCTAAGAAAGGGTTAAACCCAACTCAGCAGTATCAGACAGATAAATACTCATACCCTCCAAATATCAATAGACAGGATCCTGGACAGATCCCTTCTAGTAATATGTCCGGGACAGATCCCTCAGTGAGACCAAAGAACACTACACACATCAATCCCTCCTGTGAAACCAGTCTCCCTAACTCTAGTAATTTTTTAGAGAGGGATCAGAGGATTCTAAAACAAAAACTCCCATATCATATGCACAATCATTACGACATATTAAGAATAGACTCCCCAAAAAGACCAAGGGAAGAAGGCAGAGAGGATGCAGAGGAGGCAGGAGGTTACAAAGAAAAAAAGCGAGACATGAGACTATAAATCAGACCAATATCTATAATTTGTCCTCCACCCACATTTCTCCAGCAGAGTCTACACTTTTAGCTAAGGGCCTTAAATTTGCCCCTTCTAAACCACCTACATTTTTTAATTTATTTGTGGAACTCAATACCTATACACGCACTTTAGCACGCAAAAGGTACTTTGCAACTAAGAATTTGACTAAACGTAAACTTGATGGCACACCGATTCTGTTAGATGATCAAGATAGAGTAGGCATAGATATGCTGGAATCCCTACTTCTTGAAAACAATACTGTAGATTCTGGGGTACAGATCTATAATCAAAGTCGTACCAATGAACGTAATCTTAAATTTAGAAATAAATCGCAATTCTACCCACTACATCATAGGAGCCCAGCCATTGATATATTCTACAAGAAAACATTGGATGACTTTAATAGTCTATGTAAGAAAGAATCAAAAAGATTCAAATATAGACATAATCTAACAGTTCAGGAGAGATTGGCTTTACAAAAACTTGCCAATGATCCCTCCCTTGTCATTAAGTCGGCAGACAAGGGAGGAGGCATTGTCATTCAAAACACTGAGGATTATCTGACAGAGGCTTTCAGACAACTTAATGATAGGAATACATATGTTAAATTATCATCCAATCCTGCACATGATTTTCATAGATCACTAACTATTATAGTTAAAGATGCCTTGGATAAAGGCATCATATCCAAGGAAGAATTTAGATATTTGATTCCCACACACCCTGTCACTCCCACTTATTATCATTTACCCAAAATTCACAAATCCCTCACTGCACCCCCTGGTCGGCCAATTATTTCTGGTGTTGGGTCCCTCACTTCTAATTTATCACACTTTGTTGATTATTTTTTACAGCCACTCGCCTCCTCTTTACGCTCTCACATCAGGGATACTACATGTTTTCTAAATGATATTTCAAACATTAATTGGAAAAGCTCCTATTTCTTTATGACCTGCGATGTGCAGGCATTATACTCTAATATTCCGCATAAGAGAGGTCTATCTACGATAGCAGAATCTCTCTCTAAAACTAGTACGATTGATTCAGAGTTACAAAAATTCATACTGGACTCAATCAATTTTATATTATCTCACAATTTTTTTGTATTTAATAAGGAATATTATTTACAGATACTTGGGACGGCCATGGGGACGAGGTTCGCGCCGAGCTTCGCTAACCTATACATGGGTGCCTTCGAGGAGGAGCATGTGTGGGGGCGGAGCTGCGGCGCGGACCTCGTCTACTATGGCCGTTACATAGATGACATGTTTTTTATCTTTGATGGTGACATATCCTCATCTTCTGATTTCATCACTTCTTTGAATAACAACAGTTATAATTTAATTTTCACTGGTACTGGGCACCAATCATCCATCACTTTTTTGGATATTTCACTTGATATTATTGAGGGCAAAATATCCACAAAAACGTTTCGCAAGGAGGTAGACACTTTAAACTTTATCCATTATAGTAGTTCACACCACAAATCATGGTTGAACAATGTCCCTTATGGACAATTTAGACGCATAAAACGTAATTGCAGCAATAGAGTGGACTTTCAATTACAAGCGGATGAATTATCTAAATCCTTCTATAATCGTGGCTATCCAGCAAGATTGATTGAAACAGCACGGGAGAGAACGGATGCTTTAGATAGAAGGGATCTTCTGAAAACAAAAACCCACATATGTAAATTTGCACAAGACCAGCCACATTTCATGTCACAGTTCAACTGTGCTTCTTCTAAGATTAGAAACATCATCTACAATAATCACTCTATTCTTCTTACAGATAAGATCCTTCGATCTGAACTTAAAGATACCCCCTCAGTGATATTTAGAAAATCAAATAATTTACAACAACAACTAGCTCCAAGCCTCTTTGTTGATAGAAGACTCACTAATGAGAGTTCAACATCAGCTGGCAATATACAGTGGCTCCCGAAAATAGTAGGGTGTTTCAAATGTGGTGCTAAAAAATGTATCACATGTTCATATATTCAGAATAATACAAAAAGCTTTGGTGCCTCAGATTCATCTGAATTTGAGATATGTTCTCATATCAATTGCAATAGTTCCTTTGTGATTTATATATTGGTTTGTAAATGTAATTTAATGTATGTAGGTAGAACAACTCGTAAACTCAGGACGAGGTTTCTTGAGCATAGACGTAACATCCAAAAGGGCCTAATATTTCATAGTGTCTCCAGACATTTTTTAGAAAAGCATCATAAAGATCCAGATGACATCCAACTAGTGGGTATAGAGATCATCAAACCCACAATACGGGGGGGAGATAGATATAGAAAACTATGTCTTAGGGAAAATTATTGGATACATAAATTAAGAACACTTACACCGGAAGGGCTCAATGAAAGTATAGAATTTGATCTTTCATGAAAATTCATTTCTATTCCGACTCTCCTTTTATTACATCTGAGTAACATCTGTGCAGATTGTCCAATAATTCCAAGTATAGAAACTATCTCCCCCCCCCCTTCCCCCCCCCCCCTTTCCCAACCCTATAGTGCATATTTACATGAAATAAAACATCTGTATTATGAATACACACTTTGGTATCATCTGTCTGGTGATGATTCCCTGAAATATCTAGAGGTTGATGAAGGAAGTCCATCTGCAATACATTATCATCATCATATGTAGGACTGTTCTTTTTTTTCCCATTTTTTGTTTATATATTTTTTCCTTTTTCTTTTGTTTATATTTATCTTTTATTTTTTAGTTTTATCATAACACAACAAAGAAAATATTTTTACTATATCTAATAACGATGTTCCATACAAAGGATGTTCTAATCACTAATCAGATTCATCTATAGAATTAGGAATATGTCCTTCTATATGAGATATCCATTCGTTAGACTACTCTTACCCTTGTTACAATATATTGAAACAAGCTAATTACTGTGTTTATCTCTCAGTCTGTCCTCTATATAATCATCAGACTCAGTGGCGCATCAGGTTAGAGGACAGACCAGCATTAGTTTTGAATCCTAGAGTTCGAATCATGTCTATACCAACGTTTAAAAAGTTTTCCCTCTTGGTCCGATTTTTTATGCAGAGGTGATTTATATAAATAGATATACTTTTTTCCCTTTGATTAAACTTCTCTTAACCGAAAACGGCACCACTAGTATATACACGGATAATAATATTTGTCCAGTGAACCTTGTGATAAATGTCTGCTACTCATTATAGGTGAAGCTATTAGGTGATCTAATTTGTGGTGAATCAATACACCTGTCATGACACCTGAACTGAAACCATGATCTGCAATGGCTTACTATTTACTACAATATAAAGTATAACCACATTAAATTTACACCTTTCTCTGACACCAATAAGTCTATTATAAATGTATCTTTCTCTAGTCATTTCTGCCAACTATATATAATGTTATGTGTTAGTACATGAGAGCCTTCGTTTTATGCATTTTTATTGCTTTTAACATTGCTGATGACATTCACCTGTCCACACTAATCAACTCAGCCTTTAAATACCGGATGACCTAGGAGGCAGGTATCTACCTTCGAGAAAGTCACGTGAACGTGACGAAACGCATCAGGACCCGCCCCTATCCACACTCGGCTCAGGTGAAATCTTCCAGGTGTTCCTTGGTCCCCGCTGCACCCTCCGTCTACAGCATCCGACATCAGCGGCTTCAGCGCACACGCCGCCACGACCGGGTTGTGAGAGAGACGGTCCATTCCTTTCCGCTGCACAGCGTATATGGGCTTTGCAGGACATTGAAGCCGAGGACGCTCGGCTCTTACCAGCCCATTTTGGAAAGGTATTGAATATCAATTTCAACTGAGGGACTTTTAATTCATTAGGATCCTACCAACACACCTGGTATTTATCAACTATCTAACAAGTGAATCACGGAACTTTTCACCCCAATAAGCTGAGTTATTACAATATACCACTAGTTCACGTCTAGTGATTGTTCTTATATATATTTATATATATTATTCACCGGTTATTTGATAATTAATCTTTTTATATGTTTTATTAATAAACATTGTTATTTTTTACGTTGGCTCTCTGTACATTATGTTTCGTTCCTGATATTCAGCGCAGCCGTTTGTTCTTTTTCAATGGGCAGTCCTTTCAGCCTTATGCCCTAGGCAGTTGCACTACCATCAGTACAGCCCTATAGTAGTGGGGTGTACTTACAAAGGCATGGACTGGATCACTGAGAGCCATCACCAGGATCTCTTGTTGTACACAGTTTACACATCTTTATCAGCTCCTGACAATTATTTCTCCTCTCATTTACATTTTATCTCTATTATTTCTAATTATCATCTTCTCCTCATTGTGCTGATCCTTCACTGGGCCTTCACCCACCGATGTGATCTCTCTGATTTCTGTAACTCTTCCTTCCCTCTCTCTGACTACCATCTGCTTTCTTTCACCCTCTCATCATAGAAACATAGAATTTGACGGCAGATAAGAACCACTTGGCCCATCTAGTCTGCCCCTTTTTTTTATCCTTTAGGTAATCTCAACCCTTTTTGAACCTTAATTCTTTGTAAGGATATTCATATGCCTATCCCAAGCATGTTTAAATTGCTCTACAGTCTTAGCCTCTACCACCTCTGATGGGAGACTATTCCACTTATCCACTACCCTTTCTGTGAAGTAATTTTTCCTTAAATTTCCCCTGAACCTCCCCCCCTCCAGTTTCAGTGTATGTCCTCCAGTTCTAATATTTCTCTTCCTTTGAAGAATGTTTCCCTCCTGAACTTTGTTAAGACCCTTGATATATTTTAAAGTTTCTATCATGTCCCCCCTTTCCCTTCTCTCCACCAAACTGTACATGTTAAGATCTTTTAGCCTTTCCGGGTACGTTTTGTGATGTAGGCCATGCACCATTTTAGTTGCCCTTCTTTGTACACTCTCTAATGTATTTATATCCTTCTGAAAATATGGTCTCCAGAACTGGACACAGTATTCCAGATGGGGCCGCACCAATGACCTATACAGTGGCATTATCACTTCCTTTTTCCTACTACTGATTCCTCTCCCTATGCAACCAAGCATCTGACTTGCCTTTCTCATTGCTTTGTTGCATTGCTTTCCTGCCTTCAAGTCACTTGAAATAGTGACTCCTAAATCCATTTCCTCCTCAGTAGTTTCCATTATAGTACCCTTGATACTATATTTAGCCTTTTGGTTTTTGAGACCCAAGTGCATGATTTTGCATTTTTTAGCATTAAACTGTAGTTGCCACGTTCTTGACCATTTCTCAAGCCTACCTAGGTCATCAATCATTTGTTTTACCCCTCCCGGTGTGTCTACCCTGTTGCATATCTTTGTATCATCTGCAAAAAGGCATACCTTCCCTTCAATACCATCTGCAATGTCACCAACAAAGATATTAAAGAGAACTGGACCAAGTACAGATCCCTGGGGTACTCCACTGGTAACATTTCCCTCCATAGATTGCACTCCATTAACTACCACTGTCTGTTTCCTATCCTGCAACCAGGTTCTTATCCATTTAACTGTTTTATAATCCACCCCCACGCTTTCAAGTTTATTTAGCAGTCTGCGATGTGGGACAGTGTCAAATGCCTTACTAAAGTCTAGATATGCTACATTTACAGCTCCCCCTTGATCTATTATTTTTGTCACAGAGTCAAAAAAGTCAATAAGATTTGTTTGGCATGATCTACCACCAGTAAATCCATGCTGTTTTGGATCCTGTAAGTGGTTTGATTTAAGATATTCCACAACTCTTTCTTTTAATAGTTTTTCCATTACTTTCCCCACTACTGATGTAAGGCTTACTGGTCTGTAGTTACTTGCTTCTTCCTTGCTTCCACTTTTGTGCAGTGGAACTACATTTGCTCTTTTCCAGTCCTCTGGAATAGCACCTGTATTTCGTGACTGGTTAAATAATTCTGTTAACGGTGTAACCAGCACATCTTTTAGCTCTTTGAGTATTCTTGGGTGTATCCCATCTGGTCCCATTGATTTATCCACTTTTAGTTGTGAAAGGTCTGTTAGGACCTTCTCCTCTGTAAATGTACTTTCAACTACCTTATTTTTTATGAATGTCCTTGCAACTTAACTGTGGCCCCATCCCTTCTTCTGTAGTAAATACTGAGCAAAAATAATTATTTAGGTGATCTGCTATTGCCTTGTCACCCTCCACCAAATGCTCACTCTCTGTCTTAAGTCTTATTATTCCTCCATTTGATTTTCTCCTTTCACTTATATACTTAAAAAAAAAAGTTTTTCCCCCTTTATCTACTGACTGGGCCATTTTTTCCTCAGCTTCTGCCTTTGCACGTCTGATCACTTTCTTAGCATCCTTCCGTCTGTCAAGATACACCTCTTTGTCATTATTATTTTGAGTCTGTTTGTATTTACTAAAAGCCATCTTTTTTGTTTTCACACTAGTTGATACTTCTTTTGTGAACCACACTGGCTTCCTTTTCGTGGTGCTTTTCCTAACCCTTTTGATACAAAGATCAGTTGCACTTAGTATTGCACTTTTCCGTTTTTCCCACCTCTCCTGCACTCCTTCCAAGTTCCACCAGTCCGCCAATGAATCACTTAAACATCTCCCCATTTTTGCAAAATCAGCATTTCTAAAATCCAACACCTTTGTTTTTGTGTGACAGGAGTTGGATCCTGTCTTTATACTAAACCATACTGCTTGATGATCACTGGATCCCAGGTGCTCACCCACATATATGTCGGATATCCTATTACCATTTGTAAGAATTAAATCTAATATTGAATCTTTACGAGTGGGCTCCATCACCAATTGCTTGAGAGATGCTCCCTGTAAGGAATGTAGAAATTTGCCACTTGTAGCTGAACTTGCAAAAGACCCCTCCCAATTTACATCAGGTAAATTAAAGTCTCCCATGATTATGACTTCTCCCTTTAAAGCCATTTTAGTGATGTCCAACAATAGGTTCCTGTCCAAATCCTGGCCTGGTGGTCTATAGATCACCCCAATGCGAATAATATCCTTCTCCCAGGTTTCTATGGTGACCCAAAGGGCCTCAGTTTTGTGTTCAATATTTTGTATTAAAGTAGCATTTATGCTTTTTTTCACATACATTGCTACCCCTCCTCCTATTCTTCCTATTCTATCCTTCCTAAATAAATTGTATCCTGGTATAGCTATGTCCCAGTCATGATTTTCATTGCACCATGACTCTGTAATTGCCACAAAATCCAGGTTATCCCTTGTCATTATCGCAATTAGCTCTGGAATTTTGTCTCCTAAGCTCCTAGCATTTGCACACATAGCTTTAAGAATTTTGTCTGTGCATTTGTTATTAGTAGCCATGTCCAGACTGTACAAAATAAATGACAAGTTTAAAGTTGAAATTACCTGTTTGGGGATGTTGCTCAGTGTTTGGTATATATATATATTTTTTTTACTAATCAGGAATCACACTGTGTCCTTTACACCATGAATACACCTCCCTAAATGTAAAGATATAGTACACCTGACCACAATGACCAAATGAGGTAAACACCAGAGAGCATGCAATAATAAACTATGTTTCACTGTGCAACTTCCCCACACATGCAATGCCAATTACAAGCCAATCATCTTCACCTCTCTACGCCCAGACCCACCAGACGCAATCTCGGATCTCTTGACCCCGCTATCCTGTCTTCCCGAGACTTTCCTCTCTCCTCTTTCCACCATGACCTGTCCCAACCAGGCAGCCTCCTTCTATAACTCTTCCCTAACCTCTGCTCTCGACTCTGTGGCCCCCCTCTCCTCTGTCCCCCTCCGCCACTCTAAACCCCAACCCTGACACACCAAAGTAACACGATTCTTACAAAAATTCCTGCTCCAGTTTTTTCTCTCCTCCTACAGCTCTACACTTTCCCTTGCCAAGCAATCCTTTTACCAAGTACACATTTCTTCTCAGTCCTCCAGTCCACGCCATCTCTGTGAAGCATTCAACAATCTCCTTCGCCCGCCTCCTCCTCCCCTCACTGCCATTGACTTTCCCTCCTTCACCTCCAAAATTGAGGAAATCAGTCACAATTTCTTCTCCTGTCACCCCTCTGTTGCCCCACCTACCCTCATCACCCTTCTCCTCCATCTATCCCACCCTGTCCTCCTTCCGTCCCACCACAGACATGGAAGCCCATGCCCTCAACCTGCACCCCCTTTCCTCCTGTCTTCCCCGCTCCCTCTCCCACACTGCCTGCTCCCACCTTGCTCACCTCTTCAACCTATCACTCTCTACCGGCATCTTTCCCTTACTATTCAAACATGCTCTGGTCTCACCTATTCTCAAAAAACTTAATCTCGACCCTTCATTACCAGCTACCGCCCCATCTCTCTTCTCCCATTCGCCTCCAAACTATTTGAACGACTGGTCTACAGCCATCTCACAAGTTACCTCTCTGACAACTCCATCCATGATTCACAACAATCTGCCTTTCGCCCACTCCACTCCACAGAGACTGCCCTGGTGAAAGTCACAAATGACCTGCTTTCGGCCAAATCCAGAGGCCACTTCTCTCTGCTGCCTTTGCCACCGTGGATCATCCTCTCCTCCTCCGCACACTCCAAAACATTGGCCTCTCTAGCACTGTCCTTGACTGGTTTACCTCTTACCTCACGAACAGCTCCTTCTGTGTCTGCCTCTAGGCACCACCTCACACCCTCCCATCCTTCCTGTTTGTGTCCCTCAGGGTTCCGTCCTAGGCCAACTTCTGTTCTCCCTGTACACCTCTTCCCTGGGTGCGCTTATTAATAATAATAATAATTTTATTTATATAGCGCTCTTTCTCCAATAGGACGCAAGGCGCTTAACAGATACATAGCATAATAGAGTACAGAAAATAATGAAGTACATTTTCATAAAATACAGAAGCATGAAGATACTAAAAGGGACATTATGGAAATGCTTGAGTAAACAGGAAAGTCGAGTCTACTTTTGAAGGATTCTATAGTTGGGGCCTCTCGCACTGTGCGGGGAAGTGAGTTCCATAGAGTCGGAGCCGCATGACTAAAAAGCTCGACCCCCAGATGAATTACGGGAGATTCTAGGTACTGCTAAAAGTCCTTCATCTACAGATCACAGTAATCGAGTGGGGCAGTATGGGGTCAGAAGCTGCTTCAGGTACCTTGGGCCCTGGTCATGTAATGCTTTGAAACTCAGTAAGCTAATCTTGAGGATGATTCGCCATCTTACAGGCAGCCAGTGAAGGGAGTAGAGGATGGGTGTTATGTGGCTAGAACGGGGCTGGTTGGTTAACAGCCTGGCTGCTGTGTTTGGCCTTCAATACCACCTCTATGCTGATGGCACACAACTCTATCTCTCCTCTCCTGATCTGTCCCTCTATGTCCCCTCTCAAGTTTCCAGCTGCCTCTCCGCCATCTCCTCCTGGATGTCTGAGCGCTCTCTGGTCACTGCTTCCCATGCTCAAGTTCAAGATTTTGCCAGTTCTGCACCCCTTCAGTTATACGCACTCCCCCGCTCCATTAGACTCTCCACGAACTTGCAAAGCTTCAAACGGGCACTGAAAACCCACCTATTCATCAAAGCGTACCCTTCCGATGCATAACCCAGTCCTGAGGCTGCCCCTCCATCCCCCTGCCTCATGCCTTGACCATCTCTGCTTTGCTCACATCCTGCCATCAGGCTACCTCCCGCTTGCTTGCACCTCATGTCATCTGTCTGTCGCCCCTTCCTACTAGATTGTTAGCTCCTCAGAGCAGGGCCCTCTTTCCTCTTGTTGTCAAAGCCCTCTTCTCGACACATTTCACTCACAGCCCTCTCCTACTCAGCGACCATCTTTACCCACTTTTTCTCCTGCCGGTAAAGGCTCATCTCCATCTATGGCCACCAGCTCCTAGTAGTACGCTGATCACTCACTCACTACTTACATCTAAGCTGTATTATGTATGGAAAATTGTGGTGCTCTTTGTTACCTGTACTCTGTTTGTTATTTACTGTAATGTTAAATGTTGTCTCCCTGTACTGTCCTTTGTACGGCGCTGCGAAACACTTGTGACGCCTTATAAATAAAATGTAATAATAATAGGACACATTGTTAATTTACCAAACTGTAATAACACAGCTACAGAGGTTTTAAGTCAACAACTGAGGGGTCAATTCAATTAGGCACAACATGTTTGCGGCTGTGTGTTATTGTGGCTGTATGCAGCACTTACGGTACCGCCAGACTTGCGGATATTTGTTAACAGCCCCAAAAATACATGAGTCCAGGGCAAGATCGGAGGACCACGAGGGGTAGGGGGGAGTTGCGGCAAGTGTCTCTTTGCTGCAACTATTGTGCTGTAGTGTCTTTAAGTACAACAAAGTATTATTCTGCTTTAGGCTCTTTCACTGTGTTTTCATACAATACTATAGAGATGAAAAAAGTGTGTGAATAACCAGAATATGCAAGGGAGCCGCTGTGACATTTCCATATTGTTTTTATTTTACTGCAGTGGTATGCATATTGTGATGTCTTGATGTTAATGTGCTAACTGAGGTCATTAAGGTATAAGTTTCAACGAAAGAGTTAACACTGTTCAAATTTTGCAGCATCTGTTTAGGAGAGAGGACTATCGATCAGATTCTTTGGTGGGAGTAAAAGCAAAAAAGAGCAAGTAATTGTGTACCTTGATGAAACCGTGCTGCACTGCAATTGGGGCAGATTTAAAATGTTCAGCGAGATTTAGAGAAGGATGTGTCCAAACTCAAATCTGAATGTCAGTGTAACAATAAAGCCGACCAGCATTTGTGGGCTGCATGCAAAAGCAGACAGTATTTATCCCGCATGCAGGTGCAGTTACTTGCTCTTTTTGCTTTACTCCCACGACCTATATCTTTACAGAGTTGATACTTATATAACTACCAATGATTTATTGTGCCGTTTAACCTCTTGGGTAATATTACCGCAATTTATCTACACAATTACTTTTTTAATATTTTGCTTCAACAATCACGATAAACCTACATATGGGATATGTCAGTAGGATAATTTTTCCTCATTGTCAGCCTATACAATAAAAGAGGACAGGTCCCTGTCCATGATATTTTGTGTAGGCTGCGTTAATATTATATATTATTTTTTATTTGTATTGATGTATTGCATTTGTACAATTCTAATAACAATACCCAGATTTGTATCATATTTTAATTATGGTTATTAAAAGTTATATTTGACTATGTTTGTATAGAGTGCCCCACAAAGTAGTTTTCTCTGACGTCCTAGTGGATGCTGGGAACTCCGTAAGGACCATGGGGAATAGCGGCTCCGCAGGAGACTGGGCACAAAAGTAAAGCTTTAGGACTACCTGGTGTGCACTGGCTCCTCCCCCTATGACCCTCCTCCAAGCCTCAGTTAGATTTTTGTGCCCGGCCGAGAAGGGTGCACACTAGGGGCTCTCCTGAGCTTCTTAGTGAAAGTTTAGTTTTAGGTTTTTTATTTTCAGTGAGACCTGCTGGCAACAGGCTCACTGCATCGAGGGACTAAGGGGAGAAGAAGCGAACCTGCCTGCTTGCAGCCAGCTTGGGCTTCTTAGGCTACTGGACACCATTAGCTCCAGAGGGACCGAACACAGGCCCAGCCTCGGAGTCCGGTCCCAGAGCCGCGCCGCCGGCCCCCTTACAGAGCCAGAAGCAAGAAGAGGTCCGGAAAAATCGGCGGCAGAAGACATCAGTCTTCAACAAGGTAGCGCACAGCACTGCAGCTGTGCGCCATTGTTACTCAGGCACACTTCACACTTCGGTCACTGAGGGTGCAGGGCGCTAGGGGGGGGGGCGCCCTGAGCAGCAATGTAAACACCTTGGCTGGCGAAAATACACCACATATAACCCCCAGGGCTATATGGGTGTATTTTAACCCCTGCCAGAACTCACCAAAAAGCGGGAGAAAAGGCCGCTGAGAAGGGGGCGGAGCCTATCTCCTCAGCACACGGGCGCCATTTTCCATCACAGCTCCGCTGGAAGGACGTCTCCCTGACTCTCCCCTGCAGTCCTGCACTACAGAAAAGGGTAAAAAAGAGAGGGGGGCACTAATTTGGCGCAGTTCTAATAGCAGCTATAAAGGGAAAAGCACGTTTTATAGTGGTATTCCTGTCTATATATAGCGCTCTGGTGTGTGCTGGCATACTCTCCCTCTGTCTCCCCAAAGGGCTAGTGGGGTCCTGTCCTCTATCAGAGCATTCCCTGTGTGTGTGCGGTGTGTCGGTACGATTGTGTCGACATGTTTGAGGAGGAAAATGAGATGGAGGCGGAGCAATTGCCTATTATAGAGTTGTCACCCCCTAGGGAGTCGACACCTGAGTGGCTGAGCTTATGGAAGGAATTGCGTGACAGTGTCAGTTCTTTACGAAAGACAGTTGACGACATGAGACAGCCGGCTACTCAGCTTGTGCCTGTCCAGGGGTCTCAAACGCCATCAGGGGCTTTAAAACGCCCGTTACCTCAAATGGCAGACACAGACACGGATACTGACTCCAGTGTCGATGATGAGGAGACAAACGTGACTTCCAGTAGGGCCACACGTTACATGATTGAAGCAATGAAAAATGTATTGCATATCTCTGATAATACAAGTACCACTAAAAAGGGTATTATGTTTGGTGAGAAAAAAACTGCCTGTAGTTTTTCCTGTATCCGAGGAATTAAATGAAGTGTGTGATGAGGCGTGGGTTTCCCCCGATAAAAAACTGATAATTCCTAAAAGGTTATTGGCATCATACCCTTTCCCGCCAGAGGATAGGGCACGTTGGGAAACACCCCCTAGGGTGGATAAAGCGCTCACACGCTTGTCTAAACAGGTAGCACTACCCTCTCCTGATACGGCCGCCCTAAAGGAACCTGCCGATAGAAAGCAGGAGAATATCCTAAAATGTATATACACTCACACGGGTGTTATACTGCGACCAGCAATCGCCTCAGCCTGGATGTGCAGTGCGGGCGTGGTCGGATTCCCTGACTGAAAATATTGATACCCTAGATAGGGACAGTATATTACCGACTATAGACCATTTGAAAGATGCATTTTTATATATGCGTGATGCACAGAGGGATATTTGCCGACTGGCATCAAGAGTTAGCGCGCTGTCCATTTCTGCAAGAAGAGGTTTATGGACGCGGCAGTGGTCAGGTGATGCGGATTCTAAAAGGCACATGGAAGTATTGCCTTATAAGGGGGAGGAGTTATTTGGGGTAGGTCTATCAGACATGGTAGCCACGGCAACTGCTGGAAAATCCACATTTTTACCCCAGGTAGCTTCTCAACCTAAGAAGACGCCGTATTATCAGGCGCAGTCCTTTCGGCCCCATAAGGGCAAGCGGGCAAAAGGCGCCTCATTTCTACCCCGTGGCAGAGGGAGAGGAAAAAGGCTGCAGCAAACATCCAGTTCCCAGGAACAAAAGCCCTCTCCCGCCTCCGCAAAGTCCTCAGCATGACGCTGGGGCTTTACAAGCGGACTCAGGCACGGTGGGGGCCCATCTCAAGAAGTTCAGTGCGCAGTGGGCCCACTCGCAAGTGGACCCCTGGATCCTTCAGGTGGTATCTCAGGGGTACAAATTGGAATTCGAGACGTCTCCCCCTCGCAGTTTCCTAAAGTCTGCTTTACCGACATCTCCCTCAGACAGGGAGGCAGTATTGCAAGCCATTCACAAGCTGTATTCCCAGCAGGTGATAATCAAGGTACCCCTCCTGCAACAGGGAAAGGGGTACTATCCCACACTATTTGTGGTACCGAAGCCGGACGGCTCGGTGAGACCAATTTTAAATCTAAAATCCTTGAACACTTACATACAAAGGTTCAAATTCAAGATGGAGTCACTCAGAGCAGTGATTGCAAACCTGGAAGAAGGGGACTATATGGTCTCTCTGGACATCAAAGATGCTTACCTACATGTCCCAATTTACCCTTCTCACCAAGGGTACCTCAGGTTTGTGGTACAGAACTGTCACTATCAGTTTCAGACGCTGCCGTTTGGATTGTCCACGGCACCCCGGGTCTTTACCAAGGTAATGGCCGAAATGATGATACTCCTTCGAAAGAAGGGAGTTTTAGTTATCCCTTACTTGGACGATCTCCTGATAAGGGCAAGATCCAGGGAACAGTTGGAAGTCGGGGTAGCACTATCCCGGATAGTGCTGCGGCAGCACGGTTAGATTCTCAATATTCCAAAATCGCAGCTGATCCCGACGACACGCCTTCTATTCCTAGGGATGATCCTGGACACAGTCCAGAAAAAGGTTTTCTCCCGGAGGAGAAAGCCAGGGAGTTATCCGAGCTAGTCAGAAATCTCCTAAAACCAGGCCAAGTCTCAGTGCATCAATGCACAAGGGTCCTGGGAAAGATGGTGGCTTCTTACGAAGCAATCCCATTCGGCAGATTCCACGCAAGAACCTTCCAGTGGGATCTGCTAGACAAGTGGTCCGGGTCGCATCTTCAGATGCATCAGCGGATAATCTTGTCACCAAGGAATTTCCAGGGCTTGTGGTCAAGCCTGGAGACATCACTTCACATAAATATCCTGGAGCTAAGGGCCATCTACAATGCTCTAAGCCTAGCAAGACCTCTGCTTCAAGGTCAGCCGGTGCTGATCCAGTCAGACAACATCACGGCAGTCGCCCACGTAAACAGACAGGGCGGCACAAGAAGCAGGAGGGCAATGGCAGAAGCTGCAAGGATTCTTCGCTGGGTGGAAAATCATGTGATAGCACTGTCAGCAGTGTTCATTCCGGGAGTGGACAACTGGGAAGCAGACTTCCTCAGCAGACATGACCTCCACCCGGGAGAGTGGGGACTTCACCCAGAAGTCTTCCACATGATTGTGAGCCGTTGGGAAAAACCAAAGGTGGACATGATGGCGTCCCGCCTCAACAAAAAACTAGACAGGTATTGCGTCAGGTCAAGGGACCCTCAGGCAATAGCTGTGGACGCTTTGGTAACACCGTGGGTGTACCAGTCAGTGTATGTGTTCCCTCCTCTGCCTCTCATACCCAAGGTACTGAGAATCATAAGAAGGAGAGGAGTAAGGACTATACTCGTGGCTCCGGATTGGCCAAGAAGGACTTGGTACCCGGAACTTCAAGAGATGCTCACAGAGGAACCGTGGCCTCTACCTCTAAGAAGGGATCTGCTCCAGCAGGGACCCTGTCTGTTCCAAGGCTTACCGCGGCTGCGTTTCACGGCATGGCGGTTGAACGCCGGATCCTGAAGGAAAAAGGCATTCCGGATGAAGTCATCCCTACCCTGATCAAAGCCAGGAAGGATGTAACCGCACAACATTATCACCGTATTTGGCGCAAATATGTTGCGTGGTGCGAGGCCAGGAAGGCCCCTACAGAGGAATTTCAACTGGGTCGTTTCCTGCATTTCCTGCAAACAGGACTGTCTATGGGCCTAAAATTAGGGTCCATTAAGGTTCAAATTTCGGCCCGGTCGATTTTCTTCCAGAAAGAACTGGCTTCAGTTCCTGAAGTTCAGACGTTTGTCAAGGGGGTACTGCATATACAACCTCCTTTTGTGCCTCCAGTGGCACCTTGGGATCTCAATGTAGTTTTGGGGTTCCTAAAATCACATTGGTTTGAACCACTCACCACTGTGGACTTAAAATATCTCACATGGAAAGTGGTAATGCTGTTGGCCCTGGCTTCAGCCAGGCGTGTCTCAGAATTGGCGGCTTTATCCTATAAAAGCCCTTACCTAATTTTTCATACGGACAGGGCAGAATTGAGGACTCGTCCTCAATTTCTCCCTAAGGTGGTTTCAGCGTTTCACCTGAACCAGCCTATTGTGGTACCTGCGGCTACTAGGGACTTGGAGGACTCCAAGTTGCTGGACGTAGTCAGGGCCCTGAAAAATAAGAATTTACTTACCGATAATTCTATTTCTCGGAGTCCGTAGTGGATGCTGGGGTTCCTGAAAGGACCATGGGGAATAGCGGCTCCGCAGGAGACAGGGCACAAAAAGTAAAGCTTTTCCAGATCAGGTGGTGTGCACTGGCTCCTCCCCTTATGACCCTCCTCCAGACTCCAGTTAGGTACTGTGCCCGGACGAGCGTACACAATAAGGGAGGATTTTGAATCCCGGGTAAGACTCATACCAGCCACACCAATCACACCGTACAACTTGTGATCTAAACCCAGTTAACAGTATGATAACAGAAGAGCCTCTGAAAGATGGCTCCCTAAACAATAACCCGAATTAGTTAACAATAACTATGTACAAGTATTGCAGATAATCCGCACTTGGGATGGGCGCCCAGCATCCACTACGGACTCCGAGAAATAGAATTATCGGTAAGTAAATTCTTATTTTCTCTATCGTCCTAGTGGATGCTGGGGTTCCTGAAAGGACCATGGGGATTATACCAAAGCTCCCAAACGGGCGGGAGAGTGCGGATGACTCTGCAGCACCGAATGAGAGAACTCCAGGTCCTCCTTTGCCAGGGTATCAAATTTGTAGAATTTTACAAACGTGTTCTCCCCTGACCACGTAGCTGCTCGGCAGAGTTGTAATGCCGAGACCCCTCGGGCAGCCGCCCAAGATGAGCCCACCTTCCTTGTGGAATGGGCCTTAACAGATTTAGGCTGTGGCAGGCTTGCCACAGAATGTGCAAGTTGAATTGTGCTACAAATCCAACGAGCAATCGACTGCTTAGAAGCAGGCGCACCCAACTTGTTGGGTGCATACAGTATAAACAGCGAGTCAGATTTTCTGACTCCAGCCGTCCTTGAAATGTATATTTTTAAAGCTCTGACAACGTCCAACAACTTGGAGTCCTCCAAGTCGCTTGTAGCCGCAGGCACTACAATAGGCTGGTTCAGGTGAAACGCTGATACCACCTTAGGGAGAAAATGCGGACGCGTCCGCAGCTCTGCCCTATCCGAATGGAAAATTAAATAAGGGCTTTTATAAGATAAAGCCGCCAGTTCAGATACTCTCCTGGCGGACGCCAGGGCCAGTAACATAGTCACTTTCCATGTGAGATATTTCAAATCCACATTTTTTAGTGGTTCAAACCAATGGGATTTGAGGAAATCTAAAACTACATTTAGATCCCCCGGTGCCACCGGAGGCACCACAGGAGGCTGTATATGCAGTACTCCTTTGACAAAAGTCTGGACCTCAGGAACTGAGGCCAATTCTTTTTGGAAGAATATTGACAGGGCCGAAATTTGAACCTTAATAGATCCCAATTTGAGACCCATAGACAATCCTGATTGCAGGAAATGTAGGAAACGACCCAGTTGAAATTCCTCCGTCGGAGCACTCCGATCCTCGCACCACGCAACATATTTCCGCCAAATGCGGTGATAATGCTTCGCGGTGACTTCCTTTCTTGCCTTAATCAAGGTAGGAATGACTTCTTCTGGAATGCCTTTTCCTTTTAGGATCTGGCGTTCAAACCGCCATGCCGTCAAACGCAGCCGCGGTAAGTCTTGGAATAGACACGGTCCCTGCTGAAGCAGGTCCTGTCTTAGAGGTAGAGGCCACGGATCGTCCGTGACCATCTCTTGAAGTTCCGGGTACCAAGACCTTCTTGGCCAATCCGGAGCCACTAGTATCGTTCTTACTCCGCTTTGCCGTATGATTCTCAATACCTTTGGTATGAGAGGCAGAGGAGGAAACACATACACCGACTGGTACACCCAAGGTGTTACCAGCGCGTCCACAGCTATTGCCTGCGGATCTCTTGACCTGGCGCAATACCTGTCCAGTTTTTTGTTGAGGCGAGACGCCATCATGTCCACCATTGGTCTTTCCCAACGGTTTATTAGCATGTGGAAAACTTCTGGATGAAGTCCCCACTCTCCCGGGTGAAGATCGTGTCTGCTGAGGAAGTCTGCTTCCCAGTTGTCCACTCCCGGGATGAACACTGCTGACAGTGCTATCACGTGATTCTCCGCCCAGCGAAGGATCCTGGCAGCTTCTGCCATTGCACTCCTGCTTCTTGTGCCGCCCTGTCTGTTTACATGGGCGACTGCCGTGATGTTGTCCGACTGGATCAACACCGGTCTTCCTTGAAGCAGAGGTTCCGCCTGGCTTAGAGCATTGTAGATTGCTCTTAGTTCCAGAATGTTTATGTGAAGAGACTTTTCCAGGCTCGACCACACTCCCTGGAAGTTTCTTCCTTGTGTGACTGCTCCCCAGCCTCTCAGGCTGGCGTCCGTGGTCACCAGGATCCAATCCTGTATGCCGAATCTGCGGCCCTCCAATAGATGAGCCCTCTGCAACCACCACAGAAGAGATACCCTTGTCCTTGGAGACAGGGTTATCCGCAGGTGCATCTGAAGATGCGTGCATTGATGTACAGACACCTTTCCTGGTTTTAGGAGATTCCTGACCAGGTCGGATAACTCCTTGGCTTTTTCCTCGGGAAGAAAAACCTTTTTCTGAACCGTGTCCAGAATCATCCCTAGGAACAGCAGACGAGTTGTCGGCATTAATTTGGATTTTGGAATATTCAGAATCCATCCGTGCTGCTTTAGCACCTCTTGAGATATTGCTAATCCCATCTCTAGCTGTTCTCTGGACCTTGCCCTTATTAGGAGATCGTCCAAGTATGGGATAATTAATACGCCTTTTCTTCGAAGAAGAATCATCATCTCGGCCATTACCTTTGTAAAGACCCGAGGTGCCGTGGACAAACCAAACGGCAGCGTCTGAAACTGATAGTGACAGTTTTGTACAACGAACCTGAGGTACCCCTGGTGTGAGGGGTAAATTGGAACGTGGAGATACGCATCCTTGATGTCCAAGGATACCATAAAGTCCCCTTCTTCCAGGTTCGCTATCACTGCTCTGAGTGACTCCATCTTGAACTTGAACTTCTTTATGTACAGGTTCAAGGACTTCAGATTTAGAATAGGCCTTACCGAGCCATCCGGCTTCGGTACCACAAATAGAGTGGAATAATACCCCTTCCCTTGTTGTAGAAGAGGTACCTTGACTATCACCTGCTGAGAGTACAGCTTGTGAATGGCTTCCAAAACCGTCTCCCTTTCGGAAGGGGACGTTGGTAAAGCAGACTTCAGGAAACGGCGAGGTGGATCTGTCTCTAATTCCAACCTGTACCCCTGAGATATTATCTGCAGGATCCAGGGATCTACCTGCGAGTGAGCCCACTGCGCGCTGTAATTTTTGAGACGACCTCCCACCGTCCCCGAGTCCGCTTGAGAAGCCCCAGCGTCATGCTGAGGCTTTTGTAGAAGCCGGGGAGGGCTTCTGTTCCTGGGAAGGAGCTGCCTGTTGCTGTTTCTTCCCTCGACCTCTGCCTCGTGGCAGATATGAATATCCCTTTGCTCTCTTATTTTTAAAGGTACGAAAAGGCTGCGGTTAAAAAGTCGGTGCCTTTTTCTGTCGGGGAGTGACTTGAGGTAGAAAGGTGGATTTCCCGGCTGTAGCCGTGGCCACCAAATCTGATAGACCGACTCCAAATAACTCCTCCCCTTTATACGGCAAAACTTCCATATGCCGTTTGAATCCGCATCGCCTGTCCACTGTCGCGTCCATAAAGCTCTTCTGGCCGAAATGGACATAGCACTTACCCGTGATGCCAGTGTGCAGATATCCCTCTGTGCATCACGCATATAAAGAAATGCATCCTTTATTTGTTCTAACGACAGTAAAATATTGTCCCTGTCCAGGGTATCAATATTTTCAATCAGGGACTCTGACCAAACTACCCCAGCACTGCACATCCAGGCAGTCGCTATAGCTGGTCGTAGTATAACACCTTCATGTGTGTATATACTTTTTTGGATATTTTCCATCCTCCTATCTGATGGATCTTTAAGTGCGGCCGTCTCAGGAGAAGGTAACGCCACTTGTTTTGATAAGCGTGTTAGCGCCTTGTCCACCCTAGGAGGTGTTTCCCAGCGCTCCCTAACCTCTGGCGGGAAAGGGTATAATGCCAATAATTTCTTTGAAATTATCAGCTTTTTATCAGGGGCAACCCACGCTTCATCACACACGTCATTTAATTCTTCTGATTCAGGAAAAACTATAGGTAGTTTTTTCACACCCCACATAATACCCTGTTTAGTGGTACCTGTAGTATCAGCTAAATGTAACGCCTCCTTCATTGCCAAAATCATATAACGTGTGGCCCTATTGGAAAATACGGTTGATTCGTCACCACTGGAATCAGTGCCTGTGTCTGGGTCTGTGTCGACCGACTGAGGCAAAGGGCGTTTTACAGCCCCTGACGGTGTTTGAGGCGCCTGGACAGGCACTAATTGATTGTCCGGCCGCCTCATGTCGTCAAACGACTGCTTTAGCGTGTTGACACTATCCCGTAATTCCATAAATAAAGGCATCCATTCTGGTGTCGACCCCCTAGGAGGTGACATCCCCATATTTGGCAATTGCTCCGCCTCTACACCAATATCGTCCTCATACATGTCGACACACGTACCGACACACAGCAGACACACAGGGAATGCTCTAAACGAAGACAGGACCCACTAGCCCTTTGGGGAGACAGAGGGAGAGTCTGCCAGCACACACCAAAAAGCGCTATATATGACAGGGATAGCCTTATAATAAGTGCTCCCTTATAGCTGCTTTATATATATCAAGATATTGCCATTAAATTTGCCCCCCCTCTCTGTTTTACCCTGTTTCTGTAGTGCAGTGCAGGGGAGAGACCTGGGAGCCGTCCTGACCAGCGGAGCTGTGAGAGGAAATGGCGCCGTGTGCTGAGGAGATAGGCCCCGCCCCTTTTCCGGCGGGCTCGTCTCCCGCTATTTTGTGAATACAGGCAGGGGTTAAATATCTCCATATAGCCTCTGGGGGCTATATGTGAGGTATTTTTAGCCTTTATATAGGTTTACATTTGCCTCCCAGGGCGCCCCCCCCCAGCGCCCTGCACCCTCAGTGACTGCGTGTGAAGTGTGCTGAGAGGAAAATGGCGCACAGCTGCAGTGCTGTGCGCTACCTTTAGAAGACTGCAGGAGTCTTCAGCCGCCGATTCTGGACCTCTTCTTACTTCAGCATCTGCAAGGGGGCCGGCGGCGCGGCTCCGGTGACCATCCAGGCTGTACCTGTGATCGTCCCTCTGGAGCTGATGTCCAGTAGCCAAGAAGCCAATCCATCCTGCACGCAGGTGAGTTCACTTCTTCTCCCCTCTGTCCCTCGTTGCAGTGATCCTGTTGCCAGCAGGAATCACTGTAAAATAAAAAACCTAAGCTAAACTTTCTCTAAGCAGCTCTTTATGAGAGCCACCTAGAATTGCACCCTTCTCGGCCGGGCACAAAAATCTAACTGGAGTCTGGAGGAGGGTCATAAGGGGAGGAGCCAGTGCACACCACCTGATCTGGAAAAGCTTTACTTTTTGTGCCCTGTCTCCTGCGGAGCCGCTATTCCCCATGGTCCTTTCAGGAACCCCAGCATCCACTAGGACGATAGAGAAATATATGTTTCCAGGACAGCTGGAGTCAGGAAATCTGACTCGCTGTTTATCCTGTATGCACCCAACAAGCTGGGTGCTCCTGCTTCTAAGCAGACTATTGCTCGTTGGATTTGTAGTACAATTCAGCTTGCACATTCTGTGGCAGGCCTGCCACAGCCAAAATCTGTGAAAGCCCATTCCACAAGGAAGGTGGGCTCATCTTGGGCGGCTGCCCGAGGGGTCTCGGCGTTACAACTTTGCCGAGCAGCTACTTGGTCAGGGGCAAACACGTTTGCTAAATTCTACAAATTTGATACCCTGGCTGAGGAGGACCTGGAGTTCTCTCATTCGGTGCTGCAGAGTCATCCGCACTCTCCCGCCCGTTTGGGAGCTTTGGTATAATCCCCATGGTCCTTACGGAGTTCCCAGCATCCACTAGGACGTCAGAGAAAATAAGAATTTACTTACCGATAATTCTATTTCTCGTAGTCCGTAGTGGATGCTGGGCGCCCATCCCAAGTGCGGATTGTCTGCAATACTTGTACATAGTTATTGTTACAAAAATCGGGTTATTATTGTTGTGAGCCATCTTTCCAGAGGCTCCTCTGTTATCATGCTGTTAACTGGGTTCAGATCACAGGTTATACGGTGTGATTGGTGTGGCTGGTATGCGTCTTACCCGGGATTCAAAATCCTTCCTTATTGTGTACGCTCGTCCGGGCACAGTATCCTAACTGAGGCTTGGAGGAGGGTCATAGGGGGAGGAGCCAGTGCACACCAAGTAGTCCTAAAGCTTTACTTTTGTGCCCAGTCTCCTGCGGAGCCGCTATTCCCCATGGTCCTTACGGAGTTCCCAGCATCCACTACGGACTACGAGAAATAGAATTATCGGTAAGTAAATTCTTATTTTCTCTTTTCCTTTTGTTCTCCTATTGTACAAAGGGGGTAATTCAGACCTGATCGTAGCAGCAAATTTGTTAGCAGTTGGCCAAAACCATGTGCACTGCAGGGGGGGGGGGGGGGGGGCGGCGCAGATGTAACATTTGCAGAGAGTTAGATCTGGGTGGGTTATTTTGTTTCTGTGCAGGATAAATACTGGCTGCTTTATTTTTACACTGCAATTTAGATTTCAGTTTGCACACACCCCACCCAAATCGAACTCTCTCTGCACATGTTATATCTGTCCACCTGCAGTGCACATGGTTTTGCACAACTGCTAACAAATTTGCTGCTGCGATCAGGTCTGAATTAGGCCCAAAGCACCTAATGCCTGGTAGCGCTGCCAGATACTGCTATTGTCACTTTTCCCTTTAATAGGGATTTACATTATTAGATTGTTGGGTGGTGGTGGGGGGTTGGGTTTGCAATTATAAAACTGTATCATGTTTGGAATCTCCCTTTTATTTCTTGAGGCAACCCAGACTATCAGTAGCTTCATCTGTTTTTTTGTTTGCTCTTAACTGAATTACAGGATAGCAGAAAGATAAAGAACCTCCTGGACTCCAATTAGGGTGGATACACATCCGGCCGATATCGGCACAATTCGCAGTATCAGAACGGCAAATCGTGAATATTGTCTGATGCTGCTCAGCCAACCCGGACAATATCTCATGCGGCACTATGAATATTAATAAAGGATGGAACAGTGATCGTTCTGTCATCAAGTAAATCCTCCTGGTGTGTACCGGCTTTCTGACCCAATTGCCTGTCGTTGTGAAAGCAATAAATTGATAAATGAGGGTGTGTTTTATTTAGTACTTTTATTGTACCAATCCAAGTAGCTTAAGGCTACCAAGGTAGGCTAATGCGCCAATGTAGTAAATGTAACATGATTATTCACAATCCTGAGAGCGCAGTATTAATCGGGGGCGTAATTTGTGGCCCTTTAATTTTCAAGCTAGCTGTACCATACCCTTACCTTGACCCCAATACTGCACGGATAGGACTGTAAGCAATGTATTATGACTTCAGATAATCAGCAGGCCATTTTTACACAACCAAACTGCTGGTCACATCTTGAAACAAACTTACCGTAACGTGAAAAACTGATATACTATACTATACAAGCTGTAGTAATGTTCTGTGCGGCTATTTCCACATCAGAATCATAAGGAAAAGGGCAGGATACTGAGCATTACTCTTCAGAATAATTCAACAGGTCCACATCTGTAAGTGTGGGGATGCCAGGCACCCTTCAAAGAGACAATATGCTGCCCAACAGGGCAGAGACATTTCCCATATCTTGTCCTTTTTCCCAGCGACTGTGATGTTGCAGAGTGAGGAGAGTGCCGTCTAGTTAGCAGGTTACTGCACAGTGCTAGAACGGGCTCTCAGCATAACCGGTGTGTATGAGCAGGTCCCCGAATGCTACCTGATGCTTCTCTGTAACAGCAATGTGTCACAGGTTGCCTAACTCAACTCTAGATAATTGTTTTTGGTCAATGAAACGGACACGGTATAATGTACCTGTACTTTTACCTTATACCAGAATTACAGATAAATCATTGTCTTGATATTTTTTGTACATATATTTTTATTGGATTTAAATAAATCTTGGATTTGGAAATGGACTGATACGGTGCACCTTCCATACTGAGGGTCAGGAAGACCAAACTATGGCTGGTTATCTGATAAACAATTATCAATGACCCCATCTGGAACCTAGTTTGGGCAATCTTTCGCTTCAGCTTCACCAGAGGGCGTCTCCGGATTTGTTTTCTACTTATCATACACTACAGAATAACTTTCATACAGAACTATGAAGACAAGAAGAAATGTATGTCAGCATAGTAAACATAAAGCTCTATTACACATTGCAAGAGTGTGTGTGATAAATTGTAGCGGAGTCGTAGGAAAATGGACACTGTTCCCTTCTAGAGCAAAACATTCAATTAAATAATTAACATTTATTTCAACTTAAAAGGGCAGCAATTAAGGTACGGCACAAAGATGTCAGATCATGGGCGGGATCTACTGCCGCCACAGTTCGGCCGCCGTGCGGGATGTCGGCCAAAGTCGGACATTTTTTTAAAGGGGTAATCACAGGGCAAAACCATGCCCTTTAAGTGATTGCCCCTTTAAAAAAAAAAAGTCAGTTTGGCTGGTAATACATCCCGCCCCATGTCTTTTACCTGGACACGAAGCATGTTATACTTTGGTGTGTGCAAGAATGAAAATGCATTATGTAAAGCAGCAGCGCCATGATGAATGGGGGACACAAATAGAACAGCACCCACCTTCATATAAGTTACTTCAATGTCGTACACAGAATCATGGTAGGGAAGCACGTGACAGGTCTGCATTTGTGTTTTGTAAACAGAATCATTTCTATAGATACACCTGTACAGCTCGTATAGCTCTCATCCCATGGATTTGATCGATTAAAAAAAAAAAAATGAAATTAGTACAGTTCAATTTCCCATGTCCATGACTACATGTCCTTTTGGTGGGACTGAAAAATGTTGGTACATGTCCAAGTCATGAAATATAGTCTGGATTTGTCCAGGTGTTTACATATTTGCTCTTATTGCATACAGTTCTTTACTTGCCGGTATAATCATTTGTTTAAAAGAAAGTCTGCTGTGATCTTATCGCAGCTATGGGATGGCCCCACCTTCCAAAACTTTTTGGATAGTTGCAGAAAGGTGTTTACAATGTTAGAAGCAGCAATCTACTTAATTTTCACAACTGTACAGCTACACTGAAGCCACATTGTATGTACAGTGGGGTCTGCTTCTGCTTGTCCTACTTCTATCGGCAGGCTCCAAGTGCAGCCCTATCATACGTGCCGTTCCCACAGCGGCTCAGTCATCAAAGTCTGGAATGTCGTCGTACGAATAACCTCTGTATCCTTTAGAAGCATAATAAGCGATTCGGAGGTGGTAAAATCCGGGCAGGAAAACCAGAATTCCAATGATCAGTATAGGAATGGCACGTTCATTCCCCTGTAACAATACAAAATGTTACAAAAAATATAATCTGTAAATACTTTGCTAACAGCCAATTGTACCAATGCACTAAATATATTCCATCCTAGTCTACAATATTATATACCTTGCAGAAGAACTATACACCTTTCCTGCCCATGGTCTGCCAATAATAAAGTCGGAAACACATTTAATGTGTATCTATAACAGACGAACAGGGATATGTATCAAGTTTGGAGCGAGATAAAGTGGGATAAATATAGCACCACCCAATCAGCTCCTATCAGCGATGTTACAGGCTGTATTTTAAAAATGGCAGTTAGGGGCTTATCGTTACTTTTTAACTCTCTCCAAGCTTTAATACATATGCCCCTAATTCACACATGAGAAAGTGATAAATACCCCTCTTAAGCTGGCTTCTGTCAATTCTACGAGCTCTAAAATTAGTTACTGGAAGCTATCATGTTACTTATTAATTCAACAAAGTGCTCTGGATCACAGGATAGACTATGGCAGTGTGTAGTCAGGAATTCAGGTTTATACCATAAGCACACTGGGGCTAAATCAGATCCCAAAGGATCTGCGTCCTGATGCGCAAACTACCGATGTTCTGTACTTTGCACATGCGCAGGACTCATTCTGCTCATGCACAAACAGGTCATGCAACACAGGACACAGTACGGCACCAGATTGTCAGTGACTGACAGTCTGAAGCCGTATGGGGGCAGGGAGGGGACGGCGACAGCCTTAGTTTGTAAAAACAGAAGCGTGAAGCCGCCGTTTAGGGGAAGGAAGAGGTCAGGATCTCCGTAGTTGGGTGGAGATTAACTGGCCTCTTATGAAGAGCTGCAACGGGTGGTTTGCAGAACCCATGGGTTCCGCAAGCCACCCGATGGTGTCAGTGATCCGATGCTGCGTCTTAGGACACAGCTCAGATCACTACTTCAGCAAGAAGAGTCTACGTGTAATTTACATACAGAGCTATCAAGCAGCAGCGACAGCTACTCCAACCACATCTGAATTAGCCCCATTATTCCCTATTCCTATAGCCTCTCTCGATCTGCATATTCTATTTAACGACTTTAACATAGCATACTTTCCCAAAGATAATTCATGTTAGTTATCAGGTTGAGTCTCCTATATTCAGAATTCCAAACTAAAGAATATTCCAAAATACAGGTTTTTTTTAAACACTGAGATAATGGCAGATTTGCTTTCTGTTGGATCAATGTACTCTAACTTTGTTTACTGCACATAATTATTACAAATATTGGAAAATATTGTAGAAAATTACAAGGTGTATAAAAAAACCTAACTACATTTTGTGTATGTACACAAACTTTCCTTAATGCACAGAATTATAAAAACTATTGTAGAACATGACCTTCAGGCTGTGTGCATAGGAGTCCATGAAACCTAAATGCATTCTGTGCTTAGACTTGGGTACCCAAAGATCTCTCATTATGGTATGCAAATATTCCAACATATTAGAAAGCAGTCACAGTATATACTGTATTTATTGTTCTATATCATTTCACATGTGCTTATATGTATTTTAAAATGTAATGGCTTGAGGAAAGACAGATGATTATGTGTTGAAATAATTATAAGAGTAAATGAGAGGATGGCTTACCCCATTACTAATGTGGCCAGTAATTAGGAGGGCTCCGATCACAATCAGCAAAGTACCAATCAGGAACAGGACAGTTGCCAAAGCAATGGCTTTGTAAGGAATTTTTGGAGGGCTCCTCTTAAACTAGAGAAATTTTTTTTTTTTTAGGAAAAAACAAAAGTTAAAAATAAAAATCACTTTTATTCTACCTCCCCCTATGAAATGTAACTAATGATACACTAGCTGATTAGTATCACAATGTAGCTCCATCACCTAGCCAAATTCAGGCCATGTGCGATGGTCATAACTACAAGGATAAGAACAAACGCTGCAGTTCTGAAGATGAGGGGTGGTAGGAAAGGTGTAACTAATTCCCTAGGCCTGCTGGAAAATATATACGTTATGGTAAGAACTTACCGTTGATAACGGTATTTCTTCTAAGTCCACAGGTTCCACAGGATAACAATGGGATATGATGGAGCGACAGCGGATTTGCACCAATCAGTCAAAGCTTTCTGGCCTCCCAGCATGCAACGGGCCCGTCCAGATATATCCCTGCCCCCTGGCTCAGGCAAATCAGTTGTATTCCAAAGCTCAAGGCAGGAGCAATATGTAGAACCCTAATCAGGCGAGAACACACATGCACACCCTTCCGTACAAGAAGGAAGAGGTTAGTGAGTAGAAGGATCCTCAAATCAGGTGAGTCAGGGTGGGATCCCTGTGGAACCTGTGGACTTAGGAGAAATACCGTTATCAACGGTAAGTTCTTACCATAACGTATATTTCCCCGGCAGGGTCCACAGGTTATCCACAGGATAACAATGGGATTTCCCAAAGCAGTTTAGTGGTGGGGACGCTCCTGATGCTCAATAGATTCCTTCGCCCGAATTCAGCATCGTGAGAGCAAAGGTATCCAAGGCCTAATGTCTTAATGAATGTGTAAACGGTAGACCATATGGCTGCCTTACATATCTGTTCTGTTCAAGCACCCTATTGTGCTGCCCATGAAGGACCTACCCTACGAGTAGAGTGAACAGAGACATTAGCCAGAACAGGGAGATCAGCTTGAAAATATGCTTCATCATTCGAAGTCATCTTGTCAATGTCTGCCTACCAGCAGGTCATCCTCTCTGATGAAATACATAGAGAATGAAAAGAGAATATGCTTTTCTGATGACACTGGTACAATCCACGGTTCACGTCCAGTGATGCATCTCCTGCAGAAACGGTCCAGACCCTAAAAGGCCCTAACATTCCTTTGTTAAGGTGGAACTTAGTCATCATCTTAGGAAGATACCCAGATCTAGTTCTGAGAACTACTTTATCTGGATAAACATCAGAAATGGGGAACAATCTCTAAGTCTGATATTCTTCTAGCTGACGACTTAGTCAGTAGAAAAGACACTTTAGTTGTCAACCATTTATAATCCATATTTTTAAGTGGTTCAAATGAGGCAACTTGAAGGACTTTCAGGACTAAACAAGTCCCACGGCACTGTAGGAAAAACAACCAAAGGTTGAATGCGCAGCATACCCTGGACAAAAAGGTACGCACATCCTGTAAACTGGTCATTTACTTTTGGAACTCTACAGTCGATGCCGACCCTTGCTTCTCTCAAGGAAGCCATCTATTCCTGTCTGAAGGAATGCTAAGACCCTGGAAACTCTGAAAAACATTTAGGGTCCCATTCACCTACAGCACCTGGTGTTTGCAGATGTTCCCCATCCAAGTATTCACCAGGCCCAACACTGCATAGCTTCCCAGATCTGGTGAGATTGGGCATATCCAGTGTGGTGTGGCTGTAGATTTTCTTTCACTGCACCAATGAATATAGGCTTGCCATATTTGGTGATGAATGTGAGCTAAGGAAGGTTTCCTTGTTCTGAAAACTGTTTGAAAGTATCCTCTTGACCTGAGGATAGAGGTTTCAATGGCCACGCTGTCAAAGACAGTCGACCCACATGTCTGTAATAACCAGGACCCTGCATTAGTAGGTCTGGACGTTGAGGGAGTAGAAGTAGAGCATCCATTGCCATTCTCTGCTGTTCTTCCCGTTTAAACTTTCTCACCACCCTGGGTAATAGGGTAATTAAAGGAAAACCCATCCGCCAGATGAAGGTCCTGTCTCACCGATAAGGCATTCACAACGATCGCCCTGGGATCCTTTGTTCTTGACCCGTATGTGAGCACTTTGTTGTTCAGCCAAGACGTTCTGAGATACATCTCTAGCATGCACCTCTTGTTTTCCAGAGTCCGGAAGATCTCTGGGCGTAGAGCCCATTCACTCCTCTGAATGGTGTACCGACATGAAAAAGTAAATTTCCCCATTTATGATTCTCGGACTGAGAACGGCGGACAAGGTTGGATAATGAAATCCTACCTCTTAGGTATGTGACTTACCTTCTTCATCCCCTTTTCGGCTGAGAGTTCCTCCCTGATGTTGAGGTACCCTACTGCCGTTGCATTGTCCGATCGGAACTGGACTGGTTTTACATGAAGACTGTTCCTTGCCTACACCGGTGCCCTGTATATGGCCCGAGGTTTCAACCTTTGTTGGTAGACACCACTTTGGGAACACAATCTCCCCGACACTAATCCTAGTGTCAGAATCTTCCCAATCTGATATTAAAAGGATTTTACTTTGTCCCGCTGGGATGTCTGTAGCCACCAGACTAATGACCTTCTTACTTTTATCGTAAGTACCATAGTCGGTCTTTATTATCTGATGCAATCCATTAATACTTACCAAACCTTGTATTCCCAGCTGGTCCCTCCAGGTACCAACCAGGCCCACACTGCTGATCTTGCATGAACCAATGAAGTCTAGGCATATCCGGTGTGGTTGTAGATTCTACTAGGTAAGAATCAGACGCTGCAGAGACCTAGAGTGGAATTATGCATACTCCCTCCTGTCGATGCAGATACCATCTAACCCATCCCCGCATTGCTGCGTGAATGGATACCGTTTGACTGTGTGGCGATTCTTGAATCCAATATTGAACCCTGGATTTATTGTTGCGAGGTAAAAAAAACTACTCTCTGCAGACGTGATCCAGTACAGCCCCCAAGTGAGTCCTCCGATGTGACGAAACTGGAGACGATTTTCCCCAAGTTATTAGTCACTTGCCCCTGCAAACTCATTATTGCTGTTGCCGATGACAAAGAGCAATCTCTGTGACTGTGCCAGGATTAAAAGATCCTAGATATGGGAAAAACCTTAACCCCTGCTGGCGGAGATAAAGTGTTGTTACCCCCATATTTCTGGTAAATACTTTGGGGACTGTGGCTAACCCAAAGGGTAAAGCCTAAAACTGAAAAATGCTTTTCTGGAGGATAGCAGAACCTTGGATAACACTGATGGACAATGGTATAGGAACCTGTAGGTAAGCCTCCTGTATCTCCAGGGATCCATAAAAACCCCTGGCTCCATGCCACACATAAGGAACGTATGATTCCATGTTTCCAAATGTATTTGCTCAGCATTTTTCGGATTGAGCATGAGTTGAAATGCCTCATTTGGCTTTCCACTAAGCCAGGCTGAAGTAAAACCTTGTCCTTGTTTGCCAGAGGAACTGGAATGACTATTTCTGACCGAAGCAAATTTCTGACCTGCTTCTTGCAAAGCCAGGCCTTCGTCTATAGCCGAGATAGGCTGTCTTGAAGGCGAAAACATAACTAGAGATACCATGCCAGGGTCTGTGTGACCTGAGGAAGTCGGCCCCCCAAACCTGGGGTCTCCCAGGCGGAACCCACACCATCAGCTGATGGTTTAATCGTTCTACAGCACCTGGTATTCCCACACTGTAGATCTTCTGGTAGCTCAATGGTTTCCTAGTCCACTATCACACTGACGTGGGATTCAGACTATGACAGGCTTCATTGATAGTGTAATACCAACACGTGAACTGTATGTGGAAGGAACCTGACATTCTGGAGTCAGAAGCAGACTCCAAGAAAATCTGTCAATTCTTACAAAAAAGGAATATTTTCAGAACAAGACAATGATTCCACCTACAGCACCTGGTATTCGCAGATGTTTCTCACCAGGCCCCACCCACACTGCATAGCTTCCAAGATCTGGTGAGATTGGGCATATTCAGTGTGGTGTGGCTGTGGATCTTCCACTTACCCAGCTAAATTGCTCTATGAGCAGGTATAGTTAGGGCTGATGCCCTGGAGTTAATATTTTGCCCATATCCAATGCTTCCAGGAACATTGCAGTTTTTTATATGAGCCATATGAGATTCTCGCTCTACTGAAAAATCTCTTTCCATTGCATCAGCCCAGGCAATCACTGCCTTTGCCATTTAAGCCGAAGCCAAGGCTTGGCCTCATGACTGCCCTAGACAGGAAAATTGAAAGCAAAGCTCTTGTAGATTCTCCTTATCTACTTTAGGAGCCATCTCCCCTTTTTTTAAACAATCCCCAGCTGTAAGCAGATCATAGGAATTCCATTCTTAGGAATTCTAACTTTTTATTGGGCGTAACCCAAACCTCTTCCATGATTTCCGTTCACTGATCTTGGAACTCAAGTATTGGGATGTTTAAACACAGGTACCTTGGTTTTTAACATAGGCTTTGCTGTATCCTTTAAGGATACGATGGCTTCATTGCATTCAATTAACTCAGCTATATTCGAGAGCCGAGACCTACCTCTTTTTCATATGATGAAGTAGAATAATTGGGCTTTCATCTTCTGATGAATCTAAACAATGTGTAGCCTGCGAGGGTGAAAGTTTACTTACCACTGGTTCTGAGAAGCTGCTGCTGTATGCAAGGGCTTGTAAACCTATTCCTGGTACAGGATTTTGGGGGATTATCCATCAAACTTACTGGATTAAGCTTGTGTACATATAGCCCAAGGTGGATACACTTGTACCTGCATCCGCCTTGCCTGCTGAGCTATGCATACAAGCCATCCCGAACCAGATCATAAGAGGATAATACAGCTTCAAAACATGGTATGAGTGTCCTCACCATTGCCGCTTTATTACATGATAAATAATCAGCACTTCCCGTGTACTACACAATTTTGTGACTGTATCACTTTAACCTTTTTTCTTTAAAATTATATCCATTCCATCCTACTCATGCACCAGCATTGAGGATCTGTAAAACAAACTGACAAACATGTAGCAAAGTCAGCATCATACTAGCAGTCAGTCACATGTTATACATTAGTATATTAAGCAATTTGAGCACATCGTTAGCTACAATAATATTTTAAGTATGTAGGAGAACACATTTACTGAATCATGTTTAACATATCTAACGTATTCAGACGCAATGCGACAGAAACAACAGTAATGGCATACAGACTCATATGCAAAAGGCACTTATCTAACTATTCGTACTCAAAACAGTAGATAGAGACTTAGTGCTGTATAGTCCATACTCAGTAGAGTGGGGTACAGGGAGACTCACCCCGCTTCCAGGATCGATCAATACGTTAGCGAACGCTGAGTGGATCCAGACGCTACTAGTGTACACTGCCGCTCCATGAACCTATAGTGAACACAGAAGCAACGGTCACACAGCAGCCTATGCTGCGACCGAGCCCTCAGTGAACTCAGACGCACCGGTCACGCAGCCGCCTATGCTGCGACCGTGTCTCCTTGTGGTAGCAATCAGTGAACACAGACGCCCCGGTCACACAGCCGCCTATACTGCGATCGGGTCCCCTTGTCTCCCAGTATAGCTGGTAGCGCCTGAGATGGAAGCGAGGAAACAGTTCATGGCAGGAGACTCGGCGGGAACTGGTCATGAACCGGGGGGAGGGGTGACCAAGAGAGCGTCTGACTCCCCACTGCTGACATCAACCCTAGGGATCGCGGCCTCATGCTATTCCTGGAGCCTATGATCCCTAAGGCCAGCGCTGGAGCACCCGTGGTGGCGGCGCGTCAGCTACTGTTTGGTAGTCTCCTCCCAAAACAGTGCGGCTGTGTCTGTATTCCATACATGCTACTCAGACCCGTGCCTTACCTTCTCCCCGTGCTCCGGCCACAGCCTGGTAACGTCTGATGGACCTGCTAGTATATCCGACACAGACGCCCGCCTAAACAGCACTGTACTCATAGGTGTTGTCGTGACCCGGCGGAGAGTTGTTGGTGCGACTCTTTCCAATATGAGTATAAGACGCTGTTTAGAAAAATCACTCAAAAAATAGTAAGACTATAAAAATAAAACAAGAAAGCTTGGGGCTGCTAACAAACCAGCAGCCCTCTGACCATGGTCCGGCTCCTGCCGCACCAAACAAAAAACTGATTTGTCTGAGCCAGGGAGCGGGGATATATGGACGGGCCCGTTGCATGCTGGGAGGCCGGAAAGCTTTGACTGAGTGGTGCAAATCTGCTGTCGCTCCATCATATCCCATTGTTATCCTGTGGATAACCTGTGGACCCTGCCGGAGAAATTATCCTTATTACAGTGGTTCTCAAACTTTTTTAAGTCACGGCACCCTAGAGTTACAGAACCTTTTCACGGCACCCCTAGGACAAAAGTTTCTTATTGAGAAATTTAGAAGAAAAAAAATTAAGTAAATTGTGTTTATATGTCATCCTTAGGTGTAGCTGTGGGGACAAGATTCACTTCTGTTTGTCCACATATTTTATTATTGGCAGCCACCAGCACTCGTTTTGACTATTATATTGACTATAAATAATTTGAATTGGTCCAGGACCACCAATCCAAGGCACCCCTGCAAGTACCCCAAGGCACCCCAGGGTGCCACGGAACACAGTTTTAGAACCACTGCCTTATTAATCATAATTTTAGTTATATACAGCTCATTCTCCAACATGACTCATGATAACGTGCACGGGTCATCTATAATGTGAAGATATCCATTTTGTCAGCATAATTAGAAGATGCTTATTCATTAGCAATAAATCAGTACCTCATCTGGAATAAATACTTTATAGGCTACCTTCGTATGAATAACATTTGCACCCAGTAAGGTCTGCCCCCGGTGTCAGTATGTAACAAGTGCATGTCAGGGAGTGGCATTATATTAGCTCAACTATTAATAACACTGTACTTTAGCAATTCACTAGGAACCAAAACCTTGTGTCTGGTCTCATGAACATTAGACAACGCCTCAGTGAGGTCACTGGTTCCCTGAAAGTTGATCGGTTGAACACTGGTTCAATTTAGTTAATGACGCTTTTATGGTTCATCAAAAAGCAGGATACTATACGTGGGTTTTCATAATGAAATTTAAATCTAAAGAACGATAATGTATTTTTTTTTGTATAGCATTTAAACTAAATCTTAAACTAAACACTAACAAGGTGTAGGAATGAAATATCAGGCCAACAATCAAAAATGTAGTGGTTTCCACAGTGCAGGGTGATAATGTCTGGTAATCATCAGGCAATAACTACTGAATGGCCATATCCCGTACAGGAGACTACTCATGTGCAAATGTGGGTCCCGAATTAATGGAAGACTGGATGGGGAGGGGGGGGGGGGGGGGGGGGGTCTGCCTGTCTTTGTGTTTTGCAGTGCAGGAGGCTATGATTAGGTCACACTGATCATCAGACAATAACTTTTATGGGGCCATAGGAGATTCCTTTCTTTCACAAAAAGGTGCCCCTAAGTGCCAGTACAGCGGACTCCCCACCATCACTATGGATGTTTTCCTTTCCCAGCTAGCTCACACGTGTGCATGCAGCCTACCCCCATGCTGCCCCCCTCAGCACTGATTACATTTTAAGCATACCTTCAGCACTTGAGTGGGACATTTTTAATGTGCATGCTGAAACCGAATAAGACTCAGCCTTAGCACTCGGTTTAACTTTCTGTATGTGCTATAATTTACCAGCAGAAATAGAAACACAAGTAAATATAATGACACTGGTACATAAACTTACATCACTGTACCTGCTATTGTAAGCAACACTAACGTAGTAAGCATAAAGTTTTGCTGCACAGGGACTTAGCAGGGAACTAGACCAGTGACGTGCGGTGAGGTTAGTGACTGGTTAGGTACTGGCTGTTCAGGCCCCCCACCCAAAAAAAAAAGCAAGCAAAACCAGCACCAGGCTGAACCAGCCAGGGGAGGGGATAATGCTGTAAGCAGGGGAGACACTCAGTATGGAGTCCCCGTGCCACAGCATTAAACACCCCCCAAACCAGTCAACCCAGGGCTGGAATTCCTCAGAAAGTGGGGACCCCAAAAATAAAAATGGGGTCCCCCCTCCCGAGCAACAAACAGCAGTGCTATGCCCCTTACCCCTGGTGGCGGTGAGTGCGGGGTTCATGATGGGACACTTTTTTTTTTTTTTGGCAGGCGACCTACAGGTCCCAGCAAGCCTGCCCCAGCATGCTGGCACTTGGAGAACCACAAGTGCCAGCATGCCAGGATATTAAGGGCCCGCTGGCACCCGTAGTCCGCCTGTAAAAAAAATGAATAATTAAATAAAAATACAAAACATGTTTTCGTTTAAAAGGTTTTTATTATACAGGGTCTTTACCTGGGGGGCGGCGGCCTTTAAGCTCTTTTTCCTGGCCGCCGCCTCCCCAGGGTTTCGGGCGTCTTCACCTTGTGGGTTGCAGCCTTTAAGCACTTTTTCATGACCGCTGCCCATCCAGGACTTCAATTGGCTCTTTTATCTTCAGGAGCTCTTCACTGCTCCTCCGCCGTCGCCGGACTGACAACCCCTCCCTCACGCTAACTTATATAAAAGTTAGCCAGAGGGGGCGGAGCTATGTCACAGCAAGCCGTGATTGGCTCACGTCGGCCATATTGAATTCCAAAAGTGACGCTGAGGTGCCATTTTTGAAACTGGTACAGTTTCCAAACTCTGCAGAATGGCAGGCAGTGATCACGGATCCCTGCCTGCCGCTAATGCCAGCACCTCCACCGCTGATGCCCGCTGCCCACCCAGTGATGACAGCGGATCCAGTGACGGATCCGCTGGCCAATCACATCTGGCCTCACTGACAGGGATGTGCTTTCATGGGTTGAAAGCACGTCCCTGTGTCAACGAGGCACTTCTAGAAGTGCCGCTTTACATTGAATTTTTAATGGGCTTTTACAGCCCGCGACATGGCCCCGCACCCCGCTTCGGCCCCTTTCCCTTCGACAACGGGAGGTACCACTATCGGTGCCTCCCAAACCCAAATTAATTGCGAAAAATGATTAAAATAATATAAAGGTGATACTTATGACACAGAATATGTGTCATAAGTATCTTTGTATTATTTTAATCATTAATAACAGGGGAGGCACTGCCTTCTCTGACTGCACATCCCTGACCTAGACATAAATTGGGAGAGAAGATAAATTAGGGAGATTGTGCAGTGGAGAGACTACAGCGCACACATGCCTTTTTAGTTATTTATTTAGGAATACGAATGGCATACGAGACAGCTTTTAAAGATGATGGGGAGGGGGGGGGGGGGGATTATGTAATAGTCTTTATATGCATGAAAACACCTGGTACAGGAATTGGTATTGGTTGCAGTAGCGTTGCGTCCACAATAACCCCTATTACAATATTCCTCTTTTGCACTGCAGACCTTACTCACGGTTGTGTATGTTAGAAGTATGATGCCATCTAGTGGTAAAATAATGCAATGCTACATTAAAAATCATAGTACTGTATCACATACCTGTACAGTTGCTAGACAATGAAGGCAACTTAATCTGTTCTGCACAGTTAAAATAAATGTGTGATTTATATTTAATAGCTGACACATTAAACACAGAAATAATTTATTGATTAGTGACTTCTTACAGCAATAGTGTAGAAATAAATACAGTAACGTCATAAATATGGACTTTGTTTTAACAAATAATATCCAATTTAGATCACACCTCAGTTAATGCTATACAATTGATTTACTTACTTAATACATGCATGTACAACAGACACTTCTACAGTAAACCATTGGATACAATTAACTCAATATACAATGTTTAAAAAAAAAAACTATAGGGGAGAGGTAGGAAGAAGTGGTAAGTGTCAAACGCACTATAACCAGCGCTATTTGACACTTACAATGATCACTTTTCTCTACATTATCTGCAAACACCTAACGATTTTGTGGTGGAAAATCATCCAGATGTATTAAAAACTATAAGAGCATATTTGCTGCTTACCATTTATTCACATATGTGTACATACCTGCAGGGGCTACTGGGGTCTGGGTTGTTCATGTGAGATCTCCCAATGTTTGCGAGATCTCGCGCATTGCCCAGTGAGCCGTTTGTGAGGCGAGAGACAGCGCATCATGTGGCGCTGGCAGGGATCGTAGATGGGGGGAATTTTCCCTCCACCACAATGGTGGGCGAGATGTTAATACATCTGGTCGGTAAAGAGGCGAATCAGGAAGAGCTATAGCATTACGGTAAGTGGCGCTATAATACATATACCCCCATATGTCCAATATTAATTGTGAAAAATAAGACTGGCCATATAATATACAAAAACAGTGGTATTTGTAAAGCAAAGTGTGTTTCATAGCAATAGGCCACACTAATCTACAGATCACTACTGCTGCAAATAGCACAGACATGAAAATGCATCAGCATGTATACTAAATTCAAGAACTATTGGGGTCAATTCAGTAAGCCACGAGGGGTCCAATTGGCATTGCATGCACAAATCTGCGAGTCTGGAGCTACCGTTAGTGCGGCATGTAGCCATACTTACTCCTGGGTAACTGAACTAACCAGTTTTGCTATCCGGGAATGCTGGGATCTGTAGTGGCTTACTGCCCACCCCTGCCTTCGAGTATGATAATGTAAATTACCAAAATGAATAAGAATGCTCTCCAGCAGCTATAGTTGAAAAAAAAAAAAAAAGATTTTTGTACAGATTTGATACTATGGGGGCTATTTACTAAACCTTGGATGGAGATAAGGTAACAGCCAATCAACTCCTAACTGTAATGTTACAGGATGTGTTTGAAAAATGTCAGTTAAGAGCTGATTGGCTGGTACTTTATCTCCATCCATGACTTAGGCCCTCATTCCGAGTTGTTCGCTCGCTAGCTGCTTTTAGCAGAATTGCAAACGCTAGGCCGCCGCCCTCTGGGAGTGTATCTTAGCTTAGCAGAATTGCTACTAAATATTTTCTTGCAGTTTCTGAGTAGCTCCAGACCTACTCCTAGATTGCGATCAGCTCAGTCCGTTTAGTTCCTGGTTTGACGTCACAAACACGCCCTGCGTTCGGCCAGCCACTCCCCCATTTCTCCAGACACTCCCGCGTTTTTACCTGACACGCCTGCGTTTTTTAGCACACTCCCGGAAAACGCTCAGTTACCACCCAGAAACGCCCCTTTCCTGTCAATCACTCACCGCTCAGCAGTGCGACTGAAAAGCGCCGCATGAACAACAGCAAAACTGATAAGTTTTTAGTTAAATAACTAAGCGCATGCGCCCTGCATACCATGCGCATTTAGCAACAAATCGCAGCATAGCGAAAATCAACAACGAGCGAACAACTCGGAATGACCACCTTAGTAAATAGACCCCTGTGTGTCCCAGATGCACTATACACACAGAACTATGAAATGCACCTCCTCTTATCTCTCCTAAATCAGTCTAGTCAGCAGAAGGAATTGTCATTTTCCTTGTGTAGTCTCGCAGGCTCACAATGTACAGCAATTAATTATTAGTTGTCATATGTGATAGTTCTACACTGAATTTAAATGAATCAAAAAATAAGATTTTACTTACCGATAAATCTATTTCTCATAGTCCGTAGTGGATGCTGGGGACTCCGTCAGGACCATGGGGAATAGCGGCTCCGCAGGAGATAGGGCACAAAAGCAAGCTTTTAGGATCACATGGTGTGTACTGGCTCCTCCCCCTATGACCCTCCTCCAAGCCTCAGTTAGGTACTGTGCCCGGACGAGCGTACACAATAAGGAAGGATCTTGAATCCCGGGTAAGACTCATACCAGCCACACCAATCACACCGTACAACTTGTGATTTGAACCCAGTTAACAGTATGATAACAATGAAGTAGCCTCTAAAAAAGATGGCTCACAACAATAATAACCCGATTTTTTGTAACAATAACTATGTACAAGTAATGCAGACAATCCGCACTTGGGATGGGCGCCCAGCATCCACTACGGACTATGAGAAATAGATTTATCGGTAAGTAAAATCTTATTTTCTCTAACGTCCTAGTGGATGCTGGGGACTCCGTCAGGACCATGGGGATTATACCAAAGCTCCCAAACGGGCGGGAGAGTGCGGAAGACTCTGCAGCACCGAATGAGAGAACTCCAGGTCCTCCTCAGCCAGGGTATCAAATTTGTAGAATTTTGCAAACGTGTTTGCCCCTGACCAAGTAGCAGCTCGGCAAAGTTGTAAAGCCGAGACCCCTCGGGCAGCCGCCCAAGATGAGCCCACCTTCCTTGTGGAATGGGCATTTACAGATTTTGGCTGTGGCAGGCCTGCCACAGAATGTGCAAGCTGAATTGTACTACAAATCCAACGAGCAATAGTCTGCTTAGAAGCAGGAGCACCCAGCTTTTTGGGTGCCTACAATATAAACAGCAAGTCAGACTTTCTGACTCCAGCCGTCCTGGAATTATATATATATATATATATATATATATATATATATATTTTCAGGGCCCTGACAACGTCTAGCAACTTGGAGTCCTCCAAGTCCCTAGTAGCCGCAGGCACCACAATAGGTTGTTTCAGGTGAAACGCTGACACCACCTTAGGAAGAAACTGGGGACGAGTCCGCAGTTCTGCCCTGTCCGAATGGAAAATCAAATATGGGCTTTTGTAAGACAAAGCCGCCAATTTTGACAATCGCCTGGCCGAGGCCAGGGCCAACAGCATGGTCACTTTCCATGTCAGATATTTCAAATCCACAGATTTGAGTGGTTCAAACCAATATGATTTGAGGAATCCCAACACTACGTTGAGATCCCACGGTGCCACTGGAGGCACACAAGGGCTGTATATGCAATACTCCCTTGACAAACGTCTGGACTTCAGGAACTGAAGCCAATTCTTTCTGGAAGAAAATCTATAGGGCCGAAACTTGAACCTTAATGGACCCCAATTTGAGGCTCATAGACACTCCTGTTTTCAGGAAGTGCAGAAATCGACCTAGTTGAAATTTTTTTCGTGGGGCCTTCCTGGCCTCACCCACGCAACATATTTTTACCACATGTGGTGATAACGTTGTGCGGTCACCTCCTTCCTGGCTTTGACCAGGGTAGGTATGACCTCTTCCGGAATGCCTTTTCCCTTAGGATCCGGCGTTCAAACCGCCATGCCGTCAAACGCAGTCGCGGTAAGTCTTGGAACAGACAAGGTCCCTGCTGGAGCAGGTCCTTTCTTAAAGGCCGATGCCACGGTTCCTCTTGGAACAGACATGGTACTTGCTGAAAGCAAATCCCTTCTTAGCTCCCGAGGCCATTAGTCCTCTGTGAGCATCTCTTGAAGTTCCGGTTACCAAGTCCCTCTTGGCCAATCCGGAGCCACGAGTATAGTTCTTACTCCTCTATGTCTTATAATTCTCAATACCTTGGTTATGAGAAGCAGAGGAGGGAACACATACACCGACTGTTACACCCACGGTGTTACCAGGACGTCCACAGCTATCGCCTGAAGGTCTCGTGACCTGGCGCAATACCTGTCCCATTTTTTGTTCGGGCGGGACGCCATCATGTCCACCTTTGGTCTTTCCCAACGGTTCACAATCATGCGGAAAACTTCCCGATGAAGTTCCCACTCTCCCGGGTGGAGGTCGTGCCTGCTGAGGAAGTCTGCTTCCCAGTCGTCCACTCCCGGAATGAACACTGCTGACAGTGCTATCACATGATTTTCCGCCTAGCGAAAAATCCTTGCAGTTTTGACACTGCCCTCCTGCTTCTTGTGCCGCCCTTTCTGTTTACGTGGGCGACTGCCGTGATGTTATCCCACTGGATCAATACCGGCTGACCTTGAAGCAGAGGTTTTGCTAAGCTTAGAGCATTATAAATTTGCTCTTAGCTCCAGTATCTTTATGTGGAGAGAATTCTCCAGACTTGATCACACTCCTTGTGTGACTGCTCCCCAGCCTCTCAGGCTGGCCTCCGTGGTCACCAGCATCCAATCCTGAATGCCGAATCTGCGGCCCTCTAGAAGATGAGCACTCTGTAATCACCACAGGAGAGACACCCTTGTCCTTGGATATAGGGTTATCCGCTGATGCATCTGAAGATGCGATCCGGACCATTTGTCCAGCAGATCCCACTGAAGAGTTCTTGCGTGAAATCTGCCGAATGGAAGCGCTTCGTAATAAGCCACCATTTTTACCAGGACTCTTGTGCAATGATGCACTGACACTTTTCCTGGTTTTAGGAGGATCCCGATTAGCTCGGATAACTCCCTGGCTTTCTCCTCTGGGAGAAACACCTTTTCCTGGACTGTGTCCAGAATCATCCCTAGGACCAGCAGACGTGTCGTCGGAACAACTGCGGTTTTGGAATATTTAGAATCCACCCGTGCTGTCGTAGAACTACTTGAGATAGTGCTACTCCGACCTCCAACTGTTCTCTGGACCTTGTTCTTATCAGGAGGTCGTCCATTTTCTTTGAAGACGAATCCTCCTTTCGGTCATTACCTTGGTAAGGACCCGGGGTGCCTTGGACAATCCAACGGCATCGTCTTGAAACTGATAGTGACAGTTCTGTACCACGAACCTGAGGTACCCTTGGTGAGAAAAGGCAAATTTTGGGACATGGAGGTAAGCATCCCTGATGTCCCGGGACACCATATAGTCCCCTTGTTCTTTGCTATCACTGCTCTGAGTGACTCCATCTGGATTTGAACCCTTGCAAGTGTTCAAATTTTTCAGATTTAGAATAGGTCTCACCTAGCCTTCAGTACCACCATATAGTGTGGAGTAATACCCCTTTCCTTGTTGTCGGAGGGGTAATTTTATTATCACCTGCTGGGAATACAGCTTGTGAATTGTTTTCAATACTGCCTCCCTGTCGGAGGGAGACATTGGTACAGCAGACTACAGGAACCTGCGAGGGGGGAAACCTCTCGACATTCCAATCTGTACCCCTTGGATAC
Organism: Pseudophryne corroboree; assembly: GCF_028390025.1. NCBI lineage: Eukaryota > Metazoa > Chordata > Amphibia > Anura > Myobatrachidae > Pseudophryne > Pseudophryne corroboree. Next base: position 160,804,460 of record NC_086449.1, read on the forward strand.
TACTTGTAGGATCCAGGGGTCCTGTACGGTCCCAGCGTCATGCTGAGAACTTGGCAGAAGCGGTGGAGGGCTTCTGTTCCTGGGAATGGGCTGCCTGCTGCAGTCTTCTTCCCTTTCCTCTATCCCTGGGCAGATATGACTCTTATAGGGACGAAAGGACTGAGGCTGAAAAGACGGTGTCTTTTTCTGCAGAGATGTGACTTAGGGTAAAAAACGGTGGATTTTCCAGCAGTTGCCCTGGCCACCAGGTCCCATGGACCGACCCCAAATAACTCCTCCCCTTTATACGGCAATACATCTTTGTGCCGTTTGGAATCTGCATCACCTGACCACTGTCGTGTCCATAAACATCTTCTTGCAGATATGGACATCGCATTTACTCTTGATGCCAGAGTGCAAATATCCCTCTGCGCATCTCGCATATATAGAAATGCATCCTTTAAATGCTCTATAGTCAATAAAATACTGTCCCTGTCAAAGGTATCAATATTTTTAGTCAGGGAATCCGACCAAGCCACCTCAGCTCTGCACATCCAGGCTGAGGCGATCGCTGGTCGCAGTATAACACCAGCATGTGTGTGTATACTTTTTAGGATATTTTTCAGCCTCCTATCAGCTGGCTCCTTAAGTACGGCCCTATCCGTAGATGGTACCGCCACTTGTTCTGATAAGCGTGTGAGCGCCTTATCCACCCTGAGGGGTGTTTCCCACCGCGCCTTAACTTCTGGCGGGAAAGGGTATACCGCCAATAATTTTCTATCGGGGGAAACCCACGCATCATCACACACTTCATTTAATTTATCTGATTCAGGAAAAACTACAGGTAGTTTTTTCACCTCACACATAATACCCTTTTTTGTGGTACTTGGAGTATCAGAAATATGTAACACCTCCTTCATTGCCCTTAACGTGTGGCCCTAAAAGAAAATACGTTTGTTTCTTCACCGTCGACACTGAAATCAGTGTCCGTGTCTGGGTCTGTGTCGACCGACTGAGGTAAATGGGCATTTTACAGCCCCTGACGGTGTTTGAGACGCCTGGACAGATACTAATTTGTTCGCCGGCCCTCTCATGTCGTCAACCAGCTTGCAGCGTGTTGACATTGTCACGTAATTTCCATAAATAAGCCATCCATTCCGGTGTCGACTCCCTAGAGAGTGACATCACCATTACAGGCAATTTGCTCCGCCTCCTCACCAATATTTTCCTCATACATGTCGACACACACGTACCGACATACAGCACACACATAGGGAATGCTCTGATAGAGGACAGGACCCACTAGCCCTTTGGGGAGACAGAGGGAGAGTTTGCCAGCACACACCAAAACGCTATAATTATCCAGGGACAACCTTTATATAAGTGTTCCTTTTATAGCATTTTAATATATATACATATCGCCAAATCAGTGCCCCCCCTCTCTGTTTTAACCCTGTTTCTGTAGTGCAGTGCAGGGGAGATCATGGGAGCCTTCCCACCAGCCTTTCTGTGAGGGAAAATGGCGCTGTGTGCTGAGGAGAATAGGCCCCGCCCCCTTTTCGGCGGGCTTCTTCTCCGGAGTTTTAGATATCTGGCAGGGGTTAAATACATCCATATAGCCTCAAGGGCTATATGTGATGTATTTTTCGCCATACAGGTATTATACATTGCTGCCCAGGGTGCCCCCCCCCCAGCGCCCTGCACCCTCCGTGACCGCTGTGTGAAGTGTGCTGACAACAATGGCGCACAGCTGCAGTGCTGTGCGCTACCTGATGAAGACTGAGAGTCTTCTGCCGCCTGGTTCCGGACCTCTTCATCTTCAGCATCTGCAAGGGGGGTCGGCGGCGCGGCTCCGGGACGAACCCCAGGGCGAGCCCTGTGTTCCGACTCCCTCTGGAGCTATGTCCAGTAGCCTAAGAATCCAATCCATCCTGCACGCAGGTGAGTTGAAAATCTCTCCCCTAAGTCCCTCGATGCAGTGAGCCTGTTGCCAGCAGGACTCACTGAAAATAAAGAACCTAAAAACTTTTTCTAAGCAACTCTTTAAGAGAGCCACCTAGATTGCACCCTTCTCGGCCGGGCACAAAAACCTAACTGAGGCTTGGAGGAGGGTCATAGGGGGAGGAGCCAGTACACACCATGTGATCCTAAAAGCTTGCTTTTGTGCCCTGTCTCCTGCGGAGCCGCTATTCCCCATGGTCCTGACGGAGTCCCCAGCATCCACTAGGACGTTAGAGAAACTAATGCGTTTCCTTGCCCAAACCAATTAACATATTCCCTTGCAAATTCCCTTGTGTGGCTTTACTATGCTCAGCAATCGATACTTAGCAGTCAGTTGTGTGAGCTCTTCATCAAGTATAAGCTAAATAAAAAACTTTAAAAAAAAACACCTGATGTATCCTTGCCAGAAAACGAGTTAGATGGTTTTGGCTTTATAAACACATTAAATTAGGGGTTCTCAACTCCCGTCTCCAAGTATCACCAACAGGTCATGACGGCTGGATGTCTTTAATCATGCACAGGTTAGATAGTCTATTTTGCTGGTTTAATAATTATCCCACCTGCTTCCACAGACAGAAATCCTCAAAACATAACCTGTTGGGAAAACTTTAAGGTTGAGGTTGGAAACCAATGCACTAAATTCTGCATTTGTTTACACTCAGGGCCTGAGTCATGTTTGTAAGTAAAGCAAAAAAGCAATCAACTGGGAAAAACCATGCTGCACTGCAGGTGGGGCAGATGTAACATGTGCAGAGACAGTTCAATTTGTGTGGATTATATGTTTTCTGTGCAGGGTAAATACTGGCTGCTTTTGCATGTAGCACACACATGCTAGTCAGATTTTCGTTATTTTTACACTGCAATTAAGATTTCACTTTGGACATACCCCACCAAAATCTAAAGGCCCATACATGCTAGAAGATTCTTTTCCATCGATTTGAGTGATAACGGTTTTGAATGATCGATTGTTCAATTCATTTAGTGTGTACACAGCGAACGATGAGCGCACCCGTGCTCGTTTGAAGCAGGTCGTCAGTCTTCCATGCATGTAGTTCAAATCCTAGCAGAGCAGATCGCTTGTCATTCAGATAGTTTGTAAAATCGCTCAGTGTGTACACTCAAATGTCGTTTGTCAGGGAGTTCAAGGGAAATCGCTCATCTTCCAAATTGTTCATCTTTCAAGTAGTTATAATTTGTTATTCACAATTAGCTACAAATGTAACTAGAATCCAAGACTCTGTATTCAAATTAAACTTAGCCACCTCTCTTGCCAAATTGGTTATAAATGTCAAGAACCAAATGTTCCGAAATTTAAATCCACAGGCTATACATTCCTTTACTACTAATGATTGGCTCCCAGGTGTAGTAATTAGTCAGATTCTCTGACACTGTATCCTGTCCGAATGGACAGAGGCTAACAGCCAATGTTTCAAAGTATTCAAATGATTCAAAAGGCAAGATGCTTCATCTCATCAGAATCGACTGCTGGTAATTTATCCCGAGCAAGAGCGTACCACACAGGTATGGGTTTACAGTGGCAGACTCCAAATATCTCTCACCCACTATCACTCAGTCTGCCATAACCTCCCCGCCTCTCAATGCGCACGCGCGCTCCTGGGACAGTGGGCATGGTCTCATAATTTTATATTATATCAAACCAATATATATATTATATATATATATATATATATATATATATATATAATAAGAATTTACTTACCGATAATTCTATTTCTCGGAGTCCGTAGTGGATGCTGGGGTTCCTGAAAGGACCATGGGGAATAGCGGCTCCGCAGGAGACAGGGCACAAAAGTAAAGCTTTTACAGGTCAGGTGGTGTGTACTGGCTCCTCCCCCTATGACCCTCCTCCAGACTCCAGTTAGGTACTGTGCCCGGACGAGCGTACACAATAAGGGAGGATTTTGAATCCCGGGTAAGACTCATACCAGCCACACCAATCACACCGTACAACTTGTGATCTAAACCCAGTTAACAGTATGATAACAGAGGAGCCTCTGAAAGATGGCTTCCTAAACAATAACCCGAATTAGTTAACAATAACTATGTACAAGTATTGCAGATAATCCGCACTTGGGATGGGCGCCCAGCATCCACTACGGACTCCGAGAAATAGAATTATCGGTAAGTAAATTCTTATTTTCTCTATCGTCCTAAGTGGATGCTGGGGTTCCTGAAAGGACCATGGGGATTATACCAAAGCTCCCAAACGGGCGGGAGAGTGCGGATGACTCTGCAGCACCGAATGAGAGAACTCCAGGTCCTCCTTTGCCAGGGTATCAAATTTGTAAAAATTTACAAACGTGTTCTCCCCTGACCACGTAGCTGCTCGGCAGAGTTGTAATGCCGAGACCCCTCGGGCAGCCGCCCAAGATGAGCCCACCTTCCTTGCGGAATGGGCCTTAACAGATTTAGGCTGTGGCAGGCCTGCCACAGAATGTACAAGTTGAATTTTGTTACAAAACCAACGAGCAATCGACTGCTTAGAAGCAGGTGCACCCAACTTGTTGGGTGCATACAGTATAAACAGCGAGTCAGATTTTCTGACTCCAGCCGTCCTTTAAATGTATATTTTTAAGGCTCTGACAACGTCCAACAACTTGGAGTCCTTCAAGTCGTCTGTAGCCGCAGGCACTACAATAGGCTGGTTCAGGTGAAACGCTGATACCACCTTAGGGAGAAAATGCGGACGCGTCCGCAGCTCTGCCCTATGTCGAATGGAAAATTAAATAAGGGCTTTTATAAGACAAAGCCGCCAGTTCAGATACTCTCCCGGCCGAAGCCAGGGCCAGTAACATAGTCACTTTCCATGTGAGATATTTCAAATCCACATTCTTTAGTGGTTCAAACCAATTGGATTTGAGGAAATCTAAAACTACATTTAGATCCCACGGTGCCACCTTAGGCACCACAGGAGGCTGTATATGCAGTACTCCTTTGATAAAAATCTGGACCTCAGGGACTGAGGCCAATTCTTTGTGGAAGAATATTGATAGGGCCGAAATTTGAACCTTAATAGATCCCAATTTGAGACCCATAGACAATCCTGATTGCAGGAAATGTAGGAAAACGACCCAGTTGAAATTCCTCCATCGGAGCACTCCGCTGCTCGCACCACGCAACATATTTTCGCCAAATACGGCGATAATGCTTCGCGGTGACTTCCTTCCTTGCCTTTATCAAGGTAGGAATGACTTCTTCTGGAATGCCTTTTCCTTTTAGGATCTGGCATTCAACGCCATGCCGTCAAACGCAGCCGCGGTAAGTCTTGAAAAAGACAAGGACCCTGCTGAAGCAGGTCCCTTCTCAGAAGTAGAGGCCACGGATCGTCCGTGACCATCTCTTGAAGTTCCGGGTACCAAGTCCTTCTTGGCCAATCCGGAGCCACTAGTCTTACTCCTCTTTGCCGTATAATCCTCAATACCTTTGGTATGAGAGGCAGAGGAGGAAACACATATACCGACTGGTACACCCAAGGTGTTACCAGCGCGTCCACAGCTATTGCCTGCGGATCTCTTGACCTGGCGCAATACCTGTCCAGTGTTTTGTTGAGGCGAGACGCCATCATGTCCACCATTGGTTTTACCCAACGGTTTAATAGCATGTGGAAAACTTCTGGATGAAGTCCCCACTCTCCCGGGTGAAGGTCGTGTCTGCTGAGGAAGTCTGCTTCCCAGTTGTCCACGCCCGGGATGAATACTGCTGACAGTGCTATCACGTGATTCTCCGCCCAGCGAAGGATCCTGGCAGCTTCTGCCATTGCCCTCCTGCTTCTTGTGCCGCCCTGTCTGTTTACATGGGCGACTGCCGTGATGTTGTCTGACTGGATCAACACCGGTCTTCCTTGAAGCAGAGGTTCCGCCTGGCTTAGAGCATTGTAGATTGCTCTTAGTTCCAGAATGCTTATGTGAAGAGACTTTTTCAGGCTCGACCACACTCCCTGGAAATTTCTTCCCTGTGTGACTGCTCCCCAGCCTCTCAGGCTGGCATCCGTGGTCACCAGGATCCAATCCTGTATGCCGAATCTGCGGCCCTCCAATAGATGAGCCTCCTGCAACCACCACAGAAGGGATACCCTTGTCCTCGGCGACAGGGTTATCCGCAGGTGCATCTGAAGATGCGACCCTGACCATTTGTCCAACAGATCCCTTTGCATGGAATCTGCCGAAAGGGATTGCTTCGTAAGAAGCTACCATTTTTTCCCAGGACTCTTGTGCATTGATGTACAGACACCTTTCCTGGTTTTAGGAGGTTCCTGACCAGGTCAGATAACTCCTTGGCTTTTTCTTCGGGAAGAAAAACCTTTTTCTGAACTGTGTCCAGAATCATCCCCAGGAACAGCAGACGAGTTGTCGGCATTAATTGGGATTTTGGAATATTCAGAATCCATCCGTGCTGCTTTAGCACCTCTTGAGATAGTGCTAAACCCATCTCTAGCTGTTCTCTGGACCTTGCCCTTATTAGGAGATCGTCCAAGTATGGGATAATTAATACGCCTTTTCTTCGAAGAAGAAATATTATCTCGGCCATTACCTTTGTAAAGACCCGAGGTGCCGTGGACAAACCAAACGGCAGCGTCTGAAACTGATAGTGACAGTTTTGTACAACGAACCTGAGGTACCCCTGGTGTGAGGGGTAATTGGAACGTGGAGATACGCATCCTTGATGTCCAAGGATACCATAAAGTCCCCTTCTTCCAGGTTCGCTATCACTGCTCTGAGTGACTCCATCTTGAACTTGAACTTCTTTATGTATAGGTTCAAGGACTTCAGATTTAGAATAGGCCTTACCGAGCCATCCGGCTTCGGTACCACAAATAGAGTGGAATAATACCCCTTCCCTTGTTGTAGAAGAGGTACCTTGACTATCACCTGCTGAGAATACAGCTTGTGAATGGCTTCCAAAACCGTCTCCCTTTCTGAGGGGGACGTTGGTAAAGCAGACTTCAGGAAACGGCGAGGTGGCTCTGTCTCTAATTTCAACCTGTACCCCTGAGATATTATCTGCAGGATCCAGGGATTTACCTGCGAGTGAGCCCACTGCGCGCTGTAATTTTTGAGACGACCGCCTACCGCCCCCGAGTCCGCTTGCGAAGCCCCAGCGTCATGCTGAGGCTTTTGTAGAAGCCGGGGAGGGCTTCTGTTCCTGGGAAGGAGCTGCCTGTTGCTGTCTCTTCCCTCGTCCTCTGCCTCGTGGCAAATATGAATAGCCCTTTGCTCTCTTATTTTTAAAGGAACGAAAGGGCTGCGGTTGAAAGGTCGGTGCCTTTTTCTGTTGGGGAGTGACTTGAGGTAGAAAGGTGGATTTCCCGGCCGTAGCCGTGGCCACCAAATCCGATAGACCGACCTCAAATAACTCCTCTACGCATCGCCTGTCCACTGTCGTGTCCATAAAGCTCTTCTGGCCGAAATGGACATAGCACTTACCCGTGATGCCAGTGTGCAGATATCTCTCTGTGCATCACGCATATAAAGAAATGCATCCTTTATTTGTTCTAACGACAGTAAAATATTGTCCCTGTCCAGGGTATCAATATTTTCGATCAGGGACTCTGACCAAACTACCCCAGCACTGCACATCCAGGCAGTCGCAATAGCTGGTCGTAGTATAACACCTGCATGTGTGTATATACCTTTTTGGATATTTTCCATCCTCCTATCTGATGGATCTTTAAGTGCGTCCGTCTCAGGAGAGGGTAACGCCACTTGTTTTGATAAGCGTGTTAGCGCTTTGTCCACCCTAGGAGGTGTTTCCCAGCGCTCCCTAACCTCTGGCGGGAAAGGGTATAAAGCCAATAACTTCTTTGAAATTAGCAGTTTTTTATCGGGGCACCCCACGCTTCATCACACACGTCATTTAATTCTTCTGATTCGGTAAAAACTACTGGTAGTTTTTTCACACCCCACATAATACCCTGTTTAGTGGTACCTGTAGTATCAGCTAAATGTAACATCTCCTTTATTGCCAAAATCATATAACGTGTGGCCCTACTGGAAAATACGGTTGATTCGTCACCTTCACCACCGGAATCAGTGCCTGTGTCTGGGTCTGTGTCGACCGACTGAGGCAAGGGACGTTTTACAGCCCCTGACGGTGTTTGAGGCGCCTGGACAGACACTAATTGAGTGTCCGGCCGCCTCATGTCGGCAAACGACTGCTTAAGCGAGTTGACGCTATCCCGTAATTCCACAAATAAAGGCATCCATTCTGGTGTCGACCCCCTAGGAGGTGACATCCTCATATTTGGCAATTGCTCCGCCTCCACACCAATAACGTCCTCATACATGTCGACACACACGTACCGACACACAGCAGACACACAGGGAATGCTCTATACGAAGACAGGACCCACTAGCCCTTTGGGGAGACAGAGGGAGAGTCTGCCAGCACACACCAAAAAGCGCTATATATGACAGGGATAGCCTTATGATTAAGTGCTCCCTTATAGCTGCTTTTATATTAATATATTGCCATTTATTCTGCCCCCCCTCTCTGTTATACCCTGTTTCTGTAGTGCAGTGCAGGGGAGAGACCTGGGAGCCTTCCTGACCAGCGGAGCTGTGACAGAAAATGGCGCCGTGTGCTGAGGAGATAGGCCCCGCCCCTTTTTCGGCGGGCTCGTCTCCCGCTATTTAGTACATTTAGGCAGGGGTAAATATCTCCATATAGCCTCTGGGGCTATATGTGAGGTATTTTTAGCCTTTTTAAAGGTTTTCATTTGCCTCCCAGGGCGCCCCCCCCCAGCGCCCTGCACCCTCAGTGACTGCCGTGTGAAGTGTGCTGAGAGGAAAATGGCGCACAGCTGCAGTGCTGTGCGCTACCTTAAGAAGACTGCAGGAGTCTTCAGCCGCCGATTCTGGACCTCTTCTTGCTTCAGCATCTGTGAGGGGGCCGGCGGCGTGGCTCCGGTGACCATCCAGGCTGTACCTGTGATCGTCCCTCTGGAGCTTCATGTCCAGTAGCCAAGAAGCCAATCCATCCTGCACGCAGGTGAGTTCACTTCTTCTCCCCTCTGTCCCTCGTTGCAGTGATCCTGTTGCCAGCAGGAATCACTGTAAAATAAAAAACCTAAGCTAAACTCTCTAAGCAGCTCTTTATGAGAGCCACCTAGAATTGCACCCTTCTCGGCCGGGCACAAAAATCTAACTGGAGTCTGGAGGAGGGTCATAGGGGGAGGAGCCAGTACACACCACCTGACCTGTAAAAGCTTTACTTTTGTGCCCTGTCTCCTGCGGAGCCGCTATTCCCCATGGTCCTTTCAGGAACCCCAGCATCCACTTAGGACGATAGAGAAATATATATATATATATATATATATATTGGTTTGATATAATATAACACTGATATCTACACACACACACACACACAATTAGCAGCCTTACAACGTCGGCAGTATAGTGCCAATTGCACATAACGCCCCCGGTATAGTGCCAGATACACATAACTCCACCACATTGCCAGATACACATGACGCCCCCACAGTGTGGGGCTCCTTTGCTGCTGTCACTGCCCCCGGGCTCCTCTGCTGCTGTCACCGTGGCTGAGGGGAGGAGAGTGCAGCGCATGCCTCTCCTGCCCTTCAGTCCGTCTCTCTGCCATCTCAAAAAATGGCGCCGGTTCGTGAGCCAATGAAGGCTTGCTGTCCGGAAGCCAATAAGGAACCGCCGCTGCCAGTACGCGAGGTCTTATTGGCTGACGAACCTATGCCTGATTTCAGTTGTCTGACAAGTCGGATGATTGCTGGCCTTAAGTGTCCGGCACCCAACACAGCTGCCCCTAAGGAACGTGCCTCGAGCCAACCCTGGTGTTATCTATAAACAGCACTAAAGGGCCCTACACACTGAAAGATTTCACTGAAAGATATATTTCAATGTGTATGCACCAATGATGAATGATGCGTGGCCCCGCGCTCGTTCATCGTTGGTGCCAGCTCGTTCATACCTGCAGGCCAATATGGACAATCTCGTCCATATTAGCATGCAGGGCTATGGAGACCGGTGATGGGGGGAGTGAAGAAACTTCACTCCCCCCGTGATCCTCCCCGGGTTGTACGACAGCCGTACCGGACGTCGGGCAGCTAGGCGGCCAGTCGGCAAGTGTGTAGGGCCCATAAACTATTACAGATTGATTTTTTTAATGGAGTACATTTAAGTTTTAATATTACTACTCTGGTGTCAAGCCAATATTATTTTTATGTATTTAGTCAATTAGAATGTTCGGGGGGATTTTCTAGGAGGTCTACAGTACATATAGTTATTAGATTTGGGGGGAATTCAATTACATGCGGTCATGTACTGCGGCTGAAAAAGGGTGGAAGCTTAAATGCCCAGGGATATTCTTTTTCTCAGTTTAATATTTATATCCAGCACTGGACATATAGTAATAGTAAATTGTCATTAACTGTTCAAAAAAACCAGCTAAGATTATATACCCTAATTTGGGATTATAATAATTCAAAAAGCTGGAGGTGTTCCTGCAATCATGAACTAAACATTCATAGAAGTACTCGTTGGAGAAGGCCAAAAAAAGGAGTAGATTGCTTTTTTGGAGCACTCTTTTCAAATGAATTATATGACTAATTTGACATGATTATGTTAATATAAAACTTAACCTTTAATATACTTCCATAAAATAGAGTGAGGTAATTAAACAGCAATGTCCATAAATGAACACACTAAAGTCATTGCGCAATCTGTAATGCACTCCCTATCTATTCTGGGTGCCAATATCCATTATCAAATAACAATACATTTGTGTGGTGAATTTATTATGCAAATTATTCCTATATCCTTGGACGTCTATAATCGTCCTGTTAAATAGTCACTAACAAATTACTCAACGTGACATTAAATTAGTGGACGTATGTAATCGTCCTTAAATAATAACAGCAAATTGCTTAAAATGACAGTAAGTTAATTCATAGTCAAAGCCAATGTTCCAATAATATTCTCAGCATAGAAATTTCTAAATTTATCACCGCTACAACAAGAATCTATTGCAATACAATACACTTCTACTGTCAAATAAATCGATTAATAATCAAAAACAATATCCAGCATAGAAATTTTCCATTTGTTACCGCTACCACGTATGTATACTGCTGTTCAATGCAAATTCTACTATCTAACATATTACAGAGCTAAATGCAACATTGTTTCATTAAACATGGTAAGTACAAATGGTGTTTAAAATATCCCCACAGGGCGTCACATTAAACATACAAGATACGCTGGCTGCTGCTATATAGTATGATTCATATCGAATTATCTACGGAGTATGTTTGTTACAATAGATGTATCAAAGATATTGTGCTCCATGAAAATGTATCACAAATGTAACATCTCTTGTAACACTTGGCAGACTGCCATTAACTTAGGAATGCACATGTTATAATGTAACAACTTTGACTGCCATGGCGATGAGACACAGCGCAATCTCATGCAGAGATATAGATACAGGTACTATATGAAAACAATTCTCTCATTAATTGCACCTACTACAACTCCTATTGCAGACATAGCAAGTACCACTCTGAGATCCTTATACCGCGTCTCACTGAATGCACTTGTTGTATATAGAATTCAAGCTGTGTCTCCATACTACTTCAATAATGGTAATTGGTCCCCTGCCATACATATGAAATTCCCTATGCACGGCATGTACCAAATACATTTATTTCGATTAGAAATCAAACTGTAATTAGAGGCCCTTTATTAGGCTGGTCAAAGGCTGTTGCCCGAAAGAAAATGTGACCACATTCAATATATTCAATCATATCCTTTTAGGACATGATGTCCTGTTAGTGTTCAAACATCAACACCATCTGTATCACACCATATGAAAATATAACCATATTCAATATATTCAGTTATTTGTACTTTTCACAGTGTCACCATAGATACACTTTATGACATAATATATTCCATGGTGTATTAGTGCATATGTGGAGAATAGTACAGTCCGTGGCGCAGTCACCCTCATCTGCTGCCCAATATCGTCAACGAGCGGATAATAGGTGAGAGAGAGGGTGATTGGCGGGCCGTTGGAAAAATAGATTTCTCTTACGTCCTAGAGGATGCTGGGGTCCACATTAGTACCATGGGGTATAGACGGGTCCACTAGGAGCCACTGGCATTTTAAGAGTTTGAGAGCGTGGGCTGGCTCCTCCCTCTATGTCCCTCTTACCAGACTCAGTTTAGAAAATGTGCCCGGAGGAGTCGGTCACATCTAGGGGAGCTCTACAGAGCTTCTTTAGAAAAAGCTTTTTTTAGAGTTTATTATTTTACAGGGAGGCTGCCGGCAACAGCCCCCCTGCTTTGTGGGACTAAGGAGGGGGTGGGGGGGTGTAGTGTCCGCCCTGCGGGGTCTGAGCCACTATCTCTGCTGACAGGACACTGAGCTCCTGAGGGGATCGATCGTTTCACGCCACAGGGGATCGCTCACCCCAGCAGCATGCCACCACCCCCTTACAGAGCCAGAAGATGGCGAGATATGGCGGCACTAGGGTAGGAGCGCAGCTCTGAGCAGCTGCACTCCGGGAAGGCTCAGCGGCACACAGTGTTGGCGCTATGAGGGGCGTCCTGAGCCAGTGTCTTAATACCCTACACTGGTTACACAGATGCTAACCGGAGACTGAATCCCCAGGCAAGCGTCAGAATCCTCCGTACTCAGACACTCACAGGGGACGGAATCAGTGGCGAGTTAGTCACCGGCCCCCCTGGCAAGCGGGGAGGTGGTGTGAAGATGGCTGCAACAGGGTAGGGAGCGCAGTACTAACTGCGCTCCGGGGCTCAGCGGTACATAGTGCGGCGCTGTGATGGGTGCCCTGAGCGAGCGCCTACACCCTACACTGACCACCAAGCCTGTCAGGGTCCCAGGATCGCTGCCAGCACTTTTCCTCAGGCCAGTATAAGAGTGCAAAGCAGCGCCATGAAAGGGAGCGGGGCTTCTCAGAGCGGACCCGGCAGCATTCAGTGCCATTTTTATGCCTGCAGAAGCGCTGTGAGTGAGAGCTGTCCCTCCAAATCAACTCCAGCTCTCATATACGGTACCGGGGGGTTGTAGAAGGGGGGGAGGCTGTATATCTGTACTGTAGCGCTGTGTGTGGGTTGGCTCCAATCTGTGTCTCTCTTGCCATTCTTGGGGGGAAACTCTGTCTGCCCTTCCGTGTGTGTGTGTGTGTGTGTGTGTGTGTGTGTGGTCTCCATTCAGCTATGTCCAGGGACTCTGTGTCATATGCTGCAGAGGAAATGTCCACTCAGGATGATCCCATTCCATGTAATCAGGATTGCACTGTGTTAGCGCAGGTCCCAGCAAGGGAGCCTGAGTGGTTAGCCTCTCTTAAATGTATGATTTCTCAGATTTATACTAGAGTTGTACAAAATGAGGGCAACTCAGGTTTTACAGAACTCTATGGCAGTTTGGCCCGGTTCTGTTACCTCAGGGCCCCCTAATGTACGCTCTCAAAAACGTGCTCTTGCCCAGATTATGCACGATGACACAGATACCGATTCTGACACGGTAGACGGTGAGGGGGATGTGTTGCGGGGGGCGGCACCTCTTGCAAAAGGGGTGCAGTTGATGATTGAGGCCATTAGAGATGTGTTTAATATTGCTAATAAAACACCTGAGCAGGTTGAGGAAGCTTACTTCACTGACAATAAGAAAGCCTCCCTAACCTTCCCTGCGTCTAAGGAATTAAGGCCCTCATTCCGAGTTGTTCGCTCTGTAATTTTCTTCACATCGCAGCGATTTTCCGCTAATTGCGCATGCGCAATGTTCGCACTGCGACTGTGCCAAGTAAATTTGCTAAGAAGTTTGGTATTTTACTCACGGCATTACAAGGTTTTTTCGTTCTGGTGATCGTTGTGTGATTGACAGGAAGTGGGTGTTTCTGGGCGGAAACTGGCCGTTTTATGGGTGTGTGTGAAAAAACGCTGCAGTTTCTGGGAAAAACGCGCGAGTGGCTGGAGAAACGGGGGAGTGTCTGGGCGAACGCTGGGTGTGTTTGTGACGTCAAACCAGGAACGAAACTGACTGAACTGATCGCAGTGGCAGAGTAAGTGTCGAGCTACTCAGAAACTGCAAAGAAATTTCTATTCGCAATTTAGAGAATCTTTCGTTCGCAATTTTGCTAAGCTAAGATTCACTCCCAGTAGGCGGCGGCTTAGCGTGTGCAATGCTGCTAAAAGCAGCTTGCGAGCGAACAACTCGGAATGAGGGCCTAAATGCTATTATTTGAGAAAGCCTGGGAAAACACGGAGAAAAAATTTCAGATCCCTAGAAAGGTTCTGGTTGCTTTCCCTTTCCCTGAGGATAGGAAAAAAAATGGGAAAACCCACCCATAGTTGACACATCTGTATCCAGATTCTCAAAAAAGGTGGTTTTACCTGTCCCCGGATCTACAGAGTTAAAAGAACCAGCTGATCACAAAATTGACACTACGCTCAAATCCATATACACGGCTTCAGGGGCGATACAACGTCCTACTATTGCCTGTGCATGGATTTCCAAAGCTATAGTAAAGTGGTAAGGCACGTTACTAGAGGATTTGGATACAATGGATAAAAGTGACGTTGAATTGTTTTTACGTAACATTCAGGATTCTGCAGGATTTATGGTGGAATCCATGAAAAACCTCGGTTGATGGCTGCAGGCAGGGGCAGATCCAGAAGAAAATGAAAGGGGGGGCACCATGATAGGGGAATGGTAATAGTTATATCTACATGCACCTAAGGCACGCGTGCTCCCAGATAAGAGGAGTGGTATCACACGGGGCGTGGCCTCACAGAATACGCCGTCAGGTAATGATTGGCTGTAGGAGCGCACCCTGGTTTACTGCCAATGTTTTACCCTGATGAAAAGGTTGATTGGGCCTTGAAATGTTGGTCACCTGTTCCATTAGTTATGGGAGCCTGGCATGCACCCCAGCACAACATAATTATTATAGTTTTTAGTTGGTGGTGGCAGGTGCAGCATACCTTGTTTTGGGCACTGCACTGAGACTCAGACTGCAGGACACGAACTGCCCATCTTTGAATAGCAGAAGCAGCCAACTGGATCTCCAACAAGCAGCATAAGACATCTGCAGGACAGCCCTGCCACAATCACACAGGCCGCCTTGTCAAAGCTGAGCTAAGTTTGACTGCACCTAGCATGGTGGTAAAGGAAGTACTGGGAAACTGTGCGGTGCAATGAGGGCTAATGAAGCCTTCTGCGCCGTCATAAGGAACAGTCTTACTCAATGCTGGCATTTGAACCCTGCGTCTGGGCTGGAATCTAGCCGGCTGGCAGTGGGGGAGGTAGGTTGTGGTGTGAGTAGGGGGAGGCTGGAGCTGCAGCTCCTGCCTCCCCATTGGTTACCACACGGACTTGCTGTTAGAGCCGCGGCGGGTCCTAGTGCCTGCCGGCTCTTTTATCAAATCTGACTGACGTAAATAGCAGTAGCTGCTGCTGTTCTCCTTTTGGGGAAAAAAAAAAAAAAAGGTCAGAAACGACAGGGGGGCACGGGCCCGAGTGCCCCCCCCCCCCCTCCCGGATCTGCCTATGGCTGCAGGGATATCTTCCATGTCTGTCTCAGCTCGTAGAGGATGTTGGCTGCGTCAGTGGTCTGCCGATGCGGAATCCAGGAGAGGTGTGGAGACCCTACCCTACACAGGTCAGGCTCTCTTTGAGGAAGTGTTGGATGCGTGGATTTCCACAGCTAGAGCGGGTAAGTCACCTTTTCTACCCTCAGCTGCACCTGCTACGAAGAAGCCTATTTCTTTAGCTGCATCCAAGTCCTTTCGGACGGGTGGTCTTCAGGTTGCCGGCGGCCAAGCTCCCGGTGACCACCATACCGGCGCCGACATACCGACATCTTTTCTCCCTCTTGGGGGTCCACGACCTCCCTGGAGGGAGAATAGATAGAGTGGCGCGCATAGCGCGCCACCGTGCTCGCAGCATGGCGAGCGCAGCCATCCAGAAGTTGGTGGAGTCACAGGTCATTGTACCAGTTCCACCCCATTTGCAAAACAAAGGTTATTATTCAAACCTTTTCGTGGTATCGAAACCGGAGGGTTCGGTCAGACCCATTTTGAACTTAAAATCGTTAAACCCCTTTCTGAGGGAGTTCAAGTCCAAAATGGAGTCTCTGAGGGCAGTAATATCAGGGTTGGAGAAGGGGGAATTCCTGGTATCTCTGAATATCAAGGATGCGTACCACCACATCAAGCTTTTCTCCGATTCGCACTGTTAGACAGTCATTTTCAATTCCAGGCCCTGCCATTCGGCCTCTCCACAGCACCGAGGGTATTCACCAAGGTGATGGCGGAGAGGATGGTTTTCCTCCGCAGACAGGGGGTGAACATAATTCCATATCTGGACGATCTGCTGATAAAGGCAACTTCAAGGAGAAGCTGTTACAGTCCATTTTTCTCACGACCCATTTACACAGGGAACACAGCTGGATCCTGAATCTTCCAAAATCACATTTGGAGCCGACCAGGAGGTTGTCTTTTCTGGGAATGATCCTCAACACGGAAGTGCAGAGGGTGTTTCTTCCGGAGGAGAAAGCGTTGGTGATACAAACAATGGTCCGGGATGTCCTGAAGCCAACCCGGGTTTCGGTTCATCAGTGCATTCGCCTTCGGGGGAAGATGGTGGCCTCCTACGAGGCTCTGCAGTACGGGAGGTTTCATGCTCGACCCTTACAACTGGATCTCCTGGACAAGTGGTCGGGTTTCTCATCTACACATGCACCAGAGAATAAGTCTGTCGCCAAAGGCCAGGATTTCACTCCTCTGGTGGCTACAATTACATCACCTTCTGGCCGCAGGTTCGGGATTCAGGACTGGATCCTTCTAACCACGGATGCAAGTCTCCGTGGCTGGGGTGCAGTCACTCAAGGGGAAACCTTCCAAGGAAGGTGGTCAAGTCTGGAAGCCGGCCTACCAATAAACATTCTGGAACTGAGAGCAGTCTACAACGGTCTTCTCCAAGCGGCCCATCTTCTGAGGGATCGAGCCG
Source organism: Pseudophryne corroboree (assembly GCF_028390025.1). Taxonomy (NCBI): domain Eukaryota; kingdom Metazoa; phylum Chordata; class Amphibia; order Anura; family Myobatrachidae; genus Pseudophryne; species Pseudophryne corroboree. The sequence goes on from NC_086449.1 coordinate 160,821,464, forward strand.
TTCAAGTGCAGTCGGACAACGTAACGACAGTGGCTTACATAAACCGACAGGGCGAAACAAAGAGCAGAGCTGCAATGTCAGAGGTAACAAGAATCATCCTCTGGGCAGAAAAGCACGCGTTGGCACTGTCAGCAATCTTCATTCCGGGAGTAGACAACTGGGAAGCGGACTTCCTCAGCAGATATGATCTCCATCCAGGAGAGTGGGGACTCCATCCGGAGGTGTTCACAGAGGTAACAGATCATAGACATGATGGCCTCTCATCTCAACAAGAAGCTTGGGCGGTATTGTTCCAGGTCGAGGGACCCACAAGCCGTGGCAGTGGACGCCCTAGTGACTCCGTGGGTGTTCCAGTCAGTGTACGTGTTTCCTCCACTTCCACTTATTCCAAGAATTCTAAAGCTCATAAGGAGAACAAGAGTTCAGGCTATACTCATCGCTTCGGACTGGCCAAGAAGGGCTTGGTACGCGGATCTTCTGGATCTACTGCTAGAAGAGCCAAGGCCTCTTCCTCTTCGGAAGAACCTGCTGCAGCAGGGGCCGTTCGCTTATCAAGACTTACCGCAGCTACGTTTGACAGCATGGAGGTTGAACGCCAGATATTAGCTCGGAAGGGCATTTCCGAACAAGGTTAATCCTACCCTAATACAGGCTAGGAAAGGAGTAACGTCTAAACATTACCATCATTATTTGGAAAAAATATGTATCTTCGTGTGAGTCCAAGAAGTTTCCTGCGGTGGAGTTTCAACTGGGACGGTTTCTCCTCTTCCTGCAAGCAGGTGTGGATATGGGCCTGAGGTTGGGATCCGTAAATGTCCAGATTTCGGCCCTATCCATTTTCTTCCAGAAACAGCTGACTTCCCTCCCGGAGGTTCAGACCTTTTTGAAAGGGGTTCTGCACATCCAGCCTCCCTTTGTGCCGCCTACGGCACCATGGGATCTTAACATGGTGCTGCAATTTCTCCAATCGGATTGGTTCGAGCCTCTACAGGAGGTTGAGGTCAAGTTTCTCACATGGAAGGCTGTCACTTTGTTGGCCTTAGCTTCTGCTAGACGTGTGTCGGAGCTAGGGGCTTTGTCTTGTAAGAGCCCCTACTTGATCTTCCAAGATAGAGCTGAGCTCCGGACACGTCAGCAGTTCCTTCCGAAGGTTGTGTCGGCATTTCATATCAACCAACCTATTATGGTGCCAGTGGCTGCTGACTCCTCAATTTCATCAAAGTCCTTGGATGTTGTAAGGGCTCTGAAAATCTATGTGAAGAGGACTGCTTGTCACAGAAAATCGGACTCTCTGTTTGTCCTGTATGATCCCAAGAAACTTGGGTGTCCTGCTTCTAAGCAGACTATCTCGCTGGATCAGGTTCACTATCCAGCATGCGTATTCTACGGCAGGATTGCAGTGTCCTACGTCTGTTAAGGCCCACTCTACTCGTAAGGTGGGTTCTTCCTGGGCGGCTGCCCGGGGTGTCTCGGCTTTACAGCTTTGCCGAGCGGCTACTTGGTCTGGGTCGAACACGTTTGCTAAGTTCTACAAGTTCGATACTTTGGTCTCTGAGGACCTGAAGTTTGGTCAATCAATTCTGCAGGAGCCTCCGCGCTCTCCCTCCCGTTCTGGGAGCTTTGGTACATCCACATGGTACTAATGTGGACCCCAGCATCCTCCAGGACGTAAGAGAAAATAGGATTTTAATTACCTACCGGTAAATCCTTTTCTCATAGTCCGTAGAGGATGCTGGGCGCCCGCCCAGCACTTCGTGATCCTGCAGTGGTTACTTAGTTCAGTACTGCTTATTTCTTGGTTAAGTACGGTTTTGTTACTTGGTTAAGTAATATTGTTCAGCCGTTGCTGATATTTTAAGCTAGTTAGCTTGGTTTGCCTTGTGTGTGAGCTGGTGTGAATCTCGCCACTATCTGTGTATAATCCTTCTCTCTAAGTTGTCTGTCTCCCCGGCACATTTTCTAGACTGAGTCTGGTAGGAGGGGCATAGAGGGAGGAGCCTGCCCACACTATCAAACTCTTAAAGTGCCAGTGGCTCCTAGTGGACCCATCTATACTCCATGGTACTAATGTTGACACCAGCATCCTCTACGGACTACGAGAAAAGGATTTACTGGTAGGTAATTAAAATCCTATTTTAGTCAACTGGTGATCAAGCCTTAGCGTGGTGAAACGTACGTTCAGTTTATGGACTTCAGCCAACAGCTTCCCGGCTCCTAACTGCAGGGGGAAGTTGCTCACAACATGTGAAATTAACCGCTATCCGCAGCTGCTACACACTCGTCCCGGCATGTGAAATACCGCTATCTACGGTCTGGTAATTCACACTACAACTTGCACACAATATTTTTTCCAGGCACTCACCTGTCTCCTGCAGACAATTTGAACTCTGCAATGCCATAGGCAACAGGGCTCATCTAACGCCAGATACAGGAAGACACAGTGGTGCTATATCTATTTTTCTAAACAGCCTGGCAATGTCCCTCACTCACACCCATCATCCGCTCGGTTGAAGATGATGGGCAGCAGATGAGGGCAGTGCATTTCGGACTGTGCTACTCTTTATACATGCTTGTTGTTACATCATTCAGTGAGGTATATAAGGTAATTGCCGTACAGCATTGAGACTATACTCATAATTATACCTGTCTCTAGCTCATGAAACACTGCCGTCCATGGTCAGGTGATATATATTTCTTCTCAAAACTTTTTCAGGCATTCACCTGTCTCCTGCTGGCGCATTTGAATCCTGCAATGCCGCAGGTAACAGGATACATCTAACACCAGATACAGGATGACACAGTGATGCTAAATCTATTTTTCCAACGGCCCGGCAATCACCCTCACTCTCACCTATTATCCACTCATTGAAGATATTGGGCAGCAGATGAGGGTGACTGCGCCACGGACTACTATTCTCCACATATGCACTAATACACCATGGAATATATTATGTCATAAAGTGTATCTATGGTGACACTGTGAAAAGTACAAATAACTGAATATATTGAATGTGGTTATATTTTCATATGGTTTGATACAGATGGTGTTGATGTTTGAACACTAACAGGGCATCATGTCCTAAAAGGATATGATTGAATATATTGAATGCGTCACATTTTCTTTCGGGCAACAGCCTTTGACCAGCCTAATAAAGGGCCTCTAATTACAGTTTGATTTCTAATCGAAATAAATGTATTTGGTACATGCCGTGCATAGGGAATTTCATATTAATGGCAGGGGACCAATTACCATTATTGAAGTAGTATGGAGACACAGCTTGAATTCTATACACAACAAGTGCATTCAGTGAGACGCGGTATAAGGATCTCAGAGTGGTACTTGCTATGTCTGCAATAGGAGTTGTAGTAGGTGCAATTAATGAGAATTGTTTTCATATAGTACCTGTATCTATATATCTGCATGAGATTGCGCTGTGTCTCATCGCCATGGCAGTCGAAGTTGTTACATTATAACATGTGCATTCCTAAGTTAATGGCAGTCTGACAAGTGTTACAAGAGATGTTACATTTGTGATACATTTTCATGGAGCACAATATCTTTGATACGTCTATTGCAGTGGTGGCCAACGCGTGGCTCTTGAGCCACATGCGGCTCTTTCTTTATTCAAATGTGGCTCCCAACACTCAAAGTCACGTGACCACAAAAGATCTGTAAACCGCTGCACTCCAGCCAGACATGCAGCAGCACTACGTAGACTAAGAACTGAGGGAGCCAAATACACATGGGGGAGCTGTCTGAAGTGACACAAGAGGCTGCTGGCTGGAGTGACACATGGGGTAACTGAAGTGTATTATGTGAATCTGGCTTTTCAATACATATTATGCGGATCTGGCTTATCAATTATTTGATGTAGAATTGGCTTTTTCATTGTATTTTATGTTGGATCTGGCTTTTTCAATGTATTTTATACCAGGGGTGTGGCCTAGCAGGCACAAGGTCACACCCCATTTTTGCAAGTGCGTCTTCGGCTCAAAGTCGGCTCTTTGATATACCTAACAAGATTTCTTGGCTCTTTGTCTCTGACTGGTTGGCCACCCCTGGTCTATTATAACAAACATACTCAGTGGATAATTCGATATGACTCATACTATATAGAGGCAGCCGGAGTATGTTTAATGTGACGCCCTGTGGGGATTTTTAAACACCATTTGTACTTACCATGTTTAATGAAACAATGTTGCATTTAGCTCTGTAATATGTTAGATAGTAGGATTTGCATTGAACAGCAGTATACATACGTGGTAGCAGTAACAAATGGAAAATTTCTATGCTGGTAATATCGCTGGATACTGTTTTTGATTATTAATCGATTTATTTGACAGTAGAAGTGGTATTGTATTGCAATAGATTCTTGTTGTAGCGGTGATAAATAGTGGTGATAAATTTAGAAAATTTCTATGCTGAGAATATAATTGGAACATTGGCTTTGACTATGAATTAACTTATTGTCATTTTAAGCAATTTGCTGTTATTATTTAAGGACAATTACATACGTCCACTAATTTAATGTCACGTTGAGTAATTTGTTAGTGACTATTTAACAGGATGATTATAGACGTCCAAGGATATAGGAATAATTTGCATAATAAATTCACCACACAAATGTATTGTTATTTGATAATGGATATTGGCACCCATAATAGATAGGGGGTGCATTACAGATCGCGCATTGACTTTAGTGTGTTCATTTATGGACATTGCTGTTTAATTACCCCACTCTATTTTATGGAAGTATATTAAAGGTTAAGTTTTATATTACCATAAACATGTCAAATTAGTCATATAATACATTTGAAAAGAGTGCTCCAAAAAAGCAATCTACTCCTTTTGTTGGCCTTCTCCAACAAGTACTTCTATGAATATTCTTTTTCTCGCCCTGGGATTTCTTTTCGAACCAGCTCAGGCTTGAAAAAAAATCCTTGTGAACTGCAGCCTGTGGGCTGTCTTCAGGGCTAATACCCCTTTTCCACTAGCTCTAAAAACACGTGTTAATGCGCGGGGGCGCGCATTTACCCGGTTTTTCTTCTAGTGGAGAAGGTTCCCCCTGCAAATTCCCGGATCAAGTGATCCGGGAATCCTACCCGGGTAGCTTTGCGGTAAGCTGTGTAGTGTAAACGGATGCGACACGGCTCCCGTTCACAGTGTATGGAAGGGCGGCGTCAGCAGCAGCGTCACCAACCCGGCAATATGCCGGGTTGGTGAGCTCAGTGTAGAAGGGGGCTCTAGCACGGGTCGCAGCCGTGTCAGGCTCCTGGCTGCGACCCGTGCTAGCAAGTGGAAAAGGGGTATAATTGAATACCCCCACTGCTTCAATTAGCCCATGGCGAATCCCCCCTTAGTGATCTGTGTTTTTCCACTTATTTCACAGCCGATTTATTTGTACTGTATATCTGTTACTTTTAGTGCAGGTGGAAGAATTTTTGTTCTTGTTATTCAAAACAGGTGTGTGTCACCTTTATTGCCATTATACTCTAGCATTTGGAATCAACAAGACAGACACCACCATCCTATACTCAGGTGTGGTTGAAAGCATGTGCCACAGTAATGGTACTAGCCTAGCTCACAGAAGGGACACAGATTTACATGGGCGCGGGCATTGTACCACATTCCCATTTGCCAGATATGGATTATGCATGGCTCTTTAGAAAACAGTAACAGAGCGTCTAACAAACTGTTTACAATGATACCGCAAGGTGCCCCATGTGTCTATTCCAGTGCTGTACATATACTGGGTCAAGAGATACTGATCTGATGTTTAATTTCCACATAATGTAACCATACCTGAAGATCAATGTAGCCATCATCTGTGTCAGAAAGCTTGGAGTACTTCACTTTGCTATTTGGCATTACAGTTGCGCTACTCCTTGAGGGCATCATTGCATATAGGGAGAACTTAATTCCTAGAATATAAAATAACATTAAACAAAGACCAATCATTTGCAATTCTGTCTGAAATGTTGCTAAAAAAACAACAAAAAACAGCGAGAAGACCAAGTTTAATTACAAGACTGAGCACATTAAAACCTGATGATGTCGCTAGCGACTTCAGCCACGTGCATTTCGGGCATACACACTGACGGTATGCGACTATGTGAGCAATATGTCTGTCCGATCACCCGGATCAGACAACATATCGCTCAGTGTGTAACCAGCTGAAGGGTACCTTGAGGACTGAGTTTGGGAACCACTGCACTATGGCCCTCATTCCGAGTTGTTCGCTCGTTATTTTTTTTCGCACGGAGCGATTTGTCGCAAACTGCGCATGCGCAATGTTCGCAGTGCGTCTGCGCCAAGTAAATTTGCTAAAAAGTTTGGTATTTTAGTCACGGCTTAACGAAGAAATTTCTTTGTTCTGGTGATCGTAGTGTGATTGACAGGAAGTGGGTGTTTCTGGGCGGAAACTCTGTTTTATGGGTGTGTGTGAAAAAACGCTGCCGTTTCTGGGATAAACGCGGGGGTGGCTGGAGAAACGGGGGAGTGTCTGGGCGAACGCTGGGTGTGTTTGTGACGTCAAACCAGGAACGAAACTGACTGAACTGATCGCAGTGGCAGAGTAAGTGTCGAGCTACTCAGAAACTGCAAAGAAATTTCTTTTCGCAATTCTGCGAATCTTTCGTTCGCAATTCTGCAAAGCTAAGATTCACTCCCAGTAGGCGGCAGCGGCGCCCCCCCCCCCCCCATGTAAGACAGGGGCAGTGCGCGCCGTAGGCGTGCAAAAAAATTTCTAGGGGCGTGGCTTCACGGGGGAGGGGCGTGGCCACAAAATAATAGCAATTCATACTACGGTGCACAGTAGTCTACATTATTCAAATTACGCTGCACAGTAGCGCCACTACACCAGGTAGAGCCCCTTTTATACATTACAGCAGACAGTGTCCCCCTTTTTACACATTGCGGCAGCCAGTCCCCCTTTTTACACATTGCGGCAGCCAGTCTCCCTTTTTACACATTGCGGCAGCCAGGACCCTTTCTTACACATTGCGGCAGCCAGGCCCCCTTTTTACACATTGTGGCAGATAGACCCTTTTTTTACACATTGCGGCAGCCAGTCCCCCTTTTTACACATTGCGGCAGATAGACCCTTTTTACACATTGCGGCAGCCAGTCCCCCTTTTTACACATTACAGCAGCCAGTCTCCCTTTTAACACATTGCGGCAGCCGGTCCTTCTTTTTACACATTGCGGCAGACAGCGTCCCTTTTTTACAATTACAGCAGACAGCGTCCCCGTTTTTACACATTACGGCAGACGGTGTCCCCCTTTATACACATTGCGGCAGCCAGTCCCCCTTTTTACACATTACGGCAGCCAGTCCCCCTTTTTACACATTGCGGCAGATAGACCCTTTTTACACATTGCGGCAGCCAGTCCCATTTTACACATTGCGGCAGCCAGGACCCCATTTTACACATTGCGGCAGCCAGGACCCCATTTTTTACACATTGCGGCAGCCAGTCCCATTTTTTACACATTGCGGCAGCCAGTCCCATTTTACACATTGCGGCAGCCAGTCCCCCTTTTTTACACATTGCGGCAGCCAGTCCCATTTTTTACACATTGCGGCAGCCAGTCCCATTTTACACATTGCGGCAGCCAGGACCCCATTTTACACATTGCGGCAGCCAGGACCCCATTTTTTACACATTGCGGCAGCCAGTCCCATTTTTTACACATTGCGGCAGCCAGTCCCATTTTACACATTGCGGCAGCCAGTCCCCCTTTTTTACACATTGCGGCAGCCAGTCCCATTTTTTACACATTGCGGCAGCCAGTCCCATTTTACACATTGCTGCAGCCAGTCCCATTTTACACATTGCGGCAGCCAGTCCCATTTTTTACACATTGCGGCAGCCAGTCCCATTTTACACATTGCGGCAGCCAGTCCCATTTTACACATTGCGGCAGCCAGTCCCATTTTACACATTGCGGCAGCCAGTCCCATTTTACACATTGCGGCAGCCATCCCCATTTTTTACACATTGCGGCAGCCATCCCCCTTTTTTACACATTGCGGCAGCCAGTCCCATTTTTTACACATTGCGGCAGCCAGTCCCATTTTTTACACATTGCGGCAGCCAGTCCCATTTTTTACACATTGTGGCAGCCAGTCCCATTTTTTACACATTGCGGCAGGCGGTGTCCGAGAGAGAGACAGAGAGAGAGAGAGAGCGAGCGAGAGAGAGAGAGAGGGGGGGGGGAATATACTTACCTTCTCCCCGCTGACAGGCTCCTCGTGCTGCTCCCTCGGTGCAGGCAGTGAGATGAGCAGGAGGAGGAGGGAGGGGGAGCAGGGAGCCGCAGCAGCGCTATGTTATTGGTAGTAAGCGCCGCTGCAGCATCCCCCTCTCCTTCTGTATTGGCTGCCGGGCAGCCAATACGGAAGGAGAGGGGGATGCTGCAGCGGCGCTTACTACCAATAACATAGCGCTGCTGCGGCTCCCTGCTCCCCCTCCCTCCTCCGGCGCTGATGTCTTCTAGCTTCACAGAGCGGCGCACGGCGCAGAGACTTAGAGGCGGCATGTAATGAGTCAATTTGACTCATTACATGCCGCTGGCCGTGCGCCCCCAGGGCAACTGCGCTGTGTGCCAAGCCCCCTTGGCACACACGTAGTTACGGCTCTGAGCGTGTGCAAAGCTGCTAAAAGCAGCTAGCGAGCGAACAACTCGGAATGAGGGCCTATGGGCATCATTCCAAGTTGATCGCACGCATCCGATTTTCGCAGCACAGCGATCAGGTTACTACTGCCCATGCAACGCAATGCACAGGCGCGTCGTACGGGTACAAACAGCATTGTTGCTGTACAATGCTTCTAGCGACGATTCCATTCGCACAGCCGTTCGCAAGGAGATTGACAGAAAGAGGGCGTTTATGGGTGTCAACTGACCGTTTTCTGGGAGTGGTAGGGAAAACGCAGGAGTGTCCAGGCGTTTGCAGGGTGGGTGTCTGACGTCAATTCCGGGACCGATCAGGCTGAAGTGATCTAAAGGGCTGAGTAAAAGTTCAGACCTACTCAGAAACTGCAAGAAACTTTTTCGTCCCGCTCGGCTGCACATGCGATCGCACACTAGCAAAGCGAAAATACACTCCCCCATGGGCTGCGACTATGCATTTGCACGGCTGCAAAAAGTAGCTAGCGAGCAACTCGGAATGAGGGCCTATATCCTTTGTGCTACTCTTATGTACTGATTGTGCAATGTGCTTTCTGTTTGCCCTTTAGCAAATGTTATTGTGGATTGTGTTTTACTCAGACCAGCTTTATTTCATCACTTGATTGGGACTTTCTATACTTCTTATGCTTTTTTTTCTTCTACCCCTTACTACAAATGTCACCTTGTTGGAGAGCAATACAGGCTCTCTCAACCTTTTACAAACACAGCTGCCACATTAAATAATGCAAGTAATTAGTTTCTTCTACTGTTCCCGCATTGCACTCTACCTATCAATTCCCACTGTGTCAGAGATTCATATAAATTATATACTGTATTCCTCATGTGACTAGTGTTTTTTTTTTTTTTTAAATATGAGACCATTGTGTTGGTGCAACTCTGCTTTACTGATGTCTTTATATTAAGCCACACAGTGCTCAAAGGTCAGCACACACCATGTTATCTTCCACAGACACACTTGGAGTTATTTTTACTAAACACTATGTATTGTCTAAATCAATCAATCATTGCTTTAAAACCAATGGCAAAACAGCTGTTTAGTAAATATACCGCTTCATACTAAAGGTGGGTAGACACTAGGCGACGTGATCTATGAGCGACGTCGCCTAGTGTTACTCCCTCCCATGCCGGGCATACACACCGAGCGACATGACGGTCATATAGCTTAGTGACGTCATGCATCGGCTGGGCAGGCAGCTCTTGGACGGCAGTCCAGATTGAGCCGCTTGCACGGCCAACAGAGAGGGTCGATAACGACCCGCAGGGTTGGGCATCACTGGTCGACAGCGGCATACACACTTGCCAAGAAAATGAGCAACATCGCTCAGGAAGGGTGAAAATTAGCAACGTCGCTGATTTTCTTGTCAAGTGTGTATGCACCTTTAGAAGGAGATATGTCAAGCCTTCTAAAAAGTGTAAAAGTGGACATGTGGAAAATTTGCCATAGTAACCAGTCAGCTTCTACCTTACATTTTTTTAGACTGTACTAGCTTGAAGCTGATTGGCTGCAACTTCTCCACTTTAGAAGGTTTTATGCATTTCCCTCTAAATCTTTATTTGTGAGGAAATCTAGAAGTGATGGGTATGTGGCACGTGAGTTTTGTGTGTGTCAGACATCAGGGTACCAACTCCCCGATCCAATACATTTTGTTGATCAAAAACGCCGAGCGGTGGCCATTGATGGTCGGCGATTCATTTAGGCTTCTGGAAACTTCTGCATGTTAAAAATTGCCGATCGAGATAACTTTTGGTCAAGATCTGCAAATTGGGAAAATCAAACATGTTGGATATTCCTGTGGGATCGGAGAACTGCCTTAATCCATCGCTGATATACAGGGCTTATTAGCCTATGGTCGGCAGCTCTATCCTGCATTATTGTCAGATGTTTGCCATTTATTGCCAGTTATTTATATATAGGCTTAGGTTTATCCCTTTAAACTGGTACACTTATGAATTACACAGGTTCTCTAGCTGATTAAAATCAGGTGACATGGAGGCTTGAAGTCAGCCAGCCACAGAACCTGTGTAATTCATGAGTGTCCCGGTTTAAAGGGATAGTATGGTAAGCCGGTTTATACAGGCCAGACTAATGCTGCTGTGCTTTTCAAAATACAGTTCAGCGATCTGCAGAACAGCTTTCTGCTTACAATAATACAGACAGGGGTCTCTTTCTTGTATTAAATGTATCATTGTGATTAAGGGGTAGATGTACTAAGTAGTGATAAAAGTGGAGGTGAGCCAGTGGAGAAGTTGCCCATGGCAACCAATCAGCATTGACGTAACATTAATAATTTGCATACGATAAAAGTATTCAGAGCAGCTGATTGGTTGCCACGGGCAACTTACCCACTTTTATCACTGCTTAGTACATATCCCCCTTTGTCTGTGTGGCCCTTTCTAAGGGCACTAAGCCACCCATCACGTTGCCTATCACTACTAATATAGCAGGTTGGCTTAAAATAAAAAGAAACCACAACAATGAGCATACACAAGCGTGTAATTGTACAAGTACTATATGGCAAGTACAGTACTTCTGCATGGGAACAGAGCAGTACACAGGCAGTGGGAGGGAGCTGCTGCTGAGCCTTTGCTACGCAGTGCAGTTACTAGATGCGTCTGTGTCGCTCAAGTGATTGCCCGGCAGGGCCCAGTATAATAGTAACGCGTGTACCTGCTGCTCTGCGCGGCCATCGTACACACAGAAGACCCCGGGTTAAGGTGTAACAGGAAATTGCTGCCAGCTCCCCACCATCTGCGCATGGTCAGTCACATGACGTGCTGCCCCGCCTCCCCGCTGCTGGAGGCTTGATAGGCGGGATCACCTGTCACTCTGCGTGCCCTGTTACTGGCGGAAGTAATAAAATGGCCATCGGTAATACACTGTCTGTTAATGTAGATGTCGCTTGAAACTATCGATGTCCAACGGAGTGAAAGCTCTGTGTGTACTAATTATAAAGTTGTCTATGGGGTCAGAGAGAGCACATCCGCCCTGGAGCTGCTGTGGGCTGAGCAGGCAGGCCTAAGCTAACACTAGCTGATGTAAGGGCCTCAGCTGTTGCTGACTGTGAGGCTACAGCTGCTTCTTACCCACACGTAAGGTTACGGGGTGACTGCTGCAAGTGTATGGAGCAGCAGAACTACTATTCATGAGACTGATGCTCTCTTTATAGAGCCGAACAAGGCACCTCAGCGGTTCCGGTATGAATGGTCGACCATGTTATGGTCGACAGTCATTAGGTCGACCACTATTGGTCGACATGGACACATGAAAGGTCGACATATGAAAAGGTCGACATGAGTTTTTTAACTTTTTTTGGTGTCGTTTTTTGCGTAAAGTGACTGGGAACCCCAATTAGTGCACCGCTTCGCTCGCCATGCTTCGGGCATGGTGCCTTCGCTCCGCTAGCGCTTTGCTCGGCACACTTTACCGTTCCAATCGTAGTCCATGTGGATCGTAAAGTATGGAAAAGTTCCCCAAAAGAAAAAAAAGTTAAAAAAATCATGTCGACCTTTTCACGTGTCGACCTTTCATGTGTCGACCATGTGTCCATGTCAATGTCGACCAATAGTGGTCGACCTAATGACTGTCGACCATAACATGGTCGACCATGTGAACGGATACCCACCTCAGCAGCCACACTGGCCATAGGTAGAGTGACCATATTATCCCTTTTACCTTGGACGCTCATGGATTACACAGGGTCTGTGGCTGGTTGACACCAGCTGAAATGTAGGCTTGAAGTCAGCCAGCCACAGAACCTGTGTAATCCATGAGCGTACCAGGTAAAAGGGATAATATGGTCACGGTACCATAGGTGACATAACAACCTGCATAGATGGGCTCCATAGTGATTTCACCTGCAAGTAAAGACCCCTCCACCGTATAGGTGACTGGGCCACGTTAGTGATGCCAGGTAGGTACTTAGAAGCCAGGGGCGGAGCTGGATTATATGAAGTTCCTGCTCCCATCATCACACAGTGGCATATCATGGGCTCCCAATGCGGACCAGTTTTTAAAGCAATCATGCCTTAGCACAGATGGTTACATTAAATTGACTGCGGTACTAATCACGCCACCTGTGGCGAAACATAGATATACTTAAAGCCTGGGCCGTTACGGTGCTTTGCGGACCGAGTTTAGGAACCTCTTGCATATACATTGCACACAAAATCTTCCCAGCTGACTCCCAATTTAAAGTTCATCCCTGCAACACCATCTAGACTGTATATTAAGGCTCATTGAATGGTTATCTTTTGGCAGAACCATGCAAAAACTTGACTGTATTATAGGCTGACCATATTATCCCTTTAACCTGGGACACTCATGAATTTCACAGGTTCTGTGGCTGGCTGACTACAAGCCTGCATTTTACCTGGTTTTAAGCAGCCACAGAACCTGTGTAATTCATGAGTGTCCCAGGTTAAAGGGATAATATGGTCAGCCTACACATAAAAATGTTCATGGCTTCACATGGGATGGCCATCGATGGATAACCTTGATGGTGTAAAACCATTCGTAAAGAAACCATCAATGGTTTCTCAGACTGATGGTAAACCCTAATTTAATGTTCAGTGAGTTGCAGGCCAATCCAGGCATGGGTGAGTGGCTTCATGGGTATCAGTGGGTGGAGCTATGCTGTGTCCCAACACCCTGGATTATGTTTTTTTTAAATATATATTTATTTGATAGCTCTGTATCATCGATGGTGGGAAATAATCTGGTTCTAACCCATGAATGGTAAAAGTAGTTACCATTGGTCACAGATATTTACATATTGTATTTAGTAGTTACCATTTTTATTTGATAGCTCTGTATCATCGATGGTGGGAAATCATCTGGTTCTAACCCATCAATGGTAAAAGGAGATTTATGGTAGACTTACCATAGTTAAATCTCTTTCTGTGAGGTACACTGGATTCCACAGGGAATAACATCGGGGTGTAGAGTTGGATCTTGATCCGAGGCACCAACAGGCTAAAGCTTTGACTATTCCCCGAATGCACTGCACCACCTCCTCTATAGCCCCACCTCCAGGCACTGGAGCTCAGTTTCGTTAACCAGTCCAATGCAGTAGCAGGTAAAATAGAGATGGTAGATGTTAGCCACATAGACCCACATTCTCACAACAGGAGAAGGTACCAGTGGCTAATGGCATACAAACCCAAAGAAGCTAAGTGCGTCAAGGTGGGCGTCTTGTGGAATCCAGTGTACCTCACAGAAAGAGATTTAACTATGGTAAGTCTACAATAAATCTCCTTTTTTGCAGCGGGGTACACTGGTCTTCCACAGGGAATAACATCGGGGATGTCCTAAAGCAGTTCCTCATGGGAGGGGACGCACTGTAGCGGGTACAAGAACCCGGTGTCCAAAGAAAGCATCCTGGGAGGCGGAAGTATCAAAAGCATAGAACCAGATGAGCATGTTCACTGAGGACCACGTAGCTGCCTTACACAATTGTTCCGGGGACGCGCCACAGCGTGCAGCCCAAGAAAGTCAAACAGATCGAGTAGAATGGGCCTGGATAGCAGCAGGAGCTGGGAGCCCAGCCTGTGCATAAGCTTGTGCAATCACCATTCTAATCCATCTGGCCAAAGTTTGCTTATTCGCAGGCCAGCCACGTTTGTGAAAACCAAAAAGAGCATCTGACCTCCGGATGGAGGCAGTCCTCTCCGCATATATACGAAGAGCCCGTACCACATCCAAAGACCGCTCTTTGGAAGACAAACCAGGAGAGATAAAGGCCGGAACCACAATCTCTTGATTAAGGTGGAAAGATGACACCACCTTGGGTGGATAACCAGGGCGAGTTCTAAGAACTGCACGGTCACGGTGAAAAATTAGAAAGGGTGGACGACAGGACAAAGCGCCTAAGTCCGACACCCTCCTAGCAGAGGCAATAGCCAACAGAAAAATGACCTTACGTGTAAGGCATTTAAGGTCCACAGAGTCAAGAGGTTCAAATGGAGACTCTTGCAGGGCATTCAGAATAACAGACAGATCCCAATGAACCACAGAAGGGACATAGGGAGGCTGAATCCGTAAAACACCCTGAGTGAAAGTATGAACATCAGGAAGAGACGCAATATTTCTCTGAAACCACACCGACAAGGCAGACATATGAACCTTGAGGGAGGCCAAACGAAGGCCTAAGTCCAGGCCTTGTTGAAGAAAAGCCAGAAGTCTGGCAGTGCTAAACTTGCATGCATCATAATTCTTAGTAGCACACCAGGCGAAGTAAGAATTCCAGAACCTATAATAAATCCGAGCTGAAGCTCGTTTACGGGCTTTTAACATAGTTTGAATGACCGCCTCAGAGAATCCTTTGGCCCTCAGGAGTGAAGCTTCAAGAGCCACGCCGTCAAAGCCAGTCGTGCCAGGTCCTGGTAGACACAAGGGCCGTGAACGAGGATGTCTGGTCATTGAGGAAGTAGAAGAGAACGCTCTATCGAGAGACCCTGCAGGTCTGAGTACCAGTGCTGTCTGGGCCACGCTGGAGTGACTAGAAGTAGTATTCCTCCTTCTTGCTTAAATTTCCGTATCACCCTGGGCAGAAGAAACACCAGAGGGAACACGTATGGCAGCCGAAAGTTCCATGGAATTGCCAGCGCGTCCACGAACGCTGCTTGAGGATCCCTTGTTCTTGCTTCGAAGACCGGAACCTTGTGATTGTGTTGAGACGCCACCAGGTCTACATCTGGTAGGCTCCGTTTGTCCACTAGGAATTGACTTCCGGATGAAGACTTCACTCTCCGGCGTGTACGTCCTGACTGAGGAAGTCCGCTGGCAGATGGCGGTCTGCCCATTGAAGGATTTTTGACACTTCCATCATTGCCATGCGGCTTCGAGTTCCGCCTTGATGATTTATGTACGCCACCGTGGTGGCGTTGTCTGACTGTACTTGAACAGGCCTGTTCTGTACCAGAGGCAGGGCAAGTTTTAGCGCATTGAACACTGCCCGCAATTCCAGAATATTTATCGGGAGGAGTGATTCCTCCCTGGTCCACCGACCTTGAAGAGAGTGTTGCTCCAACACCGCACCCCAACCCCGCAGACTGGCATTCGTCGTTAGGGGGACCCAGTTGGAGATCCAGAAGGGACGACCCCTGCTCAATTGTTGGTCCTGTAGCCACCAGCTCAGTGACAGACGGACCTCTGGAGTCAAGGAGATCATTTGAGACCTGATCCGGTTAGGCAGGCCGTCCCACTTGGAAAGGATTAATCTCTGTAGGGGGCGGGAATGAAATTGAGCGTACTCTACCATGTCGAAAGCCGACACCATGAGGCCTAGTACTTGCATCGCCGAGTGTATCGACACTCTTGGACGAGAGAGGAAGCATCTGATTCTGTCCTGAAGTTTTAGGACCTTCTCTGGAGACAAGAACAAATGTTGGTTGTGTGTGTCCAGTAATGCCCCCAGGTGCACCATGCTCTAAGCAGGGACCAGCGAGGATTTCTTCCAGTTGATGAGCCATCGTGGGCTTGTAGGACTTGGACCGTCAGCTCCAGATGACGGAGAAGAACCTCTGGGGAGTTCGCCAGGATCAACAAGTCGTCCAGATACGGCAGGATCCTGATACCCTGACGGCGGAGAAGTGCCGTCATGACCGCCATGACCTTGGTGATGATCCAAGGAGCCGTGGTCAGTCCGAAAGGCAAAGACTTGGAATTGATAATGTAGGTTGCCAATAGCAAACCGCAGATATTGCTGATGCGACATGGCAATAGGTATGTGTAGGTAAGCATCCTGTATGTCCAGGGATACCATATAGTCCTTGGGTTCCGCCACTACAATAGAGTGCAGGGTTTCCATACGGAATTTGGATACCCTGACAAATTCGTTCAAAGATTTGAGGTTGAGTATAGGCCGGGAGGATCCATTCGGTTTCGGAACCAGAAACAGCTTCGAATAGTATGCCCTGCCTCTCTGAGACAGAGGCACAATTACTCCAGTATCCAGGAGGGATTTTACAACCAAATGTAGAGTTTGTGCTTTTAACGGATCCGAAGGGATAACCGTCAAGCAAAACTGGCGAGGGGGACGACTCCTGAATGAGAGCGCGTACCCGTGAGAGACCACTTCCTGCACCCAGGCGTCTGAAGTGGTCTTTAACCATACTTGGGCAAACTTCAGATGTCAGCCTCTCACCCTGGGGTCCCCCAGGGGAAGGCCTGCCCCATCATGCAGCAGGACTGTCTGGTTTGGAAGAAGGCTGACGGGCGGCCCAAGAACGTTTAGGTTTGGGCTTAGAGGATTTGGAAGTGCGAGACTGTCTCGGGTACGCCTGTCCCTTTGCTTTACCCGGAGGGCGAAAGGAATGAAAAGTAGTACTCTTAGCCTTCGGAGCCGAAGGATTAGTACTTGGGAGAAACGCAGTCTTGGCCGACGCCAAGTCGGTCACAATCTTGTTCAGATCCTCCCCAAATAGTATCTCTCCCTTAAAAGGGAGCACCTCCAAGGTCTTCTTAAAGTCCAGGTCCACCGACCAGGACCGTAACTACAGAATTCGACGAGCTAGGATAGACGTAGTAGATGCCATAGCCACCATAACACCTGCATAGAGGCCACCTCCTGAATATAATTGGAGGCTGTGGTAATATATGACAGATATTGTCTGGTAGTGTCAGAAAAATTAAGAGGTAGCTCTTCCTCAATAGCTTGAACCCATGCTTCAATGCATTTTGCAGCCCAAGAGGCTGCCATAGTGGGTCTATGTACAGCACCTGTAAGGGTGTAAATAGACTTCAAGCAACCTTCCACACGTTTATCTGTCGGTTCCTTCAGCGAGGTGACAGTGGTGACAGGCAGAGTAGATGACACCACAAGACGGGCTACATGTGAGTTCACTGGTGGCGTGGTTTCCCACTTGTTAATCAAATCCGCAGAAATAGGATAATGAGCTAGCATCTTTTTAGACAGGGAAAATGTATTTCCTGTAGAAGACCGATTCTTGACGTACGTCAATTAAATGGTCAGAATGTGGTAAAAACGAATTTAGTAACCTTCTGACGTTTGAACTTATCAGGTTTCTTAGACGTGTCAGGAGGGTCAACATCATCATCAATCTGAAGAATCAGCTTGATAGCCTCCACTAGGTCAGGGACATCAACCTGTATTGTAGAATCATCATCAGAAGCAGCAGTATCAGCGTCTGATGGATCAGAATCGGAAGAATCATCCAAAATATTAGTAGATTGTGAGGAAGAAATGGTCCGCTTAGATGACCCTTTGGTCCCAGTAGGGCGAGGGTTAGGTTTTTGTTTAATCAAGGAGTGATTTAATTGCTGTAACTGGGTTGACAGAGTATCTGCCCATGGTGGATTAAATACAGAGACAATATGTGGCTGTAATAGCACAGGAGGTCCCACAGGGGGCGTAAGCCATGTTACACGCATAGTCAGCATATTGGAAAATGCAGCCCAAGGTGGGTCTTGATGTGCCACAGGTGCTGCGGGCTGACTAGGGGGGGCTGAACACCCACTACCTGAACCCTCAGCAGAAATCTTTTTCTCAGATAAATCCGTGACGTCAGCACTGCATGATGCAGGAGCGTCTGCGGATTTCCCACCCTGTGTAGCAGACATTATTGGGAATGTAGCCGTAGGGCGTAATAGTACAATATAGCCAGACAAACACAATACCTGACAAAAACCCCTGTGTTATGTGACCGCAAATTCACAGAGGATTTAAGCGGTATCAAGTGACTGAAACACACACTGAGAAATTATTACATATAATCAATAAAACTGCACTGGATTAGTAATACTATATATAGCTATGTATGGATACAGATATAACAATGCACAGTAAACACTGGATATATATCACAGAATACTTGTACTAAAATAAGAATTTACTCACCGGTAATTCTATTTCTCGTAGTCCGTAGTGGATGCTGGGAACTCCGTAAGGACCATGGGGAATAGCGGGCTCCGAAGGAGGCTGGGCACTCTAGAAAGATTTAGGACTACCTGGTGTGCACTGGCTCCTCCCACTATGACCCTCCTCCAAGCCTCAGTTAGGACACCGTGCCCGGACGAGCAGACATAATAAGGAAGGATTTAGAATCCCGGGTAAGACTCTTACCAGCCACACCAATCACACCGTACAACTCGTGATACTATATCCAGTTTGACAGTATGAAAAACAACTGAGCCTCTCAACAGATGGCTCAACAATAACCCTTTAGTTAACAATAACTATTTACAAGTATTGCAGACAATCCGCACTTGGGATGGGCGCCCAGCATCCACTACGGACTACGAGAAATAGAATTACCGGTGAGTAAATTCTTATTTTCTCTAACGTCCTAGTGGATGCTGGGAACTCCGTAAGGACCATGGGGATTATACCAAAGCTCCCAAACGGGCGGGAGAGTGCGGATGACTCTGTAGCACCGAATGAGAGAACTCCAGCTCCTCCTCAGCCAGGGTATCAAATTAGTAGAATTTTGCAAATGTGTTTGCCCCTGACCAAGTAGCTGCTCGGCAAAGTTGTAAAGCCGAGACGCCTCGGGCAGCCGCCCAAGATGAGCCCACCTTCCTTGTGGAATGGGCATTTACAGATTTTGGCTGTGGCATGCCTGCCACAGAATGTGCAAGCTGAATTGTACTACAAATCCAGCGAGCAATAGACTGCTTAGAAGCAGGAGCACCCAGCTTGTTGGGTGCATACAGGATAAACAGCGAGTCAGATTTTCTGACTCCAGCCGTCCTGAAAACATATATTTTCAGGGCCCTGACAACGTCTAGCAACTTGGAGTCCTCCAAATCCATAGTAGCCGCAGGCACCACAATAGGCTGGTTCAGGTGAAACGCTGACACCACCTTAGGTAGAAACTGGGGACGAGTCCTCAATTCTGCCCTATCCATATGGAAAATCAGATAAGGGCTTTTACATGATAAAGCCGCCAATTCTGACACTCGCCTGGCTGAAGCCAAGGCCAATAACATGACCACTTTCCACGTGAGATATTTCAGATCCACGGTTTTTAGTGGCTCAAACCAATGTGATTTTAAGAAACTCAACATCACGTTGAGATCCCAAGGTGCCACAGGAGGCACAAATGGGGGCTGAATATGCAGCACTCCTTTCACAAATGTCTGAACTTCAGGTACTGAAGCTAGTTCTTTTTGAAAGAAAATCGACAGAGCCGAGATCTGTACTTTAATGGAGCCTAGTTTTAGGCCCATATTCACTCCTGCTTGCAGGAAATGCAGAAATCGACCTAGTTGAAATTCCTCTGTTGGGGCCTTTTTGGCCTCGCACCATGCAACATATTTCCGCCATATGCGGTGATAATGCTTTGCCGTAACATCTTTCCTGGCCTTAATAAGCGTAGGAATGACTTCTTCCGGAATACCCTTTTCCTTTAGGATCCGGTGTTCAACCGCCATGCCGTCAAACGCAGCCGCGGTAAGTCTTGGAACAGACAGGGCCCCTGTTGTAGCAGGTCCTGTCTGAGCGGTAGAGGCCACGGGTCCTCTGAGAGCATCTCTTGAAGTTCCGGGTACCATGCTCGTCTTGGCCAATCCGGAACCACGAGAATGGTGTTTACTCCTCGCTTTCTTATTATTCTCAATACCTTTGGTATGAGAGGCAGAGGAGGGAACACATAAACCGACTGGTACAGCCACGGTGTCACTAGAGCGTCCACAGCTATCGCCTGAGGGTCCCTTGACCTGGCGCAATATCTTTTTAACTTTTTGTTGAGGCGGGACGCCATCATGTCCACCTGTGGTTTTTCCCAACGGTTTACCAGCATCTGGAAGACTTCTGGATGAAGTCCCCACTCTCCCGGGTGGAGGTCGTGTCTGCTGAGGAAGTCTGCTTCCCAGTTGTCCACTCCCGGAATGAACACTGCTGACAGTGCTAGTACATGATTCTCCGCCCATCGGAGAATTCTTGTGGCTTCCGCCATCGCCATCCTGCTTCTTGTGCCGCCCTGTCGATTTACATGGGCGACTTCCGTGATGTTGTCTGACTGGATCAGCACCGGCTGTTGTAGGAGCAGGGATTTTGCTTGACTTAGGGCATTGTAGATGGCCCTTAGTTCCAGAATATTTATGTGAAGGGAAGTCTCCTGACTCGACCATAGTCCTTGGAAGTTTCTTCCCTGTGTGACTGCCCCCCAGCCTCGAAGGCTGGCATCCGTGGTCACCAGGACCCAGTCCTGTATGCCGAACCTGCGGCCCTCTAGAAGATGGGCACTCTGCAGCCACCACAGTAGTGACACCCTGGTTCTTGGAGACTGGGTTATCAAGCGATGCATCTGAAGATGCGATCCGGACCACTGGTCCAACAGGTCCCACTGAAAGATTCTGGCATGGAACCTGCCGAAGGGAATTGCTTCGTAAGAAGCCACCATCTTTCCTAGGACCCGCGTGCAGCGATGCACTGATACCTGTTTTGGTTTCAGGAGGTCTCTGACTAGAGATGACAACTCCCTGGCTTTCTCCTCCGGGAGAAACACTTTTTTCTGGACTGTATCCAGAATCATACCCAGGAACAGTAGTCGTGTCGTCGGAACCAGCTGTGACTTTGGGATATTCAGAATCCAGCCGTGCTGGTGCAGCACCTCCTGAGATAGTGCTACTCCCACCAACAACTGTTCCTTGGACCTCGCTTTTATTAGGAGATCGTCCAAGTACGGGATAATTAAAACTCCCTTTTTTCGAAGGAGTATCATCATTTCCGCCATCACCTTGGTAAATACCCTCGGTGCCGTGGACAGTCCAAACGGCAGCGTCTGGAATTGGTAATGGCAATCCTGTACCACAAATCTGAGGTACTCCTGGTGAGGTTGGTAAATGGGGACATGCAAGTAAGCATCCTTGATGTCCAGGGATACCATGTAATCCCCCTCGTCCAGGCTCGCAATAACCACCCTGAGCGATTCCATCTTGAACTTGAATTTTTTTATGTATGTGTTCAAGGATTTCAAATTTAAAATGGGTCTCACCGAACCGTCCGGTTTCGGTACCACAAATAGTGTGGAATAGTAACCCCGGCCTTGTTGAAGTAGGGGTACCTTGATTATCACCTGCTGGGAATACAGCTTGTGATTTGCCGCTAGCACCGCCTCCCTGTCTGAGGGAGCAATCGGCAAGGCAGATTTTAGGAACCGGTGGGGTGGAGACGCCTCGAATTCCAGTTTGTACCCCTGAGATACTATTTGAAGGATCCAGGGATCCACCTGTGAGCGAGCCCACTGATCGCTGAAATTCTTGAGGCGGCCCCCCACCGTACCTGGCTCCGCCTGTGGAGCCCCACCGTCATGCAGCGGACTTGGAAGAAGAAGCGGGGGAGGACTTTTGCTCCTGGGAACCTGCTGTTTGTTGCAGTCTTTTTCCCCTACCTCTGCCTCTGGACAGAAAGGACCCGCCTTTTCCACGCCTGTTTTTCTGGGTCCGAAAGGACTGAACCTGATAAAACGGCGCCTTCTTAGGCTGTGAGGGGACATGGGGTAAAAATGCTGACTTCCCAGACGTTGCTGTGGAAACTAGGTCCGAGAGACCATCCCCAAATAATTCCTCACCCTTATATGGTAACACTTCCATATGCTTTTTTGAATCTGCATCTCCTGTCCACTGGCGAGTCCATAAGCCTCTCCTAGCAGAAATGGACAATGCACTTACTTTTGATGCCAATCGGCAGATTTCCCTTTGTGCATCTCTCATATATAAGACTGAGTCTTTTATATGGTCTATGGTTAACAGGATCGTGTCTCTGTCTAATGTGTCAATATTTTCTGACAGTTTATCTGACCACGCAGCGGCAGCACTGCACATCCAAGCTGACGCAATAGCTGGCCTAAGTATAATGCCTGTGTGTGTATATACAGACTTCAGGATCGCCTCCTGCTTTCTATCAGCAGGTTCCTTGAGGGCGGCCGTATCCGGAGACGGTAGTGCCACCTTTTTAGACAAACGTGTGAGCGCTTTATCCACTCTAGGGGGTGTTTCCCAACGTGACCTATCCTCTGGCGGGAAAGGGAACGCCATTAGTACCTTCTTAGGAATTACCAATTTTTTTATCAGGGAAAGCCCACGCTTCTTCACACACTTCATTTAATTCATCTGATGGGGGAAAAACTACGGGTAGTTTTTTCTCTCCAAACATAATACCCTTTTTAGTGGTACCAGTAGTTATATCAGAAATGTTTAACACCTCTTTCATTGCCTCAATCATACAGTGAATGGCCTTAGTGGGCATCAGGTTTGACTCATCGTCGTCGACACTGGTGTCAGTATCCGTGTCGACATCTGGGTCTGCTTGAGGTAGCGGGCGTTTTAGAGCCCCTGACGACCCATGCGATGCCTGGGCAGGCACGAGCTGAGAAGTCGGCTGTCCCACATTTGGCATGTCGTCGATTTTCTTATATAAGGAGTCTATACGTGCACTCATTACTTTCCATAAGCCCATCCACTCAGGTGTCTGCCCCGCAGGGGGTGACATCCCTTCTAAAGGCATCTGCTCCTCCTCCACATCATTATCCTCATCAAACATGTCGACACAGCCGTACCGACACACCGCACACACACAAAGAATGCTCCGAATGAGGACAGGACCCACAAAAGCCCTTTGGGGGGACAGAGTGAGAGTATGCCAGCACACACCAGAGCGCTATATAATGCAGGGACTAACTAAGTTATGTACCCTATAGCTGCTTTTTATATTATATATGTATTGCGCCCAAATTTAGTGCCCCCCCTCTCTGTTTTTACCCTGTTCTGAAGTGTAGACTGCAGGGGAGAGCCAGGGAGCTTCCTTCCAGCGGATCTGTGAAGGAGAAATGGCGCCAGTGTGTCTGAGGGAGATAGCTCCGCCCCTTTTCCGCGGCCTATTCTCCCGCTTTTTTCTGGATTCTGGCAGGGGAATTTACCACATATATAGCCTCTAGGGCTATATATTGTGGTATTTTTGCCAGCCAAGGTGTTTTTATTGCAGCTCAGGGCGCCCCCCCCCCCCTAGCGCCCTGCACCCTCAGTGACCGGAGTGTGAAGTGTGCATGAGGAGCAATGGCGCACAGCTGCAGTGCTGTGCGCTACCTTGGTGAAGACTGATGTCTTCTGCCGCCGATTTTCCGGACCTCTTCTTGCTTCTGGCTCTGTAAGGGGGACGGCGGCGCGGCTCCGGGACCGAACACCAAGGACTGGGCCTGCGGTCGATCCCTCTGGAGCTAATGGTGTCCAGTAGCCTAAGAAGCCCAATCCGGCTGCAAGCAGGCGAGTTCGCTTCTTCTTCCCTTAGTCCCTCGCTGCAGTGAGCCTGTTGCCAGCAGGTCTCACTGAAAATAAAAAACCTAAAATTATACTTTCTTTCTAAGGGCTCAGGAGAGCCCCTAGTGTGCATCCAACCTCGGCCGGGCACGAAATCTAACTGAGGCTTGGAGGAGGGTCATAGTGGGAGGAGCCAGTGCACACCAGGTAGTCCTAAATCTTTCTAGAGTGCCCAGCCTCCTTCGGAGCCCGCTATTCCCCATGGTCCTTACGGAGTTCCCAGCATCCACTAGGACGTTAGAGAAATATTCATATAGAGTGCACTTGTTCTTAACTAACGCTGTCTAAACGACATGTAGAATACTTAAGTGTCCTGTAAATGCACAGCGCTGATGAGATAGGTGGCTTTAGAGGAGACAGTGCCTAGCAGTCCCAGGATCAGCGCAGCTCTGTGAAATGGCGCCCAAACGCTGACAGGGAGTGAGGGAGAGAGAGAGAGATGCAGCTCCAGGGCGGGAACACCTGCTGTAGATGGCGCCTGGAGCTGGGGGAGGGGCTACTGGTCAGCACCTTATCCCCTCTGCTGGACTTCACCACCGGGTACTATGGAGCATATGTTAAATGGATTTTAGTAAATCCGACCTGTGCTCCCTGCCCTGGTGGATATAGTGGGGTCCCTGCACAGCCACAGTGTCCACGCCAGCGGCGCGGTCCGTCTCCTGGGACCGCGACCGGATAGCGATTTCGACGGGTCCCAGCTAGCGGCCCCTCTTAGCACCTCCTTGAAGCGCGGCCATGCGATCCAGGAGAGCAGCAGCGGTGATATGTGCCTTAAGGAGACCGGAGAGCCTCCGCTGCAAGTACCCGGCAACCAGGGTGCGGGAGTATGCAGCGCCGCTAAGGGAGCTGCAGCACAGAGTTTCAGACTGACATGCCTGTGCTGCAGCCCTTGAAGTCTTCTTTCTTTTTAAAAAAAGCTCTTTTCAGGGCTGCCTAGCGCAGCCCCACCTGTTAGCTGCCTGCACTGCAGGCACAAACTTACAAACTGAGCTCCAGTGCCTGGAGGCGGGGCTATAGAGGAGGTGGTGCAGTGCATCCTAGGAACAGTCAAAGCTTTAGCCTGTTGGTGCCTCGGCTCAAGATCCAACTGTACACCCCAATGTTATTCCCTGTGGAATACCAGTGTACCCCGCTGCAGAAAAGTAGTTACAATTGACCATAGATAATTGATAATTTCAAATAATCCATGGTCAATAGCCACCCCTACTTTACATCTACGATGAATCCTAATGCTTAAGGGGGTAATTCAGACCTGACCCAACTCGGAATGACCCACAAGGTTTTGCCCAACTGCTAACAAATCCGCTGCTACGATCAGGTCTGAATTACCCCCTAAATCGGGGAAGCCTAACCTCAGCCCTGAAGGTACACTAACAGTTCAGGTTCAGTGATATCCAAGCTTAAGTATGTGACTTAATTAGTACCTCAGTTATTCTGATTCGCTTTAACCACCTGTGCTGAAGCTTGGATCTCACTAAAACCTGCACAGTTATACCCCTTTTCCGCTGAGGTCCTGGACCAAACAGATTTGGAAGTTCCAAACCAGGTCAGACCTAAGACATACCAGGATTGGCACCACAGAGGAAAAAGAATAGTTCCAGGATCATGCCGATCACACTACACACAGGTGCAGTGCATGCACTTGAAGAGAACATCTCTCCCCATGCTGGAAACAGATGCTGGGTCCTTCTTAGCCCAGTGGTTCCCAAACTTTCTTGAATCACAGCGCCCTAGAGTATCAGCATTTGTTTCATGGCACCCCCTAGGATAAAGGTTGATTATTGACATATCTGGGAAAAAAAAAGATTTATGGTAGACTTACCGTAGTTAAATCTCTTTCTGCGAGGTACACTGGGTTCCACAGGGAATACATCGGGTGTAGAGTTGGATCTTGATCCAGAGGCACCAACAGGCTAAAGCTTTGACTATTCCCAGGATGCATTGCATGGTCTCCTCTATAAACCCACCTCCAGACACTGGAGCTCAGTTTCATTAACCAGTCCAATGCAGTAGCAGGTAAAAGAGAAGGCAAACGTTAGTCACATAGAACCACATTCTCACGACAGGAGAAGGGACCAGCGGCTAATGCCATACAAACCCAAAGAAGCTAAGTGCGTCAGGGTGGGCGCCCTGTGCAATCCAGTGTACCCCGCAGAAAGAGATTTAACTATGGTAAGTCTACCATAAATCTCTTTTTCTGCAGCGGGGTACACTGTGTTCAATAGCAAATACATTGGGGATGTTCTAAAGCAGTTCCTCATGGGAGGGGACGCACCACAGCGGGCACAAGAACCCAGCATCCAAAGAAAGCATCCTGGGAGGTAGAAATATCAAAGGCATAAAACCTAATGAACGTGTTCACTGAGGACCACTTAGCCGCCTTGCACAATTGTTCAGCGGACGCGCCTCGGCGGGCCGCCCAAGAAGGTCCAACAGACTGAGTAGAATGGGCTTTATAGCAGCAGGAGCGGGCGACATGAGAGTCCGTCAGCGGTGGATTTTACCACTTGTTACTCAACTCTGCATGGATAGGATAACGAGCCAGCATCTTTTTAGACAGGGAGAATTTCTTTCCTGGAGAAGACCAGGATCCCTGACGCATGTCGATTAAATGGTCAGAATGTGCTAAGACTACTTTAGTAACCTTCTGACGTTTGAACTTATCAGGTTTCTTAGAAGCAGCAGTGGGATCTACCTCATCATCAATTTGTAGACTCAGCTTAATACCTTCCACTTTGTCAGGAACATCAACCTGAGTTGTATGTTCCTCGTCAGAAGCAACTGTATTCGTGTCTGACGGATCAGTATATTCCCCATCCTCATCAAAAGAATAATCTGAAATATTAGTGGATTGTCAGGAGGAAGCGGCCCGCTTAGATGACCCCTTGACCCCAGAGGGACGTGGGGTAGACTTTTGTCTCACCAAAGAGTGATTTAATTGTTGTATCTAGGTAGACAGAGTGTCCTCCCAGGGCGGATTAACTACAGGGACAATATTTATTATTTATTAGCAGTTTCTTATATAGTGCAGCATATTCCGTTGCGCTTTATAATTAGAACAGTTATAGAACAAAACTGGGCAAAGACAGACAGACATAGAGGCAGGAAGGCCCTGCTCGCAAGCTTACAATCTATAGGGAAATGGCATTGATACACAAAGATAGATGCTACCTGTTACATAATGGTCCACCAGATTGCTAGGTTCTTAATGGGTTGTATGATATGATCACCCACCAATGTTGGAAGACAAAATGTGAGGTTATGTGGACTGTACAGAGAGGATGTAACTGGATAGGGAAGCATTGAAGGTTATGTGGGTGGGTCTGGAATTTGGTAGGCTTGTCTGAAGAGATGAGTTTTCAGGGACCGTTTAAAGGTTTGGAGACTAGAGTGGCTGCAGTGGCACAGGAGGTCCCACAGGGGGTGTAAGACGTGTCACAAGCGTATTCAGCATACTTGAGAACGCTGCCCATGGTGGTTCCTGATTGGCCACAGGGGCTGCGGGCTGACTGGGAGATGTATGGCACCCAGTACACAAACCATCAGTTAAAACTTCCCCTTCAGGTAAATCCTTGTTGCAAGCAATGCATGATGCAGAATCGTCCGCGGATTTCCCGCCCTGTGTGGCAGACATTATAAGGAATGTAGCCATAGAGCGTAACAGTACAATATAGCCAGACAAATACAATACCTGCAACCCCCTGATTTATGTGACAATAAATACAGGACACAAACAGAATTAAAGCAGTATGAGGTGATTCAAATACACAGGAAAACACACAATACAGTATATACTGTGTAGCACTATATATGAGACCCTGACGCACCTAGCCCCCCAGGGTACAGAATACAGTGTTAGCAATAAGTGTGATACACGAGAATGAAATCCATACAGCAGCTACAGGCACACTCAGTCACAGGTACAATGCAAAAATTATTTCAGACAAACAATAAAACTGCACTGGACTAGTAAAACTACATATATATGTACAGTATGTATATATATAAATATATATATATATATATATAACAATAGGTGAGCTGGCGCCTGAGGGTTGAGTCAATACCCTGTGTTACAAAAGGCACTTATGATTCACATCTTTAAGAGTCAAAACATGGTGGTAACATGTTCCATCATAAAATGTATTATATATACATAAAAACAAGTTCAAAGTCCATGGTTCATTTGTAAAAGGAGTAATAAGTCGCTCCACACTTAGTGTATTTCCGTTTAAGATGTCGAGGACAATAGTAGGTGAATCTATACAGTCTCCTCTTTTTCTTCAATATATATTCAGCGGTGACATCATAAAGGAAGAACAAGAATATCAAACGCATTTCATCTTATTATAAGACTTCATCAGGGGTACATCTACAAGCATAGGAAACCCATCTTATTAAAATATACATACAACTGTTTATAATAAAAAAAAACAAAGAGAAACATACTACATACAGAGCAATGACATGCACGACAAAGCATAATTGAACAAGACAGAAGGAAAAAAGACCAAAAAAGTATATTTGGAGACATCATAATTACATGGAACATACCTTAACTGTATGGTAAGTATTATCAAAAATAAGCGGCTATGGATACCCGACACAGCGATATAAAAAACCCTTAGTTTCAGAGGGGCTTTTTATTTGAGTCGTCTGCCAATCCTAAGAATATATATTATATAATGTATCAGTACAGATTCGAGTTTAACAGGAAACGAACTTAATAACCAGTCATTTGAAGCACATACCTCATGGGTCGACCACTTGAAAGTGAAATCTAGATACTCAGGTGTAGCAGGATTTCACTTAGGTGAGAACCTGGTAATTTATATTAAAGGATAAATAAATAAATATACCAATAGAGTATTCCAAAAGAGTTTTACATGGAATAAACGAGTATAGAATATGTATTATAATAAGAATTTACTTACCGATAATTCTATTTCTCGGAGTCCGTAGTGGATGCTGGGGTTCCTGAAAGGACCATGGGGAATAGCGGCTCCGCAGGAGACAGGGCACAAAAAAGTAAAGCTTTACTAGGTCAGGTGGTGTGCACTGGCTCCTCCCCCTATGACCCTCCTCCAGACTCCAGTTAGGTACTGTGCCCGGACGAGCATACACAATAAGGGAGGCATTTTGAATCCCGGGTAAGACTCATACCAGCCACACCAATCACACCGTACAACTTGTGATCTAAACCCAGTTAACAGTATGACAACAGAAAGGGCCTCTTAAAGATGGCTCCTTAACAATAACCCGAATTAGTTAACAATAACTATGTACAAGTATTGCAGATAATCCGCACTTGGGATGGGCGCCCAGCATCCACTACGGACTCCGAGAAATAGAATTATCGGTAAGTAAATTCTTATTTTCTCTATCGTCCTAAGTGGATGCTGGGGTTCCTGAAAGGACCATGGGGATTATACCAAAGCTCCCAAACGGGCGGGAGAGTGCGGATGACTCTGCAGCACCGAATGAGAGAACTCCAGGTCCTCCTTTGCCAGGGTATCAAATTTGTAAAATTTTACAAACGTGTTCTCCCCCGACCACGTAGCTGCTCGGCAGAGTTGTAATGCCGAGACCCCTCGGGCAGCCGCCCAAGATGAGCCCACCTTCCTTGTGGAGTGGGCTTTTACAGTTTTAGGCTGTGGCAGGCCTGCCACAGAATGTGCAAGTTGAATTGTGTTACAAATCCAACGAGCAATCGACTGCTTAGAAGCAGGTGCGCCCAACTTGTTGGGTGCATACAATATAAACAGCGAGTCAGATTTTCTGACTCCAGCCGTCCTTGCAATGTATATTTTTAAGGCTCTGACAACGTCCAACAACTTGGAGTCCTCCAAGTCGCTAGTGGCCGCAGGCACCACAATAGGTTGGTTCAGATGAAATGCTGATACCACTTTAGGGAGAAAATGCGGACGAGTCCGCAGTTCTGCCCTATCCGAATGGAAGATTAGATAAGGACTTTTATAAGATAAAGCCGCCAATTCAGATACTCTCCTGGCAGAGGCCAGGGCTAGTAACATAGTCACTTTCAATGTGAGATATTTCAAATCCACCTTTTTCAATGGTTCAAACCAATGGGATTTGAGGAAATCTAAAACTACATTTAGATCCCACGGTGCCACCGGAGGCACCACAGGAGGCTGTATATGCAGTACTCCCTTGACAAAAGTCTGGACCTCAGGGACAGAGGCCAATTCTTTTTGGAAGAATATTGACAGGGCCGAAATTTGAACCTTAATGGATCCCAATTTGAGACCCATAGATAATCCTGATTGCAGGAAATGTAGGAAACGACCCAGTTGGAATTCCTCCGTCGGAACCCTCCGATCCTCGCACCACGCTACATATTTTCGCCAAATGCGGTGATAATGTTTCACGGTGACTTCCTTCCGTGCCTTAATCAAGGTAGGAATGACTTCTTCTGGAATGCCTTTCCCTTTTAGGATCTGGCGTTCAACCGCCATGCCTTCAAACGCAGCCGCGGTAAGTCTTGAAAAAGACAGGGACCCTGCTGTAGCAGGTCCCTTCTCAGAGGTAGAGGCCACGGTTCGTCCGTGAGCATCTCTTGAAGTTCCGGATACCAAGTCCTTCTCGGCCAATCCGGAACCACTAGTATTGTTCTTACTCTTCTTTGCCGTATGATCTTCAATACCTTTGGTATGAGCGGCAGAGGAGGAAACACATACACTGACTGGTACACCCAAGGAGTTACCAGTGCGTCCACAGCTATTGCCTGTGGATCTCTTGACCTGGCGCAATATTTGTCCAGTTTCTTGTTGAGGCGAGACGCCATCATGTCTACAATTGGTCTTTCCCAACGGTCTATTAACATGTTGAAGACTTCTGGATGTAGACCCCACTCTCCCGGATGAAGATCGTGTCTGCTGAGGAAGTCTGCTTCCCAGTTGTCCACGCCCGGGATGAACACTGCTGACAGTGCTATCACGTGATTCTCCGCCCAGCGAAGAATCTTGGCAGCTTCTGCCATTGCACTCCTGCTTCTTGTGCCGCCCTGCCTGTTTACATGGGCGACCGCCGTGATGTTGTCCGACTGAATCAACACCGGCTTTCCTTGCAGGAGAAGTTCCGCCTGGCTTAGAGCATTGTAGATTGCTCTTAGTTCCAGAATGTTTATGTGAAGAGACTTTTCCAGACTCGTCCATACTCCCTGGAAGTTTCTTCCTTGTGTGACTGCTCCCCAGCCTCTCAGGCTGGCGTCCGTGGTCACCAGGATCCAATCCTGAATGCCGAATCTGCGGCCTTCTAATAGGTGAGCCTTCTGCAACCACCACAGAAGTGACACCCTTGTCTTTGGTGACAGGGTTATTCGCAGGTGCATCTGCAGATGCGACCCTGACCATTTGTCCAACAGATCCCTTTGGAATATTCTTGCATGGAATCTGCCGAATGGAATTGCTTCGTAAGAAGCCACCATTTTTCCCAGGACTCTTGTGCATTGATGTACTGACACTTTTCCTGGTTTTAGGAGGTTCCTGACCAGATCGGATAACTCCTTGGCTTTTTCCTCTGGAAGGAAAACCTTTTTCTGAACCGTGTCCAGAATCATTCCTATGAACAGCAGACGAGTTGTCGGGATTAAATGGGATTTTGGAATATTCAGAATCCACCCGTGTTGTCTTAGCACCTCTTGAGATAGTGCTAAAGCTGTCTCCAGCTGTTCTCTGGACCTTGCCCTTATTAGGAGATCGTCCAAGTATGGGATAACTAATACGCCTTTTCTTCGAAGAAGAATCATCATCTCGGCCATTACCTTGGTAAAGACCCGAGGCGCCGTGGACAATCCGAACGGCAGCGTCTGAAACTGATAGTGACAGTTTTGAACAATGAACCTGAGGTACCCCTGGTGTGCGGGGTAAATCGGAACGTGTAGATACGCATCCTTGATGTCCCAGGATACCATAAAGTCCCCTTCTTCCAGGTTCGCTATCACTGCTCTGAGTGACTCCATCTTGAACTTGAACTTTTTTATGTAGAGGTTCAAGGACTTCAGATTTAGAATAGGCCTTACCGAGCCATCCGGCTTCGGTACCACAAATAGAGTGGAATAATACCCCTTTCCTTGTTGTAATAGGGGTACTTTGACTATCACCTGCTGAGCGTACAGCTTGTGAATGGCTTCCAACACCCTCTCCCTTTCGGAAGAGACGGTTGGTAAGGCAGACTTCAGGAAACGATGAGGAGGATCCGTCTCTAATTCCAACCTGTACCCCTGAGATATTATCTGCAGGATCCAGGGGTCTACCTGCGAGTGAGCCCACTGCGCGCTGTAATTTTTGAGACGGCCCCCCACTGTCCCCGAGTCCGCTTGAGAGGCCCCAGCGTCATGCTGAGGTTTTTGCAGGAGCCGGGGAGGGCTTCTGTTCCTGGGAAGGAGCTGCCTGTTGGTGTCTCTTCCCTCTTCCTCTGCCTCGTGGCAGGTACGACAAGCCCTTTGCTCTCTTATTTTTGTAGGAGCGAAAAGGCTGCGGTTGAAAGGTCGGTGCCTTTCTCTGTTGGGGAGTGACTTGAGGTAAAAAAGTGGATTTCCCGGCAGTAGCCGTGGCCACCAAGTCTGATAGACCAACTCCAAATAACTCCTCCCCTTTATACGGCAAAACCTCCATGTGACGTTTTGAATCCGCATCGCCTGTCCACTGTCGTGTCCATAAGGCTCTTCTGGCTGAAATGGACATAGCACTCACCCGAGATGCCAGTGTGCAAATATCCCTCTGTGCATCACGCATATAGATAAATGCATCCTTTATTTGTTCTAACGACAGTAAAACATTGTCCCTATCTAGGGTATCAATATTTTCAATCAGGGATTCTGACCAAACTACTCCAGCACTGCACATCCAGGCAGTTGCTATAGCTGGTCGTAGTATAACACCTGCATGTGTGTATATATTCTTTTGAATAACTTCCATCTTTCTATCTGATGGATCCTTAAGTGCGGCCGTCTCAGGAGAGGGTAACGCCACTTGTTTGGATAAGCGTGTGAGCGCCTTGTCCACCTTAGGGGGTGTTTCCCAGCGCGCCCTAACCTCTGGCGGGAAAGGGTATAATGCCAATAACTTTTTTGAAATTATCAACTTTTTATCAGGAGCAACCCACGCTTCATCACACACGTCATTTAATTCTTCTGATTCAGGAAAAACTGTTTGTAGTTTTTTCACACCATACATAATACCCTGTTTTACGGTATCTGTAGTATCAGCTAAATGTAACGTCTCCTTCATTGCCAAAATCATATAACGTGTGGCCCTACTGGAAAATACGTTTGAATTTCTACCGTCGTCACTGGAATCAGTGCCCGTGTCTGGGTCTGTGTCGACCGACTGAGGCAAAGGGCGTTTTACAGCCCCTGACGGTGTTTGAGGCGCCTGGACAGGCATTAATTGATTGTCCGGCCGCCTCATGTCCTCAACTGACTGTTTAAGGGAAGATAAACCATCACGTAATTCCACAAATAAAGGCATCCATTCTGGTGTCGACCCCCTGGGGGGTGACATCTGCATATTTGGCAATTGCTCCGCCTCCACACCAATATCGTCCTCATACATGTCGACACCACGTACCGACACACACCGCAAACTCACAGGGAATGCTCTAATGAAGACAGGACCCACTAGCCCTTTTGGGGAGACAGAGGGAGAGTCTGCCAGCACACACCACAAAGCGCTATATATACAAGGGATATCCTTATATTAAGTGCTCCCTTATAGCTGCTTTAATATATATATATATAGCCATTAATGTGCCCCCCCTCTCTGTTTTACCCTGTTTCTGTAGTGCAGTGCAGGGGAGAGACCTGGGAGCCGTTCTGACCAGCGGAGCTGTGACAGAAAATGGCGCCGTGTGCTGAGGAGATAGGCCCCGCCCCTTTTTCGGCGGGTTCTTCTCCCGCTATTTTTCCAGTCAGGCAGGGGTTAAATATCTCCATATAGCCCCTATGGGCTATATGTGAGGTATTTTTAGCCTTGTATAAGGTTTATATTTGCCTCTCAGAGCGCCCCCCCCCAGCGCTCTGCACCCTCAGTGACTGCCCAGTGAAGTGTGCTGAGAGGAAAATGGCGCACAGCTGCAGTGCTGTGCGCTACCTTATGAAGACTGAGGAGTCTTCAGCCGCCGGTTTCCGGACCTCTTCACGCTTCAGCATCTGCAAGGGGGTCGGCGGCGCGGCTCCGGGACCGGACTCCACGGCTGGGCCTGTGTTCGATCCCTCTGGAGCTAATGGTGTCCAGTAGCCAAGCAGCAAATCCACTCTGCATGCAGGTGAGTTTACTACTTTCCCCCTAAGTCCCACGTTGCAGTGATCCTGTTGCCAGCAGGACTCACTGTAAAGAAAAAAACCTAAACTAAACTTTCTCTAAGCAGCTCTTTAGGAGAGCCACCTAGATTGCACCCTTCTCGTTCGGGCACAAAATCTAACTGGAGTCTGGAGGAGGGTCATAGGGGGAGGAGCCAGTGCACACCACCTGACCTAGTAAAGCTTTACTTTTTTGTGCCCTGTCTCCTGCGGAGCCGCTATTCCCCATGGTCCTTTCAGGAACCCCAGCATCCACTTAGGACGATAGAGAAATTTAATTTTTATTATATTTAGAAGGGATTAATCAGGATATTTATAGATGTCCATTCTGAATGAGTGATTAAGCCGAATTGCAAAGTTATTGGTCTGTATCTCCACATGGCCTCCCTAGGCACCACAGATGGATACTTAGACCACTATAAATTACTATCATATTATGTATTACAAATCTTATGAATTACAAATCTGAGATTTTAGTTTATAAGAAAAAAAAAACCCAATAGCAACAATTAGTAAAAATGGCTTATACTCTATATATATATATATATATATATATATATATATATATATATATATATATATATATATATATATATATACACTATAGGGTATAAGCAATTTTTACCAATTGTTGCTATTGTTTTTTTTTCCCCCTTATAAACTGTAAAATGTCAGATTTGTAATACATAATATGATAGTAATTTATAGAGGTCTAAGTATCGATCTGTGGTGCCTAGGGAGGCCATGTGGAGACACAGACCAATAACTTTGCAATTCGGCTTAATTACTCATTCAGAATGGACATCTATAAATATCCTGATTAATCCCTTCTAAATATAATAAAAATTAAATATAATACATATTCTATACTCGTTTATTCCATGTAAAACTCTTTTGGAATACTCTATTGGTATATTTATTTATTTATCCTTTAATATAAATTACCAGGTTCTCACCTAAGTGAATTCCTGCTACACCTGAGTATCTAGATTTAACTTTCAAGTAGTCGACCCATGAGGTATGTGCTTCAAATTATTGGTTATTAAGTCCGTTTCCTGTTAAACTAGAATCTGTACTGATACATTATATAATATATATTCTTAGGATTGGAGGACGACTCAAATAGAAAACCCCTCTGATACTGTTTTATCCCTGATCCATATCCGCTTATTTTTGATAATACTTACCATACAGTTAAGGTATGTTCCATGTAATTATGATGTCTCCAAATATAGTTTTTTGGTCTTTTTTCTTTCTGTCTTGTTCAATTATGCTTTGTCGTGCCTGTCATTGCTCTGTATGCAGTATGTTCCTCTTTATGTTTTTTTTTTTATATTATAAACAGTTGTATGTATATTTTAATAAGATGGGTTTCCTATGCTTGTAGATGTACCCCTGATGAAGTCTTATAATAAGACGAAACGCATTGGGTATTCTTGTTCTTCCTTTATGATGTCACCGCTGAATATATATTGAAGAAAAAGAGGAGACTGTAGAGATTTACCTACTATTGTCCTCGACATCTTAAACGGAAATACGCTAAGTGTGGAGCAACTTATTACTCCTTTTACAAATGAACCATGGACTTTGAACTTGTTTTTCTGTATATATAATAAATTTTATGATGGAACATGTTGCCACCATGTTTTGACTCTTAAAGGTGTGAATCATAAGTGCCTTTTGTAACACAGGGAGTTGACTCAACCCTCAGGCGCCAGCTCACCTATTGTATATTTATTTTGTCAGTTCCTCCTAGCAAGGAACTCAGGTGAATTAGGCTGCCAGTCATAAATCTTTATCACCACATTAGTTATACTCAAATAGCGCAGAGAGAGTAGTGTTTGTGTGTGTGTGTGTGTGTGTGTGTGTGTGTGTGTATGTGTGTGTGTATATATATATATATATATATATATATATATATATATATATACAAAACAGATACTCTCCCTTTTGCGCTATTAAACAGAAAGTGAGAAAGGATTGGGTTTGGGCTGCCAAATTCCACTAAGTCCCTTGTTAGGAGGGACTAAAAAGATACAAATATGTGCCAGTAGAGGAATGGGCGCACTTGGGTTGTTTTTCTACCCAATATTCAATGGGGAAAAACAGCAGTCTCCCTAAGATATTTACTCCTAATTCGTGAGCATAAAACCACATTTAACATGTTCCATGTAAAAATTTATTACAACATAAAAGCAATGATACAAAACGGTATAGTATCTCTTCTTGCAGATAACACCATATAGTACAGAGGACCAGTTGAAATAACTTTGATAGATTCCTCCTTCTCCTTTGACAATTCGGAGATTTGATGTTTATGAACAAATAACCCAACGCGTTTCGTCTTACTCTAAGACTTCATCAGGGGTATGTATAAAATATTATATCAGAATCAGAATTTTCCTCGTTTATTGACATGTTCCCTCATATTATTGTTTTAATCAGGATAATATTCTGATATATTTTTATACATACCCCTGATGAAGTCTTAGAGTAAGACGAAACGCGTCGGGTTATTTGTTCATAAACATCAAATCTCCGAATTGTCAAAGGAGAAGGAGGAATCTATCAAAGTTATTTCAACTGGTCCTCTGTACTATATGGTGTTATCTGCAAGAAGAGATACTATACCGTTTTGTATCATTGCTTTTATGTTGTAATACATTTTTACATGGAACATGTTAAATGTGGTTTTATGCTTACGAATTAGGAGTAAATATCTTAGGGAGACTGCTGTTTTTCCCCATTGAATATTGGGTGGAAAAACAACCCAAGTGCGCCCATTCCTCTACTGGCACACACACATATATATATATATATATATATATATATAAAACAATGCACAGTAGATACTGGATGTATATCTCAGAATACTTGTACTAAATATTCAGGTAGCAGTACACTTGTTTTTAACTAACACTGTCTAAAATGACATGTAGAATACTTAAGTGTCTGTACATGCACAGCACCGATGAGGCAGGCGGATTTACAAATGAGACATTGCCCTGCAGTTCCGGAGATCAGCCGCAGCTACTTGTGTAAAGATGGAGCCCAAATCTCTGTCAGGGAGTGAAGGAGAGTGAGAAGCAGCTTCAGGGCGGGAACACCAACAGTAAATGGCGCCCGGAGCTGGGGGAGGGGCTACAGGTCAAGCGCCTTATCCCCGGTCCTCACCACCGGGTACTGTGGAGCCTTGTTAAAAGGATTTTTGTGAAATCTGACCTGTGCTTCCTGCCTTGGTGGATATAGTGGGGTCCCTGTACAGCCACAGTGTCAATCCCAGCGTCGCGGTCTGTCTCCTAAGACCGCGTCCGGAACACGATCTCAGCGGGACCCACCTGGGGGACCCTCTTACCTCTTCCCAAAGAAGCAACCACGCAATCCTGGAGAGCGCCAGCGGCGTGTGCCTGGAAACCGGAGCTTCTCCGCCGCAAGTACCCAGAAACTCGGCAGCGGGAGTATGCGGCGCTGCTGGGGAGGTGTTGGAGCCGCAGCAAAGCATGTCACTAGGACATAAAAGTGCTGCAGCCCTTGAAGAATCTAAACAAAAGCTCTTTTCAGGGCTGCCTAGCGCAGCAACCCGTTAAGTGACCTGCTCTGCAGGCACCAACTTACAAACTGAGCTCCAGTGTCCGGAGGCGGGGATATAGAGGAGGCCATGCAATGCATCCTGGGAACAGTCAAAGCTTTAGCCTGTTGGTGCCCCTGGATCAAGATCCAACTATACACCCCGATGTATTCCCTGTGGAACAGTGTACCCCGCTGCAGAAAATAGGATTTTAATTACCTATCAGTAAAACCTTTTCTCGTAGTCCGTAAAGGATGCTGGGGTTCACATTAGTACCATGGGGTATAGATGGGTCCCTTGGGAGCCATGGGCACTTTAAGAGTTTAATATTGTGGGCTGGCTCCTCCCTCTATGCCCCTCCTACCAGACAGTCTAGAAACTGTGCCCGAGGAGACGGACATACTGCGAGAGAAGGAAATACACAGATAGTGGTGAGATTCACACCAGCTCACACATAACAACAGAAAATCAAGCAACCAGCTTGAAACAAGTCAGCAACGGCTGAACAACAGTACTTAACCAAGTAACAATGCAGTACTCAACCAAGTAAAAAGGCAGTACTGAACCAAGTAACTGCTGCAGGAAAACGAAGAGCTGGGCAGGCGCCCAGCATCCTCTACGGACTACGAGAAAAGGATTTACCGGTAGGTAAATAAAATCCTATTTTCTCTTACGTCCTAGAGGATGCTGGGGTCCACATTAGTACCATGGGGATGTACCAAAGCTCCCAGTACGGGAGGGAGAGCGCGGAGGCTCCTTCAGAACCGATTGACCAAACTTTAGGTCCTCAGAGGCCAAAGTATCGAACTTGCAGAACTTAGCAAACGTGTTCGACCCTGACCAAGTAGCTGCTCGGCAAAGCTGTAAAGCCGAGACACCCCGAGCAGCCACTCAGGAAGAACCCACTTTACGAGTAGAGTGGGCCTTAACAGATTTTGGACACGGCAAGCCTGCCGTAGAATAAGCATGCTGGATAGTAAACCTGATCCAGCAAGAAATCGTCTGCTTAGAAGCAGGCCACCCAACCTTGTTGGGATCATAAAGGACAAACAGAGCGTCCGACTTTCTGTGACGAGAAGCTCTCTTCACATAAATCTTCAAAGCTAACATCCAAGGACATTGAGGTAATTGAGGAGTCAATAGCCTCTGGCACCACAATAGGTTGGTTGATATGAAAAGCCGACACAACCTTCGGAAGAAATTGCTGACGCGTCCTGAGCTCAGCTCTATCTTCATGAAAAATCAAGTAGGGGCTCTTGTAGGACAATGCCCCCACTTCCGACACACATCTAGCAGATGCCAATGTCAACAGTGTGACAGACTTCTAAGTAAGAAACTTGACCTCAACCTCCTGTAAAGGCTCGAACCAATCCGATTGCAGGAACTGCAGTACCACGTTAAGATCCCAAGGTGCCGTAGGAGGCACAAAGGAAGGTTGGACGTGTAGAACCCCTTTCAAGAAAGTCTGAACCTCAGGGAGGGCAGCCAATTGTTTCTGGAAGAAAATGGACAAGGCCGAAATTTGGACTTTTATGGAGCACAGGTGCAGGCCCACACCCACCCCTGCTTGCAGGAAGAGGAGAAACCGTCCAAGTTGAAACTCCACCATAGGAAACTTCTTGGATTCACACCATTACTCCTTTCCTAGCCTGTATCAGGGTAGGAACAACTTTGTTCGGAATGCCCTTCCGAGCTAAGATCTGGCGTTCAACCTCCATGCCGTCAAACGTAGCCGTGGTAAGTCTTGATAAGCAAACGGCCCCTGTTGCAGAAGGTCCTCTCGAAGAGGAAGAGGCCTCGGATCTTCCAGTAGTAACTCCAGAAGATCAGCGTACCAAGCCCTTCTCGGCCAGTCCGGAGCAATGAGGATCGCCTGAACTCTTGTTCTTTTAATTATTTTGAGAATCCTTGGGATGAGTGGAAGTGGAGGGAACACATACAATGACTTGAACACACACGGAGTTACCAGTGCGTCCACCGCCACTGCCTGTAGGTCTCTCGACCTGGAACAATACCTCCGAAGCTTCTTGTTGAGGCGAGAGGACATTATGTCTACCTGAGGTACACCCCATCGGCTTGTCACCTCTGCAGTGGAGGCCCCATTCTCCTGGATGGAGATCGTGTCTGCTGAGGAAGTCCGCTTCCCAGTTGTCCACTCCCGGAATGAAGATTGCTGACAGCGCCACCGCGTGCTTTTCTGCCCAGAGGATGATTCTTGTTACCTCTGACATTGCAGCTCTGCTCTTCGTTCCGCCTTGTCGGTTTATGTAGGCCACTGTCGTTACATTGTCCACCTGAACCTGAATGGCCTGATCTTTCAGAAGATGTGCCGCTTGTAGAAGACCTTTGTACACAGCTCTTAGTTCTAGAATGTTTATCGGAAGGATGGATTCCAGATTTGACCACCTTCCTTGGAAATTTACCCCTTGGGTGACTGCCCCCCATCCTCTGAGACTTGCATTCGTGGTTAGGAGGGTCCAATTCTGAATCCCGAACCTGCGGCCCTCTAG
This sequence comes from Pseudophryne corroboree, assembly GCF_028390025.1. NCBI lineage: Eukaryota > Metazoa > Chordata > Amphibia > Anura > Myobatrachidae > Pseudophryne > Pseudophryne corroboree. The sequence goes on from NC_086449.1 coordinate 160,861,832, forward strand.
TAGGTGAGAGGTTTGCAGCCACCAGAGGAGCGAGATTCTGGCCTTCGGTGACAGACGGATCCTCTGGTGCATGTGAAGATGACATCCCGACCATTTGTCCAGGAGATCCAGTTGAAAAGACAGTGCATGAAATCTTTCGTACTGTAGAGCCTCGTAGGAGGCTACCATCTTCCCCAGAAGGCGAATGCACTGATGAACTGGGTTGGCTTCAAGACATCCCGGACCATTGCTTGTATCACCAATGCCTTCTCTTCCGGCAGAAACACCCTCTGAACTTCCGTCTCGAGTATCATCCCCAGGAAGGACAGCCTCCTTGTCGGCTCCAAATTCGACTTTGGATCCATCCATGATCCTGGAGCAGTTGAGTTGAGAGAGCAATATTCTATAAGAGCTTTTCCCTGGAATATGCCTTTATTAGTAGATTGTCCAGATAAGGAATTATGTTCACACCCTGCTTGTGGAGGACTAGCATCATCTCCGCCATTACCTTGGTGAACACTCTTGGTGCCATGGAGAGGCCAAACGGCAGTGCCTGGAACTGATAGTGACAGTCCAGCAGTGCAAATCTGAGATAAGCCTGGTGAGGTGGCCAGATTGGGATGTGAAGGTACGCATCCTTGATATCCAGGGATACCAGGAATTCCCACTCCTCCAGACCTGAGATCACCACTCTCAGAGATTCCATCTGGAATTTGAATTCCCTCAAGTAGGGGTTACCGAACCGTCCGGTTTCGGCACCACAAACAGATTTGAGTAATAACCCTTGTGTTGTAGGAGAGGTGGAACTGGAGCAATAACATTTGACCTTAGCAATTTTTGAATGGCTTCCTGTAGGATAGCACTTTCTGTCAGCGAAGCTGGCAAGCCTGATTTGAAGAATCTGTGAGGTGGGATGTCTTGAAACTCCAGTCTATACCCCCTGGGTAACAATATCTTGTACCCAGAGATCCAGGTATGAGGACTCCCAGACATGACTGAAATTTCTTAGTCTTGATCCCACCTGCCCGATCTCCAGGCTGGGATGTCCACCGTCATGCCGAGGATTTTGAGGAAACAGAACCAAGTTTCTGTTCCTGGGAACCTGCGGGTGCAGGTTTTCGGGATTTCCCCCGACCACCTCTAAAGAAAGTGGAGGGGGATTTGGACTTTTTAACTTTAGCGGTCCGAAAGGACTGCATCGCAGACGTAGGATATGATTTACTAGTCGTTGGTGTAGCAGAGGGAAGAAAAGTTGACTTACCCGCAGTTGCCATGGAGATCCACGCATCTAGCACTTCCCCAAACAGAGCCTGACCTGTGAAGGCTAGGTTATCCACACTCTTCTTGGATTCTGCATCCGCAGACCATTGGCGCAGCCAGAGCCCCCTGCGTGCCGAGACAACCATGGAAGAAGCCCTCACGTTCAGATGTCCAAGGTCTTTCATGGCTTCCACCAAGAAACCTGCAGAATTCTATATGTGACGTAAAAACAATTCAATGTCACTTCTATCCATAGAATCTAACTCCCCTAGTAAAGTGCCTGACCACTTTACTATGACTTTAGAAGTCTGTGCACAAGCAATAGTGGGTCTTAAAGCTACGCCATTTACTGTGTATATAGATTTGAGTGTAGTCTCAATCTTGCGGTCGGCCGGCTCTTTTAAAACGGTGGACCCAGGGACAGGCAAAACCACTTTCTTAGACAACCTAGAAACAGAAGCATCTACTATCGGCGGGTTTTCCCACTTTTTCCTATGCTCCTCAGGGAAAGGAAAAGCAATGAGAACCCTTTCAGGGATCTGGAATTTTTTCTCTGGGTTTTCCCAGGATTTTTCAAACAATGCGTTTAGTTCCTTAGACGCAGGGAATGTAAGGAAGGATTTCTTATTGTCAGTAAAGTAAGTCTCCTCTACTTGCTCAGGGGTCTTATCAGTAATGTGTAAAATGTCCCTAATAGCCTCAATCATGAGTTGCACCCCCTTAGCAAGGGATGCCTCACCCCCCCCCCCCCCAGTATATCCCCCTCACCATCTCCTGAATCAGAGTTGGTATCCGTGTCGACTTCATTAATTGGGCAAGAGCACACCTTTCAGGCTATATATCAGGGGTTTTGGATGAGGTAGCGGGAGAAGAATACGACAAAACCTCTACAGATATTTTTAAAAATAAGATTTTACTCACCGGTAAATCTATTTCTCGTAGTCCGTAGTAGATGCTGGGAACTCCGTAAGGACCATGGGGAATAGCGGCTCCGCAGGAGACTGGGCACAACTAAAGAAAGCTTTAGGACTACCTGGTGTGCACTGGCTCCTCCCACTATGACCCTCCTCCAGACCTCAGTTAGGATACTGTGCCCGGAAGAGCTGACACAATAAGGAAGGATTTTGAATCCCGGGTAAGACTCATACCAGCCACACCAATCACACCATATAACTCGTGATGCTATACCCAGTTAACAGTATGAATAACAACTGAGCCTCACCAACAGATGGCTCATAACAATAACCCTTTAGTTAAGCAATAACTATATACAAGTTTTGCAGACAATCCGCACTTGGGATGGGCGCCCAGCATCCACTACGGACTACGAGAAATAGATTTATCGGTGAGTAAAATCTTATTTTCTCTGACGTCCTAGTGGATGCTGGGAACTCCGTAAGGACCATGGGGATTATACCAAAGCTCCCAAACGGGCGGGAGAGTGCGGATGACTCTGCAGCACCGAATGAGCAAACTCAAGGTCCTCCTTAGCCAGGGTATCAAACTTGTAGAATCTTGCAAAAGTGTTTGAACCCGACCAAGTAGCAGCTCGGCAAAGTTGTAAAGCCGAGACCCCTCGGGCAGCCGCCCAAGAAGAGCCCACTTTCCTCGTGGAATGGGCCTTTACAGATTTAGGATGCGGCAGTCCAGCCGCAGAATGTGCAAGTTGAATCGTGCTACAGATCCAGCGAGCAATAGTCTGCTTAGAAGCAGGAGCACCCAGCTTGTTGGGTGCATACAGGATAAATAGCGAGTCAGTTTTTCTGACTCCAGCCGTCCTGGAAACATATATTTTCAGGGCCCTGACTACGTCCAGCAACTTGGAGTCCTCCAAAACCCGAGTAGCCGCAGGCACCACAATAGGTTGGTTCACATGAAAAGCTGATACCACCTTAGGAAGGAATTGGGAACGTGTCCTCAATTCCGCCCTATCCACATGAAAAATCAGATAAGGGCTTTTGCTTGACAAAGCCGCCAATTCTGATACACGCCTGGCCGACGCCAAGGCCAACAGCATGACCACTTTCCACGTGAGGTATTTTAGCTCCACGGTTTTAAGTGGCTCAAACCAATGCGACTTCGGGAAATCCAACACCACGTTGAGATCCCACGGTGCCACTGGAGGCACAAACGGGGGCTGAATATGCAACACTCCCTTAATAAAAGTCTGAACTTCAGGCAGTGAAGCCAGTTCTTTTTGGAAGAAAATGGACAGAGCCGAAATCTGGACCTTAATGGAACCCAATTTTAGGCCCCTAGACACTCCTGACTGTAGGAAGTGCAGAAAACGACCCAGTTGAAATTCCTCCGTTGGGGCCTTTCTGGCCTCACACCAAGCAACATATTTTCGCCAAATACGGTGATAATGTGTTACGGTCACATCTTTCCTCGCCTTAATCAGCGTAGGAATGACTTCCTCCGGAATGCCTTTTTCCTTTAGGATCCGGTGTTCAACCGCCATACCGTCAAACGCAGCCGCGGTAAGTCTTGGAACAGACAGGGTCCCTGCTGCAACAGGTCCTGTCTGAGCGGCAGAGGCCATGGGTCCTCTGAGATCATTTCTTGAAGTTCTGGGTACCAAGATCTTCTTGGCCAATCCGGAACCACGAGTATAGTTCATACTCCTCTCTTTCTTATTATTCTCAGTACCTTGGGTATGAGAGGCAGAGGAGGGAACACATACACCGACTGGTACACCCACGGTGTTACCAGAGCGTCCACAGCTATCGCCTGAGGGTCCCTTGACCTGGCGCAATATCTTTTTAGCTTTTTGTTGAGGCGGGACGCCATCATGTCCACCTGTGGCCTTTCCCACTGGTGTACAATCATTTGGAAGACTTCTGGATGAAGTCCCCACTCTCCCGGGTGGAGGTCGTGCCTGCTGAGGAAGTCTGCTTCCCAGTTGTCCACTCCCGGAATGAACACTGCTGACAGTGCTAACACGTGATTCTCCGCCCAACGGAGAATCCTTGTGGCTTCTGCCATCGCCATCCTGCTTCTTGTGCTGCCCTGTCGGTTTACATGGGCGACCGCCGTGATGTTGTCTGACTGAATCAGTACCGGCTGGTGTTGAAGCAGGGGCCTTGCCTGACTTAGGGCATTGTAAATGGCCCTTAGTTCCAGAATATTTATGTGTAGGGCAGTCTCCTGACTTGACCATAGTCCTTGGAAATTTCTTCCCTGAGTGACTGCCCCCCAGCCTCGAAGGCTGGCATCCGTGGTCACTAGGACCCAGTCCTGTATGCCGAATCTGCGGCCCTCTAGAAGATGAGCACTCTGCAGCCACCACAACAGCGACACCCTGGCCCTTGGAGACAGGGTTATCCGCCGATGCATCTGAAGATGCGACCCGGAAAACTTGTCCAACAGATCCCACTGGAAGATCCTTGCATGGAACCTGCCGAATGGAATTTCTTCGTAAGAAGCTACCATCTTTCCCAGGGCTCGCGTGCATTGATGCACCGACACCTGTATTTGTATTAGGAGGTCTCCGTCTAGAGAAGACAACTCCTTGGACTTCTCCTCCGGGAGAAACCCTTTTTTCTTGTTCTGTGTCCAGAACCATACCCAGGAACAGTAGACGCGTCGTAGGAACCAGCTGCGACTTTGGAATATTCGGAATCCAGCCGTGCTGTTGTAGCACTTCCCGAGATAGTGCTACTCCGACGAACAACTGCTCCCTGGACCTCGCCTTTATAAGGAGATCGTCCAAGTACGGGATAATTATTTCGGCCATTACCTTGGTAAATACCCTCGGTGCCGGGGCAGACCAACGGCAACGTCTGGAATTGGTAATGACAAACCTGTACCACAATTTTGAGGTACTCCTGGTGAGGAGGGTAAATAGCAGGGGTGGGGAACCTTTTTTCTACCGAGGGCCATTTGGATATTTATAAAATCCTTCGGGGGCCATACAAAAATTCTCAACTTAAAAAATTAACCTGCCCCCCAGCAGGTCTGCCCCATAGAGGTACTGTGTGTGCGCGCCGGAGGCGCGCGCTCCCAAAAAATGGGTGTGGCCAGTTAAAATGGGACGTGATACACATATGCCCCCAATAGTGCAGTGCCAGATCCACAATTGCCCCCACAGTGCCAGGTATACAAATGCCCCCACAGTGCCAGGTATACAGATGCCCCTCACAGTGCCAGGTATACAAATGCCACCACAGTGCCAAGTATACAAATGCCCCTCACAGTGCCAGGTGTACAAATGCCCCTCACAGTGCCAGGTATACAGATGTCCCCACAGTGCCAGGTATACAAATGCCCCTCACAGTGCCAGGTATACAAATGCCCCTCACAGTGCCAGGTATACAAATGCCCCCACAGTGCCAGGTATACAGATGCCCCTCACAGTGCCAGGTATACAGATGCCCCTCACAGTGCCAGGTATACAGATGTCCCTCACAGTGCCAGGTATACAGATGCCCCCACAGTGCCAGGTATACAGATGCCCCCACAGTGCCAGGTATACAGATGACCCCACAGTGCCAGGTATACAGATGCCCCTCACAGTGCCAGGTATACAGATGCCCCTCACAGTGCCAGGTATACAGATGCCCCCAGTGCCAGTTATACAGATGCCCCCACAGTGCCAGTTATACAGATGCCCCCACAGTGCCAGGTATACAGATGCCCCCCACAGTGCCAGGTATACAAATGCCCCCCACAGTGCCAGGTATACAAATGCCCCCCACAGTGCCAGGTATACAAATGCCCCCCACAGTGCCAGGTATACAGATTCCCCCACAGTGCCAGGTATACAAATGCCCCGACAGTGCCAGGTATACAGATGCCCCCCACAGTGCCAGGTATACAAATGCCCCCCACAGTGCCAGGTATACAGATGCCCCCCCCCCTTCCGTGCAACTTACCGCTCCTTTCGGCGGGACACGGAGGAGAGCGCGGCTATGTTGGGTGGCGGCGTGTAGGACTTGAAACCAGCCGCCGGTTCGAGAGCCAATCAGAGCTCGCGGACCGGCAACCGCGGCTCCTGATTGGCTGCCGGTCCGCGAGCTCTGATTGGCTCACGAACCGGCGGCTGGTTTCAAGTTCTACACGCCGCCGCCGCGCTCTCCTCCCTGTCCTGACACTGACAGCTGAGATACGCTGCCGCCGGACTGAGCGGCGGCGTGTCTCACTGGGAGAAGTGGGTGGGCCGGAGCAAACGGCTTCGCGGGCCTTATGCGGCCCGCGGGCCGGAGGTTCCCCACCCCTGGTAAATAGGGACATACAGGTAAGCATCCTTGATGTCCAGTGATACCATGAAATTCTCAAGGCTTGCAATAATCGCCCTGAGCGATTCCATTTTGAACTTGAACCTTCGTATATAAGTGTTCAAGGAGTTCAATTTTAGAATGGGTCTCACCGAACCGTCTGGTTTCGGTACCACAAACATTTTGGAATAGTAACCCCGGCCTTGTTGAAGGAGGGGTACCTTGATTTCACCTGCTGGAAGTACAGCTTGTGAATTTCCGCCAGTACTACCTCCCTTTCTCCGAGGGCAGCAGGCAAGGCTGATGTGAGGTAACGGCGAGGGGGAGTCGCCTCGAACTCCAGCTTGTATCCCTGTGATACTACTTGCAGAACCTAGGGATCCACCTGTGGGCAAGCCCACTGGTCCCTGAAGTTCCCGAGACGCGCCCCCACCGCACCTGTCTCCACCTGTGGAGCCCCAGCGTCATGCGGTGGACTCAGAGGAAGCGGGGGAAGATTTTTGATCCTGGGAACTGGCTGTCTGGTGCAGCTTTTTCCTTCTTCCCTTGTCTCTGTGCAGAAAGGAAGCGCCTTTGACCCGCTTGCTTTTCTGAAGCCGAAAGGACTGTACCTGAAAATACGGTGCTTTCTTAGGCTGTGAGGAAACCTGAGGTAAAAAAATTTCTTTCCAGCTGTTGCTGTGGATACGAGGTCCCAGAGACCATCCCCAAACAATTCCTCACCCTTATAAGGCAGAATCTCCATGTGCCTTTTAAAGTCAGCATCACCTGTCCACTGCCGGGTCTCTAATACCCTCCTGGCAGAATGGACATTGCCTTAATTCCGGATGCCAGCCGGCAAATATCCCTCTGTGCATCCCTTATATATAAGACGACGTCTTTAATATGCTCTATGTTAGCAAAATATTATCTCTGTCTAGGGTATTAATATTGACAGGGTATCAGACCACGCTGCAGCAGCACTATTCATGCTGAGGCAATTGCAGGTCTCAGTATAGTACCTGAGTGTGTATATACAGACTTCAGGATAGCCTCCTGCTTTTTATCAGCAGGCTCCTTCAAAGTGGCCGTATCCTAAGACGGCAGTGCCACCTTTTTTGACAAACGTGTGAGCGCCTTATCCACCCTAGGGGATATCTCCCAACGTGACCTATCCTCTGGCGGGAAAGGGTACGCCATCAGTAACTTTTTAGAAATTACCAGTTTCTTATCGGGGGAACCCACGCTTCTTTACACACTTCATTCACTCATCTGATGGGGGAACAAAACACTGGCTGCTTTTTCTCCCCAAACATAAAACCCCTTTTATGTGGTGCTTGGGTTCATGTCAGAAATGTGTAACACATTTTTCATTGCCGAGATCATGCAACGGATGTTCCTAGTGGATTGTGTATATGTCTCAATCTCGTCGACACTGGAATCAAACTCCGTGTCGACATCTGTGTCTGCCATCTGAGGTAACGGGCGTTTTTTGAGCCCCTGATGGCCTTTGAGACGCCTGGGCAGGCGCGGGCTGAGAAGCCGGCTGTCCCACAGCTGTTACGTCATCCAGCCTTTTATGTAAGGAGTTGACATTGTCGGTTAATACCTTACACCTATCCATCCACTCTGATGTCGGCCCCACAGGGGGCGACATCCCATTTATCGGCCTCTGCTCCGCCTCCACGTAACCTTCCTCATCCAACATGTCGACACAGCCGTACCGACACACCGCACACACACAGGGAATGCTCTGACTGAGGACAGGACCCCACAAAGTCCTTTGGGGAGACAGAGAGAGAGTATGCCAGCACACACCAGAGCGCTATATAATGCAGGGATTAACACTATAACTGAGTGATTTTTCCCCCAATAGCTGCTTGTATACACATATTGCACCTAAATTTAGTGCCCCCCCTCTCTTTTTAACCCTTTGAGCCTGAAAACTACAGGGGAGAGCCTGGGGAGCTGTCTTCCAGCTGCACTGTGAAGAAAAAATGGTGCCAGTGTGCTGAGGGAGTTAGCCCCGCCCCTTTTTCGGCTGACTTTTTTCAGGAATTCTGGCAGGGGTAATTTATCACATATATAGCCCTGGGACTATATATTGTGATGATTTGCCAGACAAGGTGTTTATATTGCTGCTCAGGGCGCCCCCCCCCCAGCGCCCTGCACCCATCAGTGACCGGAGTGTGAGGTGTGCATGAGGAGCAATGGCGCACAGCTGCAGTGCTGTGCGCTACCTTGTTGAAGACCGAGGTCTTCTGCCGCCGATTTTCCGGACCACTTCTTGCTTCTGGCTCTGTAAGGGGGACGGCGGCGCGGCTCCGGGACCGAACGATCGAGGTCGGGTCATGTGTTCGATCCCTCTGGAGCTAATGGTGTCCAGTAGCCTAAGAAGCCCAAACTATCTCCAGTCAGGTAGGTTCGCTTCTTCTCCCCTTAGTCCCTCGCTGCAGTGAGTCTGTTGCCAGCAGATCTCACTGTAAAATAAAAAACCTAAAATATACTTTCTTTCTAGGAGCTCAGGAGAGCCCCTAGTGTGCATCCAGCTCAGCGGGCACAAGATTCTAACTGAGGTCTGGAGGAGGGTCATAGTGGGAGGAGCCAGTGCACACCAGGTAGTCCTAAAGCTTTCTTTAGTTGTGCCCAGTCTCCTGCGGAGCCGCTATTCCCCATGGTCCTTACGGAGTTCCAGCATCCACTTAGGACGTCAGAGAAAAAATAATTAAACTAGAAAAGCCTATAGGAGCTCCCCTAGATGGGACCGGCTCCACCGGGCACATTTTCTAAACTGAGTCTGATAGGAGGGGCATAGAAGGAGGAGCCAGAACACGATATAACTCTTAAAGTGCCCATGGCTCCCAAGGGACCCATCTTTACCCCATGGTAATAATGTGGACCCAGCATCCTCTAGGACACAGGTTCTCAAACTCAGACCTCAGGACCCCACACAGTGCATGTTTTGCAGGTCTCCTCACAGAATCGCAAGTGAAAAAATGATCTCCACCTGTGGATCTTTTAAAATGTGTCAGTGTGTAATTAATACACCTGTGTACTTGCTGGGTTACCTGCAAAACATGCACTGTGTAGGGTCCTGAGGAATGAGTTTGAGAACCACTGCTCTAGGACGTAAGAGAAAATTTCATTCAGTAAATTGTGCCTACCTGTTATCCTAAAGGCCCGTACACACTGGTCGATATATCGGCCGATATATCGCGGGACCGTCGGCCAGTGTGTACGGCCGATACGTCTGTGAACTCCGTCGTTCACAGACGTATCGTGTCGGACGCGCAGCACAGCCGACGGCCAATATATCTACCGATATATTGGCGCGTCGCTGTGTGTGTACGGGGCGGTCGGCCGACCGCCCGTACACATGCTGCGGCGGCCGGCGGTGATTGACAGCTGAACTGGGCGGGCGTGTGTACACGCCTGCCCAGTTTATGACGTCAGTCCCCGACGGATCGGGCAGTGTGTATGCACAGCACATTGCCCAATCCGTCCATAGATATATCTGCAGATCAATTGATCTGCAGATATATCTATTAGTGTGTACCCACCTTTAGGGTCAGTTACGTGGTGCTGTACAGTTCTGCTTCGGGTTGTCCACATGTTTTATTATCGGCAGCAACTAGCACTAGTTTTGCCTATCACTTCAACCATAATTTGATTTAATCCTTAACCACCAACCTGAGATAAGGTGTTTCACTACATGTGATGGCAATCATAAAATAAGATTTTAAACCTACCGGTAAATCTATTTCTCCTAGTCCGTAGAGGATGCTGGGGACTCCGTAAGGACCATGGGGTATAGACGGGCTCCGCAGGAGATAGGGCACCTAAAAAGAACTTTGACTATGGGTCTGCACTGGCTCCTCCCTCTATGCCCCTCCCCCAGACCTCAGTTAGAGAACTGTGCCCAGAGGAGATGGACAATACAAGGCAGGATTTAGCAATCCAAGGGCAAGATTCATACCAGCCCACACCAATCATACCATGTAACCTGGAACATACATAACCAGTTAATAGTATGAACAAAAACAACAGTAACGGTCCAAGACCGATGTCAACTGTAACATAACCCTTATGTAAGCAACAACTATATACAAGTCTTGCAGAGTTTTCGCACTGGGACGGGCGCCCAGCATCCTCTACGGACTAGGAGAAATAGATTTACCAGTAGGTTTAAAATCTTATTTTCTCTTACGTCCTAGAGGATGCTGGGGACTCCGTAAGGACCATGGGGTTTATACCAAAGCATCCAATCGGGCGGGAGAGTGCGGACGACTCTGCAGCACCGACTGAGCAAACGCTAGGTCCTCATCAGCCAGGGTATCAAACTTGTAGAATTTAGCAAAAGTGTTTGACCCCGACCAAGTCGCCGCTCGGCAAAGTTGTAATGCCGAGACGCCTCGGGCAGCTGCCCAAGAAGAGCCAACCTTCCTAGTGGAATGGGCCTTAACTGAATTTGGTACCGGCAATCCAGCCGTAGAATGAGCCTGCTGAATCGTATTACAGATCCAGCGAGCAATAGTCTGCTTTGAAGCAGGAGCGCCAATCTTATTGGCCGCATACAGGACAAACAGAGCCTCTGTTTTCCTAATTCTAGCCGTCCTGGCTACATACATTTTTAAGGCCCTGACTACGTCCAGGGATCTGGAATCCTCCAGGTCACTGGTAGCCACAGGCACCACTATAGGTTGATTCATATGGAACGACGAAACCACTTTAGGCAAAAATTGCGTACGTGTCCTCAATTCAGCTCGATCCACATGTAAAATCAAGTAGGGGCTCTTGTGTGATAGAGCCGCCAAATCTGACACTCGCCTCGCTGATGCCAAGGCCAACAACATCACCACCTTCCAGGTAAGAAATTTCAACTCAACCTTGTTAAGCGGTTCAAACCAGTGTGATTTTAGGAACTGCAACACCACGTTCAGGTCCCATGGTGCCACTGGAGGCACAAAAGGGGGCTGGATGTGCAGCACTCCCTTTACAAACGTCTGGACTTCTGGAAGAGAAGCCAATTCCTTCTGAAAGAAAATCGAGAGGGACGAAATCTGTACCTTAACCGAGCCTAATTTCAGGCCCATATCCACTCCTGTCTGTAGGAAGTGGAGAAGACGACCCAAATGAAAATCTTCCGTAGGTGCATTCTTGGTCTCACACCAAGACACACACTTTCGCCAGATACGGTGATAATGTTTTATCGTCACCTCCTTCCTAGCCTTTATTAAAGTAGGGATGACCTCTTCCGGAATCCCCTTTTTTGCTAGGATTTGGCGTTCAACCGCCATGCCGTCAAACGTAACCGCGGTAAGTATTGAAATACACAAGGCCCCGCTGCAACAGGTCTTCCCTCAGAGGAAGAGGCCAGGGGTCTCCTGTGAGCATCTCTTGTAGTTCCGAGTACCAAGCCCTTCGAGGCCAGTCTGGTACAACGAGTATCGTCTGTACTCTTCTTCGTCTTATGATCCTCAACACTGTCGTGATGAGAGGAAGAGGAGGGAACACGTAGACCGATTCGAACACCCACAGTGTTACCAGTGCGTCTACTGCTACTGCCTGAGGGTCCCGAGACCTGGCGCAATACCTCTGAAGTTTTTTCTTGAGGCGTGACGCCATCATGTCTATTTGAGGAGTTCCCCAAAGACGTGTTACGTCTGCAAAGACTTCTTGATGAAGTCCCCACTCTCCTGGATGGAGATCGTGTCTGCTGAGGAAGTCTGCTTCCCAGTTGTCCACTCCCGGAATGAAGACAGCCGACAGAGCGCTTACATGATTTTCCGCCCAGGGAAGGATCCTTGTGGCTTCCGCCATCGCGACTCTGCTTCTTGTCCCGCCTTGGCGGTTCACATGAGCCACTGCTGTGACATTGTCTGATTGAATCAGAACCGGAAGGTTTCGAAGAAAACTCTCCGCTTGTCGAAGGCCGTTGTAAATGGCCCTGAGTTCCAACACATTGATGTGTAGACAGGACTCCTGGTCTGACCAAAGACCCTGAAAAGTCTTTCCCTGTGTGACCGCTCCCCATCCTCGGAGGCTCGCGTCCGTGGTAACCAGGATCCAGTCCTGAATCCCGAACCGGCGACCCTCCAGCAGGTGAGCACTTTGCAACCACCACAGAAGGGACACTCTGGTTCCTGGGGACAGAGTTATTTTCCGATGTAAATGCAGATGGGACCCGGACCACTTGTCCAGAAGGTCCCATTGAAAAGTCCTTGCATGGAACCTTCCGAAGGGAATGGCCTCGTAGGCCGCCACCATTTTCCCCAGAACTCGAGTGCATTGGTGAACGGACACCCTTTTCGGTTTTAGCAGGTCTCTGACCATGTTCTGGATGTCTTGGGCTTTCTCTATTGGGAGGAAGACCTTCATTTGTTTCGTATCCAGTATCATACCTAGGAACGGTAGTCTAGTTGTCGGAATCAACTGTGACTTCGGTAGATTTAGAACCCAACCGTGTTGCTGGAGCACTCTCAGAGAGAGCGCCACACTGCTCAGCAATTTCTCTCTTGATCTCGCTTTTATCAGGAGATCGTCCAAGTATGGGATAATTGTGACTCCATGCTTGCGCAGAACCACCATCATTTCCGCCATTATCTTGGTGAAAATCCTCGGGGCCGTGGAAAGTCCAAACGGCAACGTCTGAAATTGGTAATGACAATCCTGTACAGCGAATCTCAGGTATTCCTGATGGGGGGCATATATGGGGACATGAAGGTACGCATCCTTTATGTCCAGAGACACCATAAACTCCCCCTCCTCCATGTTGGCTATTATTGCTCTGAGAGATTCCATTTTGAATTTGAATCTTTTTATGTACAGGTTTAGGGATTTCAGATTCAAAATCGGTCTGACCGTACCGTCCGGTTTCGGGACCACAAATAGGGTTGAATAGTAACCTCTTCCCTGCTGGTGCAGGGGAACCTTGATTATCACTTGCTGTATACACAGCGTTTGAATTGCAGCTAACACTACATCCCTTTCCGATGTGGAAGCTGGTAGGGCCGATTTGAAAAATCGGCGCGGGGGCACCTCCTCGAATTCCAATTTGTAACCCTGGGAAACTATTTCCAACACCCAGGGATTCAGGTCCGAACTGACCCAGGCCTGACTGAAAAGTCGAAGACGTGCCCCCACCGGTGCGGACTCCCTCATGGGAGTCCCAGCGTCATGCTGTGGGTTTTGGAGCAGCCGGGGAGGACTTTTGTTCCTGGGCACCTGACGAAGCAGGTGCTCTCTTGCCTCTGCCCTTACCTCTGGCGTGGAAAGAGGATCCCTGACCTCTTTTGGACTTGAGCGACCGAAAGGACTGCATCTGATAGGGTGTTGCTTTCTTTTGCTGTTGGGGAATATATGGTAAAAAATTTGATTTACCTGCTGTAGCTGTGGAAACCAGGTCCGTCAGCCCATCCCCAAACAATACATCACCCTTATAGGGTAGTACTTCCATATGTTTTTTGGAATCCGCATCACCCGTCCATTGGCGAGTCCATAAGGATCTTCTCGCTGAGATAGACATGGCATTGGCCCTAGACGCTAGCAATCCAATGTCCCTTTGAGCATCCCTCATAAATAAGACTGCGTCTTTTATATGGGCTAGAGTTAGGAATATAGTATCCTTATCCATAGTAACAAATTGATCTGTCAGCTCATCTGTCCAAGCTGCAATTGCGCTACACACCCATGCCGACGCAATCGTCGGTCTTAACACAGCACCCGTATGAGAATAAATACCCTTTAAGGTAGTTTCTTGCCTGCGATCTGCAGGGTCCTTAAGGGCTGCTCTGTCAGGAGACGGTAGCGCCACTTTCTTGGACAAGCGCGTCAGGGCCTTGACCACAGTGGGGGGTGATTCCCAAATCTCCCTGTCCTGCTGAGGGAAAGGGTATGCCATAAAAATTCTTTTGGGGATCTGCGGTCTCTTATCCGGAGTCTCCCAAGCTTTTTCAAAGAACTCATTTAATTCATGAGATGTGGGAAAATTAATAATCTGTTTCTTTTCCTTAAACATGTGTACCCTTGTGTCGGGGACCGAGGGTTCATCCACAATATGCAACACATCCCTTATTGCCACAATCATACACTGAATGGTTTTAGTCACCCTAGGGTGCAATTTTACTTCGTCATAGTCGACACTGGAATCAGAATCCGTGTCGGTAGTAGTGTCTTGTGTTAAGGGACGCTTTTGAGACCCCGACGGGCCCTGTGAGTCGGTCCAATCTGAGGATTGACCGCCTGATGTCCCCCCTAAACCAGCCTTATCAAGCCTTTTATGTAAAGATGCCACACTTGCATGCAACGTATGCCACATGTCCATCCAATCTGGAGTCGGCACAACCGACGGGGACACACCACTCATTTGCTCCACCTCCTCCTTGGAGAAGCCTTCCGCCTCAGACATGTCGACACACACGTACCGACACCCCACACACACAGGGAGTTACCTATAAGGGGACAAAACCCCATCCAGGCCCTTGGGAGAGACAGAGAGAGTATGCCAGCACACACCCAGCGCTTAAAAACACTGGAATATATGACCAGATAGCGCTGTTATATGTATATAATTGTAATCTCCACTCACTGCGTCGCCAAAGTGCCCCCCTCCTCTTTTTTCCAGCCTGTGAAGCTCAGCAGGGGAGAGAACAGAGAGCCAGCGTTTCCTCATGCAGTCTCTGTGGAGAAAATGGCGCTAGTTAGTGCTGAGGATCAAGCCCCGCCCACCCGACGGCGAGCTTCGGTTCCATCGACTTTCTATAAAAAAATGGCGAGGGTTACCAGATTTCCTGTGCCACAGCCTAATCCATGCCAAATATGAGGAATATTGCTGCCCAGGGCGCCCCCCCCTGCGCCCTGCACCCTTCAGTGCCTGCTTGTGTGTGTGTGACTGGGAGCAATGGCGCGCAGCTTACCGCTGCGCGCTTACCTCATGAAGATCTGATGTCTTCTGCCGCCTGATGTCTTCTTTGCCTTCTCATACTCACCCGGCTTCTATCTTTGGCATCTGTGAGGAGGACGGCGGCGCTGCTCCGGGACGAACCCCAGGTGAGACCTGTGTTCCGACTCCCTCTGGAGCTAATGGTGTCCAGTAGCCTTAGAAGCAGTGCCCAACTTAACAAGCCAGCTCTGCTTCTCTCTCCTCGGTCCCACGATGCAGGGAGCCTGTTGCCAACAGGACTCCCTGAAAATAAAAAAACCTAACAAAATTCTTTTTCCACAGAAAACTCTGGAGAGCTCTCTGCAGTGCACCCATTCTCCTCTGGGCACAAGATCTAACTGAGGTCTGGAGGAGGGGCCTAGAGGGAGGAGACAGTGCACACCCATAGTCAAAGTTCTTTTTAGGTGCCCTATCTCCTGCGGAGCCCGTCTATAACCCATGGTCCTTACGGAGTCCCCAGCATCCTCTAGGACGTAAGAGAAATTAAGAGGAAAGTCCAGGAGCAGAGTATTCTGTCACTCCGGGAGAGGGTAATGTTGGGAGGCATGCATATGGGAACTGCAGAGACTTAGTAGACAAAACACATGCACTATTGGTTATGATCTAGTCCAGGCATTCCCAACCACGGTCCTCAAGGCACACTAACCGTGCAGGTTTTTGTGATATCCAGGCTTCAGCACAGGTGGCTTAATTAGTAGCTCAGTTATTTTGATTTAACCATCTGTGCTGCAGCCTGGATATCACTAAAACCTGCACCGTTGATGTGCCTCGAGGACCGCAGTTGGGAATGCCTGATCTAGTTTATTAAACTCTCTAATATTCCATGCAGCTAGGTCTCAAATGGAAAAGCCATTCATATGCTGGAGATGTGGGAGGACAGTAGGGCAGATATAGTAAATTGCACAGTTCTGGTAAGAGCACATTGATTCAGTGTTACCCAAGCTCAGTTCTCAAGTAACCAACAGTCCACATTTTAAGAATAGCCATACTTCAGCACAGGTGACTTTATTAGTACCTTTAACGGTGCTCAAGTATGGTTATTCTTAAAACCAGGACTGTTAAGGTGGGTACACACGGAGAGATCCATGTTAAAATCTAAGCAATCTGACCAGATTGCTTAGATTTTAGGCATGGATCTGTTGTGTGTATGCCCCCCAGCGATAGCGATGCGCAGCCCCGCGCATCACCGGTGCTAGATTGATCCTGCATGGAGGCTCAATCTAGCAGGTCGCTCACTTCAGCGCTGTATGAAGCGAGCTGCCCCCGTTGTCGTCCCCCCCTCGCTCAGCACATCGCGCTGTGCTGAGCGGGGGGAGAGATGTGTGCTGAGCGGTCTGTGTTAAGATCGCTCAGCACACATCTCTCCCGTCAATACTGGCCTTTACTGTGCATAGTGGACCATTGGGAATCCCTTGGCTCCTCAGTGGAGCCTATTGTGGTACACTTCTAACAGTCACAGATTGATAATGTGTTGGCACATTTTTGTGCAGTACCCACACACTTTTCCATAAGACCTTGTTTCCCAAAATTACCAGTTTTGATATAACATGAAACACCAAAACTGGTATTTTTATATTACTAAATGCTAGAATGAAATACTGGTTAGTTTCATCAGTAACCTATCCTAAAATCAGGATTCACCACATGAACACAATGGGAGGTGAATTCAATAGTTTCTAGTGGCAGCAGCTGGCGCCCAACAGAGCAATTCAATTGTAGTTTTGTTCAGGCACGATTAGCTGCCAGCACCAGCATTTCAGCTCACAACCCCAGGCGTGGTGAGCTGAAATGCAGTGTGACCCATTTCAGCACTTAAACAGGACTTGATGCATTTAGTTTGGTCGTTTCCTCTTTGGGCACAATCAGCATAGAAATGGAACTGCACCTTGCGCTCTCCAATCACTTTAGACGGGAGACCGAATGCGCACAATTGAATTCCCTTCTAGAATGTAAAGCAGTTTAATAAGATCCCATTTTCATACTTCCCAAACACATTTGAAACATATTTACGTTACAGGATAGCTGAAGGTCCTCTCACTAGTACATTTTTAGGGGATTGACTGATACAACAGGTCAAATATGAACTGGCACTTTGTGCAGTTTTGCACCCATGTTCAGCTCTGGGTAATACACCAATTCCTGCACTGTATAGTGTTGGATCGTAAGTGAATACTAAGGCCAGGTAGACCGCACACTGATGTATTACATCTGGCAGCCATGATGCACATCTGTCATCTGTAAACACCTGAATATATCTCATACCTCTCAATGTATTGTATTATGCATTAGCCACATTCAGCTGCCAGGTCATACAACATAAGCAGAACAGCACATGGAACCCTGGCATCAGCAACCAGGAATGCACAATCATGGTACACAGGAGATGTGTACGATGTCATGTCGCTCCACTGTATCAGACATGTTGTCAGATGTGTACACAGCCTAAGCCCAGTGACTAAGGCTGCATTTACATTGAGACATGTTGACCATATATTGTCATATCAATCACTGTTTACCTGTAATTGAATGCTCCAACCATAGTCCACAGTAGGGATGGACATCGAAATCCGATGTTTACTAATCAAAGTTTTTGTTTCGATGTTAGTGGTTTTTCAATTTAATTGTGGCCTTCTGACGGTTTGTCACCATTGATGATAATCATTAAATTATGTTCCGATGGTGGCCCTTTTTTTAAATTCTTGATAGCTACAGATCCCCCGACTCCTTCCTGGCTGCTGTTTCTGCATTGAGTCTTTATGGGTTTGTTGGAGGCTGTCTGACTATGCCTGCCTCAGATGTGGCCCTGCTCAGTCCCATCACTCCCTCCCCAGGCTGCTGCTAGTCAACAGGGCACATTGATAGCTCTGATTGGCTCTTACTGTCTCATTGTCACAGTGCAGCCTTTGCCTGCAGCAGTCACATAGCAGAGACACTTAACTCGCACTGCCAGTCGTGACAGCAGAGCAGCGCAGCAGTCTCTCCTCACTGCATGGCTGGAACACTGGACTCCCTTCAGCTGCCTCCCCACCTGTACTGGGCAAGACTGACTATGTATAATGTACCCTCCAGTCCCCACAACAGAGCTGGTAGTTACACTAAAGTGTCTGTTGCTCCAAGCTCCGCCCCTAGTCATGTCCTGATCTAACCCTGTCAACTACATTGCAGAGGTTTTCACGCAGGCACAAATAGGTTTTACCATCGGATTCTTTTAATGCAATGGTTATCAATGCATTGAAAGTTTCAATGGTGGAAGCCCAGCCATAATGTGATGGTGGGCTTCCAATGTCCATCACTAGTCCCACAGGGTCATCTCCTCGAATGTACTGCATGGCAGATGGAATGACCCCACTGACAGGAAGCAGGTGAACACACCAGGTAACAATATTTTTATGTATTTTTTAAATTATCCTGATTTCTGCATAAAATAAGATTTTACTTACCGGTAAATCTATTTCTCGTAGTCCGTAGTGGATGCTGGGGACTCCGTAAGGACCATGGGGAATAGACGGGCTCCGCAGGAGACAGGGCACTTTAAGAAAGAATTAGGAATACTGGTGTGCACTGGCTCCTCCCTCTATGTCCCTCCTCCAGACCTCAGTTAAGGAAACTGTGCCCAGAAGAGCTGACAGTACAAGGAAAGGATTTTGGAATCCAGGGTAAGACTCATACCAGCCACACCAATCACACCGTATAACTCGTGATAAACTTACCCAGTTAACAGTATGAACTACAACAGAGCACCAGATAAACCTGATGCAACCATAACATAACCCTTATTTAAGCAATAACTATATACAAGTATCGCAGAAGAAGTCCGCACTTGGGACGGGCGCAGAGCCGGCCATAGGTATAGGCAAACTAGGCAATTGCCTAGGGCATTTGATATGCCTAGGGGCATCAGCAGCTTCTGCTGATTAAAATGATATGCGGCATGCCTATATTCTGTATGTAGCTTTTAATTTGCAGATACAGTCTCACACAGTATATAGGCATGCTGCATATCATTTTAATCAGCAGAAGCTGTTTGTGCATCCTAGTCACATAATGTAAATAAGACGCATTTTCATAAAAAAGATGTGTCTTGAGGCAAGATTTATGAGGACACATCTGTATCCAAGCAGAGGCAGAGGTCACAGTGTTAGTGGCAGTATGAGTGCTGCGTGCATGTGAGTGGTTTGGTTGTGCAGTAGCGTTCGGAATATGTGTAAGGAGCATTATGTGTTCATGTAAAATTGCATTAATAATGTGCAACATATGTGTAAAGGGGCACTACGTGTGTCATTATGTGTATAAGGCATTAATAATGTGCGGCATATGTGTAAGAGGCATTATGTGTGTCATTAAGCGTTTATGGGCATTAATAAAGGTTGTGATAATGTGTAATGCGTATTATGTTTCTAAGGACATTAATAATGTGCGTCATATGTGTAAGGGGTATTACTGTGTGGAATTTTGTATAAATGCATTACTAATGTGTGGCATTATGTGCTCTACTATGTGGCGTTGCGTATAGAAAGGGCACTAC